>NC_091203.1:7378319-7450042 GCF_040958095.1 Procambarus clarkii | reverse complement strand
ATATGGTAATATAGTTGACTTTTTTCACGTTATTCATGAAGTGTGATTTTACGTATATATATTTGTTTTTACCAATATTTCGATACTACTTCATGTTTTCTAACAATATGTGATTTGGCGTTCAAATGTCAGAATTTCGCAAATTTTGCATTTTTAAGCAAGTTTTCTTGCATTTTGTTTTGTACTAAAAATCATCGAATTTAGAAATATTTTGACCTTTATCATCCCCTTTCCTGTTATGTGATTTAAACAAAATATCGAATTAGGCAATATTTTGCCGTTTTTCCACGTTTTTGTGAATTTTCAGTTTAATGTTATTATTTCATTAAATATACGAGAACAATTTGTATTGGAAGCAACATCTTTATTCGTCTTTTATAGGGTCTAAAAAATACGAAACGTCGGTCTATGATTCGAAGTTAAAATCCTCAAATTTGGTATAATAATGACTTTTTTTACGTTTTTCATGTAGTTTGATATTACGTAAATATATTCATTTTTACCAATATTTCGATACTATTTCATGTAGTATCAATCCCTTCAAATCTCAGATTTTCGCTTAATATTGCATTTTAAGCAAGTTTTCTTGCATTTTGTTTCGTACTAAAAATCATCGAATTCAGCAATATTTTGACGTTTATCATCCCCTTTTCCTTTAGGTGATATAAACAAAATATCATCAAATTAGGCAATATTTTGCTGTTTTTCCACGTTTTTGTGAATTTTCAGTTTATTGCTATTAATTCATTAAATATACGATAAAAATGATGCAAACACATAATTGATTAGAAATTAACCTTAAACACTTCATTTTCAATCAACTAATTGTTTCTCGTTAAAATTCTGAGTAAGATATTGGAAAGGGGAGAAGTTCTGTTTTTATTGCATATATCGACGTTTCAGCCGGATTAGAGCGGTTTTAAGTGTACATATTCCATCGGTAATATAAACGGAAAATCAGGAACATTTTAGTTAATTCTAATGAAAACACATTGATTTTTGTCATTTGTATTTGAAACAACATTGTCATATGTCTTTTCTTGGATCTTAATAATACGAAACCTCGCTCTATGATTTGAAGTTAAAATCCTCAAATATGGTAATATAGTGACTTTTTTCACGTTATTCATGTAGTGTGATTTTACGTATATATATTCGTTTTTACCAATATTTCGATACTACATGTTTTCTAACAATATGTGATTTTGCCTTCAAATCTCAGAATTTCGCAAATTTTGCATTTTTAAGCAAGTTTTCTTCCATTTTGTTTTTTACTAAAAATCATCGAATTTAGCAATATTTTGACCTTTATCATCCCCTTTTCCTTTAGGTGATTTAAACAAAATATCATCAAATTAGGCAATATTTTGCCGTTTTCCTCGTTTTTTGTGAATTTTCAGTTTAATTGTTATTAATTCATTAAATATACGAGAAAAATTATACAAACACATAATTTATCTGAAAATAACCTTAAATACTTAATTCCAATCATCTATTTGTTTTTCGTTAAAATACTGAGTAAGATATTGAAAGGGGAGAAGTTCTGTTTTTATTGCATATATCGACGTTTCAGCCGGATTAGAGCGGTTTTACGTGCACATCTTACATCAGTAATATAAACAGAAAATAAGGAACATTTAGTTAATTTTAATGAAAACACATTGATTTTTATCATTTGTATTATAAGCAACATCTTTATACGTCTTTTCTAGGGTCTAAAAAAAATACGAAACGTCGCTTTATGATTTGAAGTTAAAATCCTCAAATTTGGCATAATAATGACTTTTTCACGTGTTTCATGTAGTTTGTTATTACGTAAATATATTCATTTTTACCAATATTTTGATACTATTTCATGTAGGATCACGATATGTGATTTGGCCTTCAAATCTCAGAATTTCGCAAATTTTGCATTTTAAGCAAGTTTCTTTGCATTTTGTTTTGTACTAAAAATCATCGAATTTACCAATATTTTGACCTTTATCATCCCCTTTTCCTTTATGTGATTTAAACAAAATATCATCGAATTAGGCAATATTTTGCCGTTTTTTTTTCCACGTTTTTGTGAATTTTCAGTTTATTGTTATTAATTCATTAAATATACGATAAAAATTATGCAAACACATAATTGATCAGAAAATACCCTTAAATATTTAATTTTCAATCACCTATTTGTTTCTCGTTAAAATACTGAGTAAGATATTGAAAAGGGGAGAAGTTCTGTTTTTATTGCATATATCGACGTTTTCAGCCGGATTAGAACGGTTTTACGTGTACAACTTCCATCGGTAATATAAACTGAAATCAGGAACATTTTTTTTAATTTTAATGAAAACACATTGATTTTAATCATTTGTATTGGAAGCAACATCTTTATACGTCTTTTATAGGGTCTAAAAAATACGAAACGTCGCTCTATGATTCGAAGTTAAAATCCTCAAATTTGGTATAATAATGACTTTTTTCACGTTTTTCATGTAGTTTGATATTACGTAAATATATTCATTTTTACCAATATTTCGATACTATTTCATGTAGTATCAACCCCTTCAAATCTCAGATTTTCGCATAATATTGCATTTTAAGCAAGTTTTCTTGCATTTTGTTTCGTACTAAAAATCTTCGAATTCAGCAATATTTTGACGTTTATCATTCCCTTTTCCTTTAGGTGATATAAACAAAATATCATCAAATTAGGCAATATTTTGCTGTTTTTCCACGTTTTTGTGAATTTTCAGTTTATTGCTATTAATTCATTAAATATACGATAAAATGATGCAAACACATAATTGATTCGAAATTAACCTTAAACACTTCATTTTCAATCAACTATTTGTTTATCGTTAAAATTCTGAGTAAGATATTGGAAAGGGGAGAAGTTCTGTTTTTATTGCATATATCGACGTTTCAGCCGGATTAGAGCGGTTTTAAGTGTACATATTCCATCGGTAATATAAACGGAAAATCAGGAACATTTTAGTTAATTCTAATGAAAATACATTGATTTTTATCATTTGTATTTGAAACAACATTGTCATATGTCTTTTCTTGGATCTAAATAATACGAAACCTCGCTCTATGATTTGAAGTTAAAATCCTCAAATATGGTAATATAGTGATTTTTTTCACGTTATTCATGTAGTGTGATTTTACGTATATATATTCGTTTTTACCAATATTTCGATACTACTTCATGTTTTCTAACAATATGTGATTTGGCCTTCAAATCTCAGAATTTCGCAAATTTTGCATTTTTAAGCAAGTTTTCTTGCATTTTGTTTTGTACTAAAGATCATCGAATTTAGCAATATTTTGACCTTTATCAACCCCTTTTCCTTTAGGTGATTTAAACAAAATATCATTAAATTAGGCAATATTTTGCCGTTTTTCCACGTTTTTGTGAATTTTCATTTTATTATTATTAATTCATTAAATATACGAGAAAAATTATGCAAACACATAATTGATAAGAAAATAACCTTAAATACTTCATTTTCAATCATCTATTTGTTTTTCGTTAAAATACTGAGTAAGATATTGAAAAGGGGAGAAGTTTTGTTTTTGTTGCAAATATCGACGTTTCAGCCGGATTAGAGCGGTTTTACGTGTACATCTTCCATCAGTAATATAAACCAAAAATCAGAAACATTTTAGTTAATTTTAATGAAAACACATTGATTTTATCATTTGTATTGGAAGCAACATCTTTATACGTCTTTTCTAGGGTCTAAAAAATAGGAAACGTCGCTTTATGATTCGAAGTTAAAATCCTCAAATTTGGCATAATAATGACTTTTTCACGTGTTTCATATAGTTTGTTATTACGTAAATATATTCATTTTTACCAATATTTCGATACTATTTCATGTAGTATCACGATATGTGATTTGGCCTTCAAATCTCAGATTTTCGCATAATATTGCATTTTAAGCAAGTTTTCTTGCATTTTGTTTCGTACTAAAAATCATCGAATTCAGCAATATTTTGACGTTTATCATCCCCTTTTCCTTTATGTGATATAAACAAAATATCATCGAATTAGGCAATATTTTGCTGTTTTTCCACGTTTTTGTGAATTTTCAGTTTATTGTTATTAATTCATTAAATATACGATTAAAATGATGCAAACACATAATTGATTAGAAATTAACCTTAAACACTTCATTTTCAATCAACTATTTGTTTCTCGTTAAAATACTGAGTAAGATATTGGAAAGGGGAGAAGTTCTGTTTTTAGTGCATATATCGACGTTTCAGCCGGATTGAAGCGGTTTTAAGTGTACATATTCCATCGGTAATATAACGGAAAATCAGGAACATTTTAGTTAATTCTAAGGAAAACACATTGATTTTTATCATTTGCATTTGAAACAACATTGTCATATGTCTTTCCTTAGATCTAAATAATACGAAACCTCGCTCTATGATTTGAAGTTAAAATCCTCATATATGGTAATATAGTGACTTTTTTCACGTTATTCATGTAGTGAGATTTTACGTATATATATTCGTTTTTACCAATATTTCGATACTACTTCATGTTTTCTCACGATATGTGATTTGACATTCAAATCTCAGAATTTCGCAAATTTAGCATTTATAAGCAAGTTTTCTTTCATTTTGTTTTGTACTAAAAATCATCGAATTTAGCAATATTTTGACCTTTATCATCCCCTTTTCCTTTATGTGATTTAAACAAAATATCATCGAATTAGGCTGTTTTTCCACGTTTTTGTGAATTTTCAGTTTATTGTTATTAATTCATTAAATATACGAGAAAACTTATGCAAACACATAATTGATCTGAAAATAACCTTAAATACTTCATTTTCAATCATCAATTTGTTTCTCGTTAAAATACTGAGTAAGATATTGAAAAGGGGAGAAGTTCTGTTTTTATTGCATATATCGACGTTTCAGCCGGATTAGAGCGGTTTTACGTGTACATTTCCATCAGTAATATAAACCGAAAATCAGGAACATTTTAGTTAATTTTAATGAAAACACATTGATTTTTATAATTTGTATTGGAAGCAACATCTTTATACGTCTTTTCTAGGGTCTAAAAAATACGAAACGTCGCTTTATGATTCGAAGTTAAAATCCTCAAATTTGGCATAATAATGACTTTTTCACGTGTTTCATGTAGTTTGTTATTACGTAAATATATTCATTTTTACCAATATTTCGATACTATTTCATGTAGTATCACGATATGTGATTTGGCCTTCAAATCTCAGATTTTCGCATAATATTGCATTTTAAGCAAGTTTTCTTGCATTTTGTTTCGTACTAAAAATGATCGAATTCAGCAATATTTTGACGTTTATCATCCCCTTTCCCTTTATGCGATATAAACAAAATATCATCGAATTAGGCAATATTTTGCTGTTTTTCCACGTTTTTGTGAATTTTCAGTTTATTGTTATTAATTCATTAAATATACGATTAAAATGATGCAAACACATAATTGATTAGAAATTAACCTTAAACACTTCATTTTCAATCAACTATTTGTTTCTCGTTAAAATACTGAGTAAGATATTGGAAAGGGGAGAAGTTCTGTTTTTAGTGCATATATCGACGTTTCAGCCGGATTGAAGCGGTTTTAAGTGTACATATTCCATCGGTAATATAAACGGAAAATCAGGAACATTTTAGTTAATTCTAAGGAAAACACATTGATTTTTATCATTTGCATTTGAAACAACATTGTCATATGTCTTTCCTTTGATCTAAATAATACGAAACCTCGCTCTATGATTTGAAGTTAAAATCCTCATATATGGTAATATAGTGTCTTTTTTCACGTTATTCATGTAGTGAGATTTTACGTATATATATTCGTTTTTACCAATATTTCGATACTACTTCATGTTTTCTCACGATATGTGATTTGACATTCAAATCTCAGAATTTCGCAAACTTAGCATTTTTAAGCAAGTTTTCTTTCATTTTGTTTTGTACTAAAAATCATCGAATTTAGCAATATTTTGACCTTTATCATCCCCTTTTCCTTTATGTGATTTAAACAAAATATCATCGAATTAGGCTGTTTTTCCACGTTTTTGTGAATTTTCAGTTTATTGTTATTAATTCATTAAATATACGAGAAAACTTATGCAAACACATAATTGATCTGAAAATAACCTTAAATCCTTCATTTTCAATCATCAATTTGTTTCTCGTTAAAATACTGAGTAAGATATTGAAAAGGGGAGAAGTTCTGTTTTTATTGCATATATCGACGTTTCAGCCGGATTAGAGCGGTTTTACGTGTACATTTTCCATCAGTAATATAAACCGAAAATCAGGAACATTTTAGTTAATTTTAATGAAAACACATTGATTTTTATCATTTGTATTGGAAGCAACATCTTTATACGTCTTTTCTAGGGTCTAAAAAATACGAAACGTCGCTTTATGATTCGAAGTTAAAATCCTCAAATTTGGCATAATAATGACTTTTTCACGTGTTTCATGTAGTTTGTTATTACGTAAATATATTCATTTTTACCAATATTTCGATACTATTTCATGTAGTATCACGATATGTGATTTGGCCTTCAAATCTCAGATTTTCGCATAATATTGCATTTTAAGCAAGTTTTCTTGCATTTTGTTTCGTTCTAAAAATCATCGAATTCAGCAATATTTTGACGTTTATCATCCCCTTTCCCTTTAGGTGATATAAACAAAATATCATCAAATTAGGCAATATTTTGCTGTTTTTCAACGTTTTTGTGAATTTTCAGTTTATTGCTATTAATTCATTAAATATACGATAAAAATGATGCCAACACATAATTGATTAGAAATTAACCTTAAACACTTAATTTTCAATCAACTATTTGTTTATCGTTAAAATTCTGAGTAAGATATTGGAAAGGGGAGAAGTTCTGTTTTTATTGCATATATCGACGTTTCAGCCGGATTAGAGCGGTTTTACGTGTATATCTTCCATCGGTAATATAAACGGAAAATCAGGAACATTTTAGTTAATTCTAATGAAAACACATTGATTTTTAAGATTTGTATTTGAAACAATATTGTCATGTATTTTCTTGGATCTAAATAATACGAAACCTCGCTCTATGATTTGAAGTTAAAATCCTCAAATATGGTAATATAGTTGACTTGTTTCACGTTATTCATGAAGTGTGATTTTACGTATATATATTCGTTTTTACCAATATTTCGATACTACTTCATGTTTTCTAACAATATGTGATTTGGCGTTCAAATGTCAGAATTTCGCAAATTTTGCATTTTTAAGCAAGTTTTCTTGCATTTTGTTTTGTACTAAAAATCATCGAATTTAGAAATATTTTGACCTTTATCATCCCCTTTCCTGTTATGTGATTTAAACAAAATATCGAATTAGGCAATATTTTGCCGTTTTTCCACGTTTTTGTGAATTTTCAGTTTAATGTTATTATTTCATTAAATATACGAGAACAATTTGTATTGGAAGCAACATCTTTATACGTCTTTATAGGGTCTAAAAAATACGAAACGTCGCTCTATGATTCGAAGTTAAAATCCTCAAATTTGGTATAATAATGACTATTTTCACGTTTTTCATGTAGTTTGATATTACGTAAATATATTCATTTTTACCAATATTTCGATACTATTTCATGTAGTATCAATCCCTTCAAATCTCAGATTTTCGCTTAATATTGCATTTTAAGCAAGTTTTCTTGCATTTTGTTTCGTACTAAAAATCATCGAATTCAGCAATATTTTGACGTTTATCATCCCCTTTTCCTTTAGGTGATATAAACAAAATATCATCAAATTAGGCAATATTTTGCTGTTTTTCCACGTTTTTGTGAATTTTCAGTTTATTGCTATTAATTCATTAAATATACGATAAAAATGATGCAAACACATAATTGATTAGAAATTAACCTTAAACACTTCATTTTCAATCAACTAATTGTTTCTCGTTAAAATTCTGAGTAAGATATTGGAAAGGGGAGAAGTTCTGTTTTTATTGCATATATCGACGTTTCAGCCGGATTAGAGCGGTTTTAAGTGTACATATTCCATCGGTAATATAAACGGAAAATCAGGAACATTTTAGTTAATTCTAATGAAAACACATTGATTTTTGTCATTTGTATTTGAAACAACATTGTCATATGTCTTTTCTTGGATCTAAATAATACGAAACCTCGCTCTATGATTTGAAGTTAAAATCCTCAAATATGGTAATATAGTGACTTTTTTCACGTTATTCATGTAGTGTGATTTTACGTATATATATTCGTTTTTACCAATATTTCGATACTACATGTTTTCTAACAATATGTGATTTGGCCTTCAAATCTCAGAATTTCGCAAATTTTTCATTTTTAAGCAAGTTTTCTTCCATTTTGTTTTGTACTAAAAATCATCGAATTTAGCAATATTTTGACCTTTATCATCCCCTTTTCCTTTAGGTGATTTAAACAAAATATCATCAAATTAGGCAATATTTTGCCGTTTTTCCTCGTTTTTGTGAATTTTCAGTTTATTGTTATTAATTCATTAAATATACGAGAAAAATTATACAAACACATAATTGATCTGAAAATAACCTTAAATACTTCATTTTCAATCATCTATTTGTTTTTCGTTAAAATACTGAGTAAGATATTGAAAAGGGGAGAAGTTCTGTTTTTATTGCATATATCGACGTTTCAGCAGGATTAAAGCGGTTTTACGTGCACATCTTACATCAGTAATATAAACAGAAAATAAGGAACATTTTAGTTAATTTTAATGAAAACACATTGATTTTTATCATTTGTATTATAAGCAACATCTTTATACGTCTTTTCTAGGGTCTAAAAAATACGAAACGTCGCTTTATGATTTGAAGTTAAAATCCTCAAATTTGGCATAATAATGACTTTTTCACGTGTTTCATGTAGTTTGTTATTACGTAAATATATTCAATTTTACCAATATTTTGATACTATTTCATGTAGGATCACGATATGTGATTTGGCCTTCAAATCTCACAATTTCGCAAATTTTGCATTTTAAGCAAGTTTCTTTGCATTTTGTTTTGTACTAAAAATCATCGAATTTACCAATATTTTTACCTTTATCACCCCCTTTTCCTTTATGTGATTTAAACAAAATATCATCGAATTAGGCAATATTTTGCCGTTTTTCCACGTTTTTGTGAATTTTCAGTTTATTGTTATTAATTCATTAAATATACGATAAAAATTATGCAAACACATAATTGATCAGAAAATACCCTTAAATATTTCATTTTCAATCACCTATTTGTTTCTCGTTAAAATACTGAGTAAGATATTGAAAAGGGGAGAAGTTCTGTTTTTATTGCATATATCGACGTTTTCAGCCGGATTAGAACGGTTTTACGTGTACAACTTCCATCGGTAATATAAACTGAAAATCAGGAACATTTTATTTAATTTTAATGAAAACACATTGATTTTAATCATTTGTATTGGAAGCAACATGTTTATACGTCTTTTATAGGGTCTAAAAAATACGAAACGTCGCTCTATGATTCGAAGTTAAAATCCTCAAATTTGGTATATTAACGACTTTTTTCACGTTTTTCATGTAGTTTGATATTACGTAAATATATTCATTTTTACCAATATTTCGATACTATTTCATGTAGTATCAACCCCCTTCAAATCTCAGATTTTTGCATAATATTGCATTTTAAGCAAGTTTTCTTGCATTTTGTTTCGTACTAAAAATCTTCGAATTCAGCAATATTTTGACGTTTATCATCCCCTTTTCCTTTAGGTGATATAAACAAAATATCATCAAATTAGGCAATATTTTGCCGTTTTTCCACGTTTTTGTGAATTTTCATTTTATTATTATTAATTCATTAAATATACGAGAAAAATTATGCAAACACATAATTGATAAGAAAATAACCTTAAATACTTCATTTTCAATCATCTATTTGTTTTTCGTTAAAATACTGAGTAAGATATTGAAAAGGGGAGAAGTTTTGTTTTTATTGCAAATATCGACGTTTCAGCCGGATTAGAGCGGTTTTACGTGTACATCTTCCATCAGTAATATAAACCAAAAATCAGGAACATTTTAGTTAATTTTAATGAAAACACATTGATTTTTATCATTTGTATTGGAAGCAACATCTTTATACGTCTTTTCTAGGGTCTAAAAAATACGAAACGTCGCTTTATGATTCGAAGTTAAAATCCTCAAATTTGGCATAATAATGACTTTTTCACGTGTTTCATGTAGTTTGTTATTACGTAAATATATTCATTTTTACCAATATTTCGATACTATTTCATGTAGTATCACGATATGTGATTTGGCCTTCAAATCTCAGATTTTCGCATAATATTGCATTTTAAGCAAGTTTTCTTGCATTTTGTTTCGTACTAAAAATCATCGAATTCAGCAATATTTTGACGTTTATCATCCCCTTTTCCTTTATGTGATATAAACAAAATATCATCGAATTAGGCAATATTTTGCTGTTTTTCCACGTTTTTGTAAATTTTCAGTTTATTGTTATTAATTCATTAAATATACGATTAAAATGATGCAAACACATAATTGATTAGAAATTAACCTTAAACACTTCATTTTCAATCAACTATTTGTTTCTCGTTAAAATACTGAGTAAGATATTGGAAAGGGGAGAAGTTCTGTTTTTAGTGCATATATCGACGTTTCAGCCGGATTGAAGCGGTTTTAAGTGTACATATTCCATCGGTAATATAAACGGAAAATCAGGAACATTTTAGTTAATTCTAAGGAAAACACATTGATTTTTACCATTTGTATTGTAAGCAACATCTTTATACGTCTTTTCTAGGGTCTAAAAAATACGAAACGTCGCTTTATGATTCGAAGTTAAAATCCTCAAATTTGGCATAATAATGACTTTTTCACGTTTTTCATGTAGTTTGTTATTACGTAAATATATTCATTTTTACCAATATTTCGATACTATTTCATGTAGTATCACGATATGTGATTTGGCCTTCAAATCTCAGAATTTCGCAAATTTTGCATTTTTAAGCAAGTTTTCTTATATTTTGTTTTGTACTAAAAATCATCGAAATTAGCAATATTTTGACCTTTATCATCCCCTTTTCCTTTATGTGATTTAAACAAAATATCATCGAATTAGGCAATATTTTGCTGTTTTTTTCCACGTTTTTGTGAGTTTTCAGTTTATTGCTATTAATTCATTAAATATAAGATAAAAATGATGCAAGCACATAATTGATTAGAAATTAACCTTAAACACTTCATTTTCAATCAACTATTTGTTTCTCGTTAAATACTGAGTAAGATATTGGAAAGGGGAGAAGTTCTGTTTTTATTGCATATATCGACGTTTTAGCCGGATTAGAGCGGTTTTATCTGTACATCTTCCATCGGTAATATAAACGGAAAATCAGGAACATTTTAGTTAATTCTAATGAAAACACATTGATTTCTATCATTTGTATTTGAAACAACATTGTCATGTCTTTTCTTGGATCTAAATAATACGAAACCTCGCTCTATGATTTGAAGTTAAAATCCTAAAATATGGTAATATAGTGATTTTTTTCACGTTATTCACGTAGTGTGATTTTACGTATATATATTCGTTTTTACCAATATTTCGATACTACTTCATGTTTTCTAACAATATGTGATTTGGCCTCCAAATCTCAGAATTTCGCAAATTTTGCATTTTTAAGCAAGATTTCTTGCATTTTGTTTTGTACTAAAAATCATCGAATTTGGCAATATTTTGACCTTTATCATCCCCTTTTCGTTTATGTGATTTAAACAAAATATCATCGAATTAGGCAATATTTTGCCGTTTTTGTGAATTTTCAGTTTATTGTTATTAACTCATTATATATACGATAAAAATTATTGTAACACATAATTGATCAGAAAATATCCCTAAATCCTTCATTTTCAATCATCTATTTGTTTCTCGTTAAAATACTGAGTAAGATATTTAAAAGGGGAGAAGTTCTGTTTTTATTGCATATATCGACGTTTCAGTCGGATTAGAGCGGTTTTACGTGTACATCTTCCATCAGTAATATAAACCGAAAATCAGGAACATTTTAGTTAATTTTAATGAAAACACATTGATTTTTACCATTTGTATTGTTAGCAACATCTTTATACGTCTTTTCTAGGGTCTAAAAAATACGAAACGTCGCTTTATGATACGAAGTTAAAATCCTCAAATTTGGCATAATAATGACTTTTTCACGTTTTTCATGTAGTTTGTTATTACGTAAATATATTCATTTTTACCAATATTTCGATACTATTTCATGTAGTATCACGATATGTGATTTGGCCTTCAAATCTCAGAATTTCGCAAATTTTGCATTTTTAAGCAAGTTTTCTTATATTTTGTTTTGTACTAAAAATCATCGAATTTAGCAATATTTTGACCTTTATCATCCCCTTTTCCTTTATGTGATTTAAACAAAATATCATCGAATTAGGCAATATTTTGCTGTTTTTTTCCACGTTTTTGTGAGTTTTCAGTTTATTGCTATTAATTCATTAAATATAAGATAAAAATGATGCAAGCACATAATTGATTAGAAATTAACCTTAAACACTTCATTTTCAATCAACTATTTGTTTCTCGTTAAATACTGAGTAAGATATTGGAAAGGGGAGAAGTTCTGTTTTTATTGCATATATCGACGTTTTAGCCGGATTAGAGCGGTTTTATCTGTACATCTTCCATCGGTAATATAAACGGAAAATCAGAAACATTTTAGTTAATTCTAATGAAAACACATTGATTTTTATCATTTGTATTTGAAACAACATTGTCATGTCTTTTCTTGGATCTAAATAATACGAAACCTCGTTCTATGATTTCAAGTTAAAATCCTCAAATATGGTAATATAGTGACTTTTTTCACGTTATTCACGTAGTGTGATTTTACGTATATATATTCGTTTTTACCAATATTTCGATACTACTTCATGTTTTCTAACAATATGTGATTTGGCCTCCAAATCTCAGAATTTCGCAAATTTTGCATTTTTAAGCAAGATTTCTTGCATTTTGTTTTGTACTAAAAATCATCGAATTTGGCAATATTTTGACCTTTATCATCCCCTTTTCGTTTATGTGATTTAAACAAAATATCATCGAATTAGGCAATATTTTGCAGTTTTTCCACGTTTTTGTGAATTTTCAGTTTATTGTTATTAATTCATTATATATACGATAAAAATTATGCAAACACATAATTGATCAGAAAATAACCTTAAATACTTCATTTTCAATCATCTATTTGTTTCTCGCTAAAATACTGAGTAAGATATTGAAAAGGGAAGAAGTTTTGTTTTTATTGCATATATCGACGTTTCAGCCGGATTAGAGCGGTTTTAAGTGTACATATTCCATCGGTAATATAAACGAAAAATCAGGAACATTTTAGTTAATTCTAATGAAAACACATTGATTTTTATCATTTGTATTTGAAACAACATTGTCATATGTCTTTTCTTGGATCTAAATAATACGAAACCTCGCTCTATGATTTGAAGTTAAAATGCTCAAATATGGTAATATAGTGACTTTTTTCACGTTATTCATGTAGTGTGATTTAACGTATATATATTCGTTTTTACCAATATTTCCATACTACTTCATGTTTTCTAACAATATGTGATTTGGTCTTCATATCTCAGAATTTCGCAAATTTTGCATTTTTAAGCAAGTTTTCTTACATTTTGTTTTGTACTAAAAATCATCGAATTTAGCAATATTTTGACCTTTATCATCCCCTTTTCCTTTATGTGATTTAAATAAAATATCATCGAATGAGGCAATATTATGCCGTTTTTCCACGTTTTTGTGAATTTTCAGTTTATTGTTATTAATTCATTAAATATACGAGAAAAATTATGCAAACACATAATTGATCGGAAAATAACCTTAAATACTTCATTTTCAATCATCTATTTGTTTCTCGTTAAAATACTGAGTAAGATATTAAAAAGAGGAGAAGTTCTCTTTTTATTGCATATATCGACGTTTCAGCCGGATTAGAGCGGTTTTACGTGTACATCTTCCATCGGTAATATAAACGGAAAATAAGGAACATTTTAGTTAATTCTAATGAAAACACATTGATTTTTATCATTTGTATTGGAAGCAACATCTTTATACGTCTTTTTTAGGGTCTAAAAAATACGAAACGTCTCTCTATGATTCGAAGTTAAAATCCTCTAATTTGGTATAATAATGACTTTTTTCACGTTTTTCATGTAGTTTGATATTACGTAAATATATTCATTTTTACCAATATTTCGATACTATTTCATGTAGTATCACGATATTTGCTTTGGCCTTCAAATCTCAGATTTTCGCATAAAATTGCATTTTTAGCAAGTTTTCTTGCATTTTCTTTCGTACTAAAAATCATCGAATTCAGCAATATTTTGACGTTTATCCTTCCCTTTTCCTTTATGTGATATAAACAAAATATCGTCGAATTAGGCAATATTTTGCTGTTTTTCCACGTTTTTGTGAGTTTTCAGTTTATTGCTATTCATTCATTAAATATACGATAAAAATGATGCAAACACATAATTGATTAGAAATTAACCTTAAACACTTCATTTTCAATCAACTATTTGTTTCTCGTTAAATACTAAGTAAGATATTGGAAAGGGGAGAAGTTCTGTTTTTATTGCATACGTCGACGTTTCAGCCGGATTAAAGATGTTTTACGTGTACATATTCCATCGGTAATATAAACGGAAAATCAGGAACATTTTAGTTAATTCTAATGAAAACACATTGATTTTTATCATTTGTATTTGAAACAACATTGTCATATGTCTTTTCTTGGATCTAAATAATACCAAACCTCGCTCTATGATTTGAAGTTAAAATGCTTAAATATGGTAATATAGTGACTTTTTTCACGTTATTCATGTAGTGTGATTTTACGTATATATATTCGTTTTTACCAATATTTCCATACTACTTCATGTTTTCTAACAATATGTGATTTGGCCTTTAAATCTCAGAATTTCGCAAATTTTTTTCATTTTTAAGCAAGTTTTCTTGCATTTTGTTTTGTACTTAAAATCATCGAACTTAGCAATATTTTGACCTTTATCATCCCCTTTTCCTTTATGTGATATAAACAAAATATCATCAAATTAGGCAATATTTTGCCGTTTTTCCACGTTTTTGTGAATATTCAGTTTATTGTTATTAATTCATTAAATATACGAGAAAAATTATGCAAACACATAATTGATCGGAAAATAACCTTAAATACTTCATTTTCAATCATCTATTTGTTTCTCGTTAAAATACTGAGTAAGATATTGAAAAGAGGAGAAGTTCTCTTTTTATTTCATATATCGACGTTTCAGCCGAATTAGAGCGGTTTTACGTGTACATCTTCCATCGGTAATATAAACGGAAAATCAGGAACATTTTAGTTAATTCTAATGAAAACACATTGATTTTTATCATTTGTATTTGAAATAACATTGTCATGTCTTTTCTTGGATCTAAATAATACGAAACCTCGTTCTATGATTTGAAGTTAAAATCCTCAAATATGGTAATATAGTGACATTTTTCACGTTATTCATGTAGTGTGATTTTACGTATATATATTCGTTTTTACCAATATTTCGATACTACTTCATGTTTTCTAACAATATGTGATTTGGCCTCCAAATCTCAGAATTTCGCAAATTTTGCATTTTTCAGCAAGTTTTCTTGCATTTTGTTTTGTACTAAAAATTATCGAATTTAGCAATATTTTGACCTTTATCATCCCCTTTTCCTTTATGTGATTTAAACAAAATATCATCGAATTAGGCAATATTTTGCTGTTTTTCCACGTTTTTGTGAGTTTTCAGTTTATTGCTATTAATTCATTATATGTACGATAAAAATGATGCAAACACATAATTGATTAGAAAATAACCTTAAACACTTCATTTTCAATCAACTTTTTGTTTCTCGTTAAGTACTGAGTAAGATATTGGAATGGGGAGTTCTGTTTTTATTGCATATATCGACGTTTCAACCAGATTAGAGCGGTTTTACGTGTACATCTTCCATTAGTAATATAAACGGAAAATCAGGATCATTTTAGTTAATTTTAATGAAAACACATTGATTTTTATCATTTGTATTGGAAGCAACATCTTTATACGTCTTTTCTAGGGTCTAAAAAATGCGAAACGTCGCTTTATGATTCGAAGTGAAAATCCTCAAATTTGGCATAATAATGACTTTTTCACGTTTTTCATGTAATTTGTTATTACGTAAATATATTCATTTTTACCAATATTTCGATACTATTTCATGTAGTATCACGGTATGTGATTTGGCCTTCAAATCTTAGAATTTCGCAAATTTTGCATTTTTAAGCAAGTTTTCTTGCATTTTGTTTTGTACTAAAAATTATCGAATTTAGCAATATTTTGACCTTTATCATCCCCTTTTCCTTTATGTGATTTAAACAAAATATCATCGAATTAGGCAATATTTTGCCGTTTTTCCACGTTTTTGTGAATTTTCAGTTTATTGTTAATAATTCATATAATATACGAGAAAAATTATGCAAACACATAATTGATCAGAAAATAACCTTAAATACTTCATTTTCAATCATCTATTTGTTTCTCGTTAAAATACTGAGTAAGATATTGAAAAGGGGAGAAGTTCTGTTTTTATTGCATATATCGACGTTTCAGCCGGATTAGAGCGGTTTTACGTGTACATCTTCCATCGGTAATATAAACGGAAAATAAGGAACATTTTAGTTAATTCTAATGAAAACACATTGATTTTTATCAATTGTATTGGAAGCAACATCTTTATACGTATTTTTTAGGGTCTAAAAAATACGAAACGTCTCTCTATGATTCGAAGTCAAAATCCTCTAATATGGTATAATAATGACTTTTTTCACGTTTTTCATGTAGTTTGATATTACGTAAATATATTCATTTTTACCAATATTTCGATACTATTTCATGTAGTATCACGATATTTGCTTTCAAATTTCAAATCTCAGATTTTCGCATAAAATTGCATTTTTAGCAAGTTTTCTTGCATTTTCTTTCGTACTAAATATCATCGAATTCAGCAATATTTTGACGTTTATCCTTCCCTTTTCCAATATTTTGCTGTTTTTCCACGTTTTTGTGAGTTTTCAGTTTATTGCTATTCATTCATTAAATATACGATAAAAATGATGCAAACACATAATTGATTAGAAATTAACCCTAAACACTTCATTTTCATTCAACTATTTGTTTCTCGTTAAATACTAAGTAAGATATTGGAAAGGGGAGAAGTTCTGTTTTTATTGCATACATCGACGTTTCAGCCGGATTAGAGATGTTTTACGTGTACATATTCCATCGGTAATATAAACGGAAAATCAGGAACATTTTAGTTAATTCTAATGAAAACACATTGATTTTTATCATTTGTATTTGAAACAACATTGTCATATGTCTTTTCTTGGATCTAAATATTACCAAACCTCGCTCTATGATTTGAAGTTAAAATGCTCAAATATGGTAATATAGTGACTTTTTTCACGTTATTCATGTAGTGTGATTTTACGTATATATATTCGTTTTTACCAATATTTCCATACTACTTCATGTTTTCTAACAATATGTGATTTGGCCTTCAAATCTCAGAATTTCGCAAATTTTGCATTTTTAAGCAAGTTTTCTTGCATTTTGTTTTGTACTAAAAATCATCGAACTTAGCAATATTTTGACCTTTATCATCCCCTTTTCCTATATGTGATATAAACAAAATATCATCGAATTAGGCAATATTTTGCTGTTTTTCCACGTTTTTGTGAATTTTCAGTTTATTGTTAATAATTCATTAAATATACGAGAAAAATTATGCAAACACATAATTGATCGGAAAATAACCTTAAATACTTCATTTTCAATCATCTATTTGTTTCTCGTTAAAATACTGAGTAAGATATTGAAAAGAGGAGAAGTTCTCTTTTTATTGCATATATCGACGTTTCAGCCGAATTAGAGCGGTTTTACGTGTACATCTTCCATCGGTCATATAAACGAAAAATCAGGAACATTTTATTTAATTCTAATGAAAACACATTGATTTTTATTATTTGTATTTGAAATAACATTGTCATGTCTTTTCTTGGATCTAAATAATACGAAACCTCGTTCTATGATTTGAAGTTAAAATCCTCAAATATGGTAATATAGTGACATTTTTCACGTTATTCATGTAGTGTGATTTTACGTATATATATTCGTTTTTACCAATATTTCGATACTACTTCATGTTTTCTAACAATATGTGATTTGGCCTCCAAATCTCAGAATTTCGCAAATTTTGCATTTTTCAGCAAGTTTTCTTGCATTCTGTTTTGTACTAAAAATTATCGAATTTAGCAATATTTTGACCTTTATCATCCCCTTTTCCTTTATGTGATTTAAACAAAATATCATCGAATTAGGCAATATTTTGCCGTTTTTCCACGTTTTTGTGAATTTTCAGTTTATTGTTAATAATTCATATAATATACGAGAAAAATTATGCAAACACATAATTGATCAGAAAATAACCTTAAATACTTCATTTTCAATCATCTATTTGTTTCTCGTTAAAATACTGAGTAAGATATTGAAAAGGGGAGAAGTTCTGTTTTTATTGCATATATCGACGTTTCAGCCGGATTAGAGCGGTTTTACGTGTACATCTTCCATCGGTAATATAAACGGAAAATAAGGAACATTTTAGTTAATTCTAATGAAAACACATTGATTTTTATCATTTGTATTTTAAGCAACATCTTTATACGTCTTTTATAGGGTCTAAAAAATACGAAACGTCTCTCTATGATTCAAAGTTAAAATCCTCTAATATGGTATAATAATGATTTTTTTCACGTTTTTCAGGTAGTTTGATATTACGTAAATATATTCATTTTTACCAATATTTCGATACTATTTCATGTAGTATCACGATATTTGCTTTCAAATTTCAAATCTCAGATTTTCGCATAAAATTGCATTTTTAGCAAGTTTTCTTGCATTTTCTTTCGTACTAAAAATCATCGAATTCAGCAATATTTTGACGTTTATCCTTCCCTTTTCCTTTATGTGATATAAACAAAATATCATCGAATTAGGCAATATTTTGCTGTTTTTCCACGTTTTTGTGAGTTTTCAGTTTATTGCTATTCATTCATTAAATATACGATAAAAATGATGCAAACACATAATTGATTAGAAATTAACCCTAAACACTTCATTTTCAATCAACTATTTGTTTCTCGTTAAATACTAAGTAAGATATTGGAAAGGGGAGAAGTTCTGTTTTTATTGCATTCATCGACGTTTCAGCCGGATTAGAGATGTTTTACGTGTACATATTCCATCGGTAATATAAACGGAAAATCAGGAACATTTTAGTTAATTCTAATGAAAACACATTGATTTTTATTATTTGTATTTGAAATAACATTGTCATGTCTTTTCTCGGATCTAAATAATACGAAACCTCGTTCTATGATTTGAAGTTAAAATCCTCAAATATGGTAATATAGTGACATTTTTCACGTTATTCATATAGTGTGATTTTACGTATATATATTCGTTTTTACCAATATTTCGATACTACTTCATGTTTTCTAACAATATGTGATTTGGCCTCCAAATCTCAGAATTTCGCAAATTTTGCATTTTTCAGCAAGTTTTCTTGCATTTTGTTTTGTACTAAAAATTATCGAATTTAGCAATATTTTGACCTCTATCATCCCCTTTTCCTTTATGTGATTTAAACAAAATATCATCGAATTAGGCAATATTTTGCTGTTTTTCCACGTTTTTGTGAGTTTTCAGTTTATTGCTATTAATTCATTATATGTACGATAAAAATGATGCAAACACATAATTGATTAGAAAATAACCTTAAACACTTCATTTTCAATCAACTTTTTGTTTCTCGTTAAGTACTGAGTAAGATATTGAAATGGGGAGAAGTTCTGTTTTTATTGCATATATCGACGTTTCAACCAGATTAGAGCGGTTTTACGTGTACATCTTCCATTAGTAATATAAACGGAAAATCAGGAACATTTTAGTTAATTCTAATGAAAACACATTGATTTTTATCTTTTGTATTGGAAGCAACATCTTTATACGTCTTTTTTAGGGTCTAAAAAATACGAAACGTCTCTCTATGATTCGAAGTTAAAATCCTCTAATATGGTATAATAATGACTTTTTTCACGTTTTTCATGTAGTTTGATATTACGTAAATATATTCATTTTTACCAATATTTCGATACTATTTCATGTAGTATCACGATATTTGCTTTCAAATTTCAAATCTCAGATTTTCGCATAAAATTGCATTTTTAGCAAGTTTTCTTGCATTTTCTTTCGTACTAAAAATCATCGAATTCAGCAATATTTTGACGTTTATCCTTCCCTTTTCCAATATTTTGCTGTTTTTCCACGTTTTTGTGAGTTTTCAGTTTATTGCTATTCATTCATTAAATATACGATAAAAATGATGCAAACACATAATTGATTAGAAATTAACCCTAAACACTTCATTTTCAATCAACTATTTGTTTCTCGTTAAATACTAAGTAAGATATTGGAAAGGGGAGAAGTTCTGTTTTTATTGCATACATCGACGTTTCAGCCGGATTAGAGATGTTTTACGTGTACATATTCCATCGGTAATATAAACGGAAAATCAGGAACATTTTAGTTAATTCTAATGAAAACACATTGATTTTTATCATTTGTATATGAAACAACATTGTCATATGTCTTTTCTTGGATCTAAATAATACCAAACCTCGCTCTATGATTTGAAGTTAAAATGCTCAAATATGGTAATATAGTGACTTTTTTCACGTTATTCATGTAGTGTGATTTTACGTATATATATTCGTTTTTACCAATATTTCCATACTACTTCATGTTTTCTAACAATATGTGATTTGGCCTCCAAATCTCAGAATTTCGCAAATTTTGCATTTTTCAGCAAGTTTTCTTGCATTCTGTTTTGTACTAAAAATTATCGAATTTAGCAATATTTTGACCTTTATCATCCCCTTTTCCTTTATGTGATTTAAACAAAATATCATCGAATTAGGCAATATTTTGCCGTTTTTCCACGTTTTTGTGAATTTTCAGTTTATTGTTAATAATTCATATAATATACGAGAAAAATTATGCAAACACATAATTGATCAGAAAATAACCTTAAATACTTCATTTTCAATCATCTATTTGTTTCTCGTTAAAATACTGAGTAAGATATTGAAAAGGGGAGAAGTTCTGTTTTTATTGCATATATCGACGTTTCAGCCGGATTAGAGCGGTTTTACGTGTACATCTTCCATCGGTAATATAAACGGAAAATAAGGAACATTTTAGTTAATTCTAATGAAAACACATTGATTTTTATCATTTGTATTGGAAGCAACATCTTTATACGTATTTTTTAGGGTCTAAAAAATACGAAACGTCTCTCTATGATTCGAAGTTAAAATCCTCTAATATGGTATAATAATGACTTTTTTCACGTTTTTCATGTAGTTTGATATTACGTAAATATATTCATTTTTACCAATATTTCGATACTATTTCATGTAGTATCACGATATTTGTTTTCAAATTTCAAATCTCAGATTTTCGCATAAAATTGCATTTTTAGCAAGTTTTCTTGCATTTTCTTTCGTACTAAAAATCATCGAATTCAGCAATATTTTGACGTTTATCCTTCCCTTTTCCAATATTTTGCTGTTTTCCCACGTTTTTGTGAGTTTTCAGTTTATTGCTATTCATTCATTAAATATACGATAAAAATGATGCAAACACATAATTGATTAGAAATTAACCCTAAACACTTCATTTTCATTCAACTATTTGTTTCTCGTTAAATACTAAGTAAGATATTGGAAAGGGGAGAAGTTCTGTTTTTATTGCATACATCGACGTTTCAGCCGGATTAGAGATGCTTTACGTGTACATATTCCATCGGTAATATAAACGGAAAATCAGGAACATTTTAGTTAATTCTAATGAAAACACATTGATTTTTATCATTTGTATTTGAAACAACATTGTCATATGTCTTTTCTTGGATCTAAATAATACCAAACCTCGCTCTATGATTTGAAGTTAAAATGCTCAAATATGGTAATATAGTGACTTTTTTCACGTTATTCATGTAGTGTGATTTTACGTATATATATTCGTTTTTACCAATATTTCCATACTACTTCATGTTTTCTAACAATATGTGATTTGGCCTTCAAATCTCAGAATTTCGCAAATTTTGCATTTTTAAGCAAGTTTTCTTGCATTTTGTTTTGTACTAAAAATCATCGAACTTAGCAATATTTTGACCTTTATCATCCCCTTTTCCTTTATGTGATATAAACAAAATATCATCAAATTAGGCAATATTTTGCCGTTTTTCCACGTTTTTGTGAATTTTCAGTTTATTGTTATTAATTCATTAAATATACGAGAAAAATTATGCAAACACATAATTGATCGGAAACGACCTTAAATACTTCATTTTCAATCATCTATTTGTTTCTCGTTAAAATACTGAGTAAGATATTGAAAAGAGGAGAAGTTCTCTTTTTATTTCATATATCGACGTTTCAGCCGAATTAGAGCGGTTTTACGTGTACATCTTCCATCGGTAATATAAACGGAAAATCAGGAACATTTTAGTTAATTCTAATGAAAACACATTGATTTTTATCATTTGTATTTGAAATAACATTGTCATGTCTTTTCTTGGATCTAAATAATACGAAACCTCGTTCTATGATTTGAAGTTAAAATCCTCAAATATGGTAATATAGTGACATTTTTCACGTTATTCATGTAGTGGGATTTTACGTATATATATTCGTTTTTACCAATATTTCGATACTACTTCATGTTTTCTAACAATATGTGATTTGGCCTAAAAATCTCAGAATTTCGCAAATTTTGCATTTTTCAGCAAGTTTTCTTGCATTTTGTTTTGTACTAAAAATTATCGAATTTAGCAATATTTTGACCTTTATCATCCCCTTTTCCTTTATGTGATTTAAACAAAATATCATCGAATTAGGCGATATTTTGCTGTTTTTCCACGTTTTTGTGAGTTTTCAGTTTATTGCTATTAATTCATTATATGTACGATAAAAATGATGCAAACACATAATTGATTAGAAATTAACCTTAAACACTTCATTTTTAATCAACTTTTTGTTTCTCGTTAAGTACTGAGTAAGATATTGGAATGGGGAGAAGTTCTGTTTTTATTGCATATATCGACGTTTTAGCCGGATTAGAGCGGTTTTATGTGTACATCTTCCATCGGTCATATAAACGGAAAATCAGGAACATTTTAGTTAATTCTAATGAAAACACATTGATTTTCATCATTTGTATTTGAAACAACATTGTCATGTCTTTTCTTGGATCTAAATAATACGAAACCTCGTTCTATGATTTGAAGTTAAAATCCTCATATATGGTAATATAGTCAATTTGTTCGCGTTATTCATGTAGTGTGATTTTACGTATATATATTCGTTTTTACCAATATTTCGATACTACTTCATGTTTTCTAACAATATGTGATTTGGCCTTCAAATCTCAGAATTTCGCAAATTTTGCATTTTTAAGCAAGTTTTCTTGCATTTCGTTTTGTACTAAAATCATCGAAATTAGCAATATTTTGACCTTTATCATCCCCTTTTCCTTTATGTGATTTAAAGAAAATATCATCGAATTAGGCAATATTTTGCCGTTTTTCCACGTTTTTGTGAATTTTCATTTTATTGTTATTAATTCATTATATATACGACAAAAATTAGGCAAACACATAATTGATCAGAAAATAACCTTAAATACTTTATTTCAATCATCTATTTGTTTCTCGTTAAATACTGAGTAAGATATTATAAAGGGGAGAAGTTCTGTTTTAATTGCATATATCGACGTTTCAACCAGATTAGAGCGGTTTTACGTGTACATCTTCCATTAGTAATATAAACGGAAAATCAGGATCATTTTAGTTAATTTTAATGAAAACACATTGATTTTTATCATTTGTATTGGAAGCAACATCTTTATACGTCTTTTCTAGGGTCTAAAAAATACGAAACGTCGCTTTATGATTCGAAGTGAAAATCCTCAAATTTGGCATAATAATGACTTTTTCACGTTTTTCATGTAATTTGTTATTACGTAA
Organism: Procambarus clarkii; assembly: GCF_040958095.1. Taxonomy (NCBI): domain Eukaryota; kingdom Metazoa; phylum Arthropoda; class Malacostraca; order Decapoda; family Cambaridae; genus Procambarus; species Procambarus clarkii. Next base: position 7,425,759 of record NC_091203.1, on the reverse strand, counting down.
ATATATTCATTTTTACCAATATTTCGATACTATTTCATGTAGTATCCCGGTATGTGATTTGGCCTTCAAATCTTAGAATTTCGCAAATTTTGCATTTTTAAGCAAGTTTTCTTGCATTTTGTTTTGTACTAAAAATCATCGAACTTAGCAATATTTTGACCTTTATCATCCCCTTTTCCTATATGTGATATAAACAAAATATCATCGAATTAGGCAATATTTTGCTGTTTTTCCACGTTTTTGTGAATTTTCAGTTTATTGTTATTAATTCATTAAATATACGAGAAAAATTATGCAAACACATAATTGATCGGAAAATAACCTTAAATACTTCATTTTCAATCATCTATTTGTTTCTCGTTAAAATACTGAGTAAGATATTGAAAAGAGGAGAAGTTCTCTTTTTATTGCATATATCGACGTTTCAGCCGAATTAGAGCGGTTTTACGTGTACATCTTCCATCGGTCATATAAACGGAAAATCAGGAACATTTTATTTAATTCTAATGAAAACACATTGATTTTTATTATTTGTATTTGAAATAACATTGTCATGTCTTTTCTTGGATCTAAATAATACGAAACCTCGTTCTATGATTTGAAGTTAAAATCCTCAAATATGGTAATATAGTGACATTTTTCACGTTATTCATGTAGTGTGATTTTACGTATATATATTCGTTTTTACCAATATTTCGATACTACTTCATGTTTTCTAACAATATGTGATTTGGCCTCCAAATCTCAGAATTTCGCAAATTTTGCATTTTTCAGCAAGTTTTCTTGCATTCTGTTTTGTACTAAAAATTATCGAATTTAGCAATATTTTGACCTTTATCATCCCCTTTTCCTTTATGTGATTTAAACAAAATATCATCGAATTAGGCAATATTTTGCCGTTTTTCCACGTTTTTGTGAATTTTCAGTTTATTGTTAATAATTCATATAATATGCGAGAAAAATTATGCAAACACATAATTGATCAGAAAATAACCTTAAATACTTCATTTTCAATCATCTATTTGTTTCTCGTTAAAATACTGAGTAAGATATTGAAAAGGGGAGAAGTTCTGTTTTTATTGCATATATCGACGTTTCAGCCGGATTAGAGCGGTTTTACGTGTACATCTTCCATCGGTAATATAAACGGAAAATAAGGAACATTTTAGTTAATTCTAATGAAAACACATTGATTTTTATCATTTGTATTGGAAGCAACATCTTTATACGTCTTTTTTAGGGTCTAAAAAATACGAAACGTCTCTCTATGATTCGAAGTTAAAATCCTCTAATATGGTATAATAATGATTTTTTTCACGTTTTTCATGTAGTTTGATATTACGTAAATATATTCATTTTTACCAATATTTCGATACTATTTCATGTAGTATCACGATATTTGCTTTCAAATTTCAAATCTCAGATTTTCGCATAAAATTGCATTTTTAGCAAGTTTTCTTGCATTTTCTTTCGTATTAAAAATCATCGAATTCAGCAACATTTTGACGTTTATCCTTCCCTTTTCCTTTATGTGATATAAACAAAATATCATCGAATTAGGCAATATTTTGCTGTTTTTCCACGTTTTTGTGAGTTTTCAGTTTATTGCTATTCATTCATTAAATATACGATAAAAATGATGCAAACACATAATTGATTAGAAATTAACCCTAAACACTTCATTTTCAATCAACTATTTATTTCTCGTTAAATACTAAGTAAGATATTGGAAAGGGGAGAAGTTCTGTTTTTATTGCATTCATCGACGTTTCAGCCGGATTAGAGATGTTTTACGTGTACATATTCCATCGGTAATATAAACGGAAAATCAGGAACATTTTAGTTAATTCTAATGAAAACACATTGATTTTTATCATTTGTATTTGAAATAACATTGTCATGTCTTTTCTTGGATCTAAATAATACGAAACCTCGTTCTATGATTTGAAGTTAAAATCCTCAAATATGGTAATATTGTGACATTTTTCACGTTATTCATGTAGTGTGATTTTACGTATATATATTCGTTTTTACCAATATTTCGATACTACTTCATGTTTTCTAACAATATGTGATTTGGCCTCCAAATCTCAGAATTTCGCAAATTTTGCATTTTTCAGCAAGTTTTCTTGCATTTTGTTTTGTACTAAAAATTATTGAATTTAGCAATATTTTGACCTCTATCATCCCCTTTTCCTTTATGTGATTTAAACAAAATATCATCGAATTAGGCAATATTTTGCTGTTTTTCCACGTTTTTGTGAGTTTTCAGTTTATTGCTATTAATTCATTATATGTACGATAAAAATGATGCAAACACATAATTGATTAGAAAATAACCTTAAACACTTCATTTTCAATCAACTTTTTGTTTCTCGTTAAGTACTGAGTAAGATATTGGAATGGGGAGAAGTTCTGTTTTTATTGCATATATCGACGTTTCAACCAGATTAGAGCGGTTTTACGTGTACATCTTCCATTAGTAATATAAACGGAAAATCAGGATCATTTTAGTTAATTTTAATGAAAACACATTGATTTTTATCATTTGTATTGGAAGCAACATCTTTATACGTCTTTTCTAGGGTCTAAAAAATACGAAACGTCGCTTTATGATTCGAAGTGAAAATCCTCAAATTTGGCATAATAATGACTTTTTCACGTTTTTCATGTAATTTGTTATTACGTAAATATATTAATTTTTACCAATATTTCGATACTATTTCATGTAGTATCACGGTATGTGATTTGGCCTTCAAATCTTAGAATTTCGCAAATTTTGCATTTTTAAGCAAGTTTTCTTGCATTTTGTTTTGTACTAAAAATCATCGAACTTAGCAATATTTTGACCTTTATCATCCCCTTTTCATTTATGTGATATAAACAAAATATCATCGAATTAGGCAATATTTTGCTGTTTTTCCACGTTTTTGTGAATTTTCAGTTTATTGTTATTTATTCATTAAATATACGAGAAAAATTATGCAAACACATAATTGATCGGAAAATAACCTTAAATACTTCATTTTCAATCATCTATTTGTTTCTCGTTAAAATACTGAGTAAGATATTGAAAAGAGGAGAAGTTCTCTTTTTATTGCATATATCGACGTTTCAGCCGAATTAGAGCGGTTTTACGTGTACATCTTCCATCGGTCATATAAACGGAAAATCAGGAACATTTTAGTTAATTCTAATGAAAACACATTGATTTTTATTATTTGTATTTGAAATAACATTGTCATGTCTTTTCTTGGATCTAAATAATACGAAACCTCGTTCTATGATTTGAAGTTAAAATCCTCAAATATGGTAATATAGTGACATTTTTCACGTTATTCATGTAGTGTGATTTTACGTATATATATTCGTTTTTACCAATATTTCGATACTACTTCATGTTTTCTAACAATATGTGATTTGGCCTCCAAATCTCAGAATTTCGCAAATTTTGCATTTTTCAGCAAGTTTTCTTGCATTCTGTTTTGTACTAAAAATTATCGAATTTAGCAATATTTTGACCTTTATCATCCCCTTTTCCTTTATGTGATTTAAACAAAATATCATCGAATTAGGCAATATTTTGCCGTTTTTCCACGTTTTTGTGAATTTTCAGTTTATTGTTAATAATTCATATAATATACGAGAAAAATTATGCAAACACATAATTGATTAGAAAATAACCTTAAATACTTCATTTTCAATCATCTATTTGTTTCTCGTTAAAATACTGAGTAAGATATTGAAAAGGGGAGAAGTTCTGTTTTTATTGCATATATCGACGTTTCAGCCGGATTAGAGCGGTTTTACGTGTACATCTTCCATCGGTAATATAAACGGAAAATAAGGAACATTTTAGTTAATTCTAATGAAAACACATTGATTTTTATCATTTGTATTGGAAGCAACATCTTTATACGTCTTTTTTAGGGTCTAAAAAATACGAAACGTCTCTCTATGATTCGAAGTTATAATCCTCTAATTTGGTATAATAATGATTTTTTTCACGTTTTTCATGTAGTTTGATATTACGTAAATATATTCATTTTTACCAATATTTCGATACTATTTCATGTAGTATCACGATATTTGCTTTCAAATTTCAAATCTCAGATTTGCGCATAAAATTGCATTTTTAGCAAGTTTTCTTGCATTTTCTTTCGTACTAAAAATCATCGAATTCAGCAATATTTTGACGTTTATCCTTCCCTTTTCCTTTATGTGATATAAACAAAATATCATCGAATTAGGCAATATTTTGCTGTTTTTCCACGTTTTTGTGAGTTTTCAGTTTATTGCTATTCATTCATTAAATATACGATAAAAATGATGCAAACACATAATTGATTAGAAATTAACCCTAAACACTTCATTTTCAATCAACTATTTGTTTCTCGTTAAATACTAAGTAAGATATTGGAAAGGGGAGAAGTTCTGTTTTTATTGCATACATCGACGTTTCAGCCGGATTAGGGATGTTTTACGTGTACATATTCCATCGGTAATATAAACGGAAAATCAGGAACATTTTAGTTAATTCTAATGAAAACACATTGATTTTTATCATTTGTATTGGAAGCAACATCTTTATACGTCTTTTTTAGGGTCTAAAAAATACGAAACGTCTCTCTATGATTCGAAGTTAAAATCCTCTAATATGGTATAATAATGATTTTTTTCACGTTTTTCATGTAGTTTGATATTACGTAAATATATTCATTTTTACCAATATTTCGATACTATTTCATGTAGTATCACGATATTTGCTTTCAAATTTCAAATCTCAGATTTTCGCATAAAATTGCATTTTTAGCAAGTTTTCTTGCATTTTCTTTCGTACTAAAAATCATCGAATTCAGCAATATTTTGACGTTTATCCTTCCCTTTTCCTTTATGTGATATAAACAAAATATCATCGAATTAGGCAATATTTTGCTGTTTTTCCACGTTTTTGTGAGTTTTCAGTTTATTGCTATTCATTCATTAAATATACGATAAAAATTATGCAAACACATAATTGATCGGAAAATAACCTTAAATACTTCATTTTCAATCATCTATTTGTTTCTCGTTAAAATACTGAGTAAGATATTGAAAAGAGGAGAAGTTCTCTTTTTATTGCATATATCGACGTTTCAGCCGAATTAGAGCGGTTTTACGTATACATCTTCCATCGGTCATATAAACGGAAAATCAGGAACATTTTAGTTAATTCTAATGAAAACACATTGATTTTTATTATTTGTATTTGAAATAACATTGTCATGTCTTTTCTTGGATCTAAATAATACGAAACCTCGTTCTATGATTTGAAGTTAAAATCCTCAAATATGGTAATATAGTGACATTTTTCACGTTATTCATGTAATGTGATTTTACGTATATATATTCGTTTTTACCAATATTTCGATACTACTTCATGTTTTCTAACAATATGTGATTTGGCCTCCAAATCTCAGAATTTCGCAAATTTTGCATTTTTCAGCAAGTTTTCTTGCATTCTGTTTTGTACTAAAAATTATCGAATTTAGCAATATTTTGACCTTTATCATCCCCTTTTCCTTTATGTGATTTAAACAAAATATCATCGAATTAGGCAATATTTTGCCGTTTTTCCACGTTTTTGTGAATTTTCAGTTTATTGTTAATAATTCATATAATATACGAGAAAAATTATGCAAACACATAATTGATCAGAAAATAACCTTAAATACTTCATTTTCAATCATCTATTTGTTTCTCGTTAAAATACTGAGTAAGATATTGAAAAGGGGAGATGTTCTGTTTTTATTGCATATATCGACGTTTCAGCCGGATTAGAGATGTTTTACGTGTACATCTTCCATCGGTATTATAAACGGGAAATCAGGAACATTTTAGTTAATTCTAATGAAAACACATTGATTTTTATCATTTGTATTTGAAACAACATTGTCATGTCTTTTCTTGGATGTAAATAATACGAAACCTCGTTCTACGATTTGAAGTTAAAATCCTCAAATATGGTAATATAGTGACTTTTTTCACTTTATCCACGTAGTGTGATTTTACGTATATATATATTCGTTTTTACCAATATTTCGATACTACTTCATGTTTTCTAACAATATGTGATTTGGCCTCCAAATCTCAGAATTTCGCAAATTTTGCATTTTTAAGCAAGATTTCTTGCATTTTGTTTTGTACTAAAAATCATCGAATTTAGCAATATTTTGACCTTTATCATCCACTTTTCCTTTATGTGATTTAAACAAAATATCATCGAATTTGGCAATATTTTGCTGTTTTTCCACGTTTTTGTGAGTTTTCAGTTTATTGCTATTAATTCATTAAATATACGATAAAAATGATGCAAACACATAATTGATTAGAAATTAACCTTAAACACTTCATTTTCAATCAACTATTTGTTTCTCGTTAAATACTAAGTAAGATATTGGAAAGGGGAGAAGTTCTGATTTTATTGAATACATCAACGTTTCAGCCGGATTAGAGATGTTTTACGTGTACATATTCCATCGGTAATATAAACGGAAAATCAGGAACATTTTAGTTAATTCTAATGAAAACACATTGATTTTTATCATTTGTATTTGAAACAACATTGTCATATGTCTTTTCTTGGATCTAAATAATACGAAACCTCGTTCTATGATTTGAAGTTAAAATCCTCAAATATGGTAATATAGTGACATTTTTCACGTTATTCATGTAATGTGATTTTACGTATATATATTCGTTTTTACCAATATTTCGATACTACTTCATGTTTTCTAACAATATGTGATTTGGCCTCCAAATCTCAGAATTTCGCAAATTTTGCATTTTTCAGCAAGTTTTCTTGCATTTTGTTTTGTACTAAAAATTATCGAATTTAGCAATATTTTGACCTCTATCATCCCCTTTTCCTTTATGTGATTTAAACAAAATATCATCGAATTAGGCAATATTTTGCCGTTTTTCCACGTTTTTGTGAATTTTCAGTTTATTGTTAATAATTCATATAATATACGAGAAAAATTATGCAAACACATAATTGATTAGAAAATAACCTTAAATACTTCATTTTCAATCATCTATTTGTTTCTCGTTAAAATACTGAGTAAGATATTGAAAAGGGGAGAAGTTCTGTTTTTATTGCATATATCGACGTTTCAGCCGGATTAGAGCGGTTTTACGTGTACATCTTCCATCGGTAATATAAACGGAAAATAAGGAACATTTTAGTTAATTCTAATGAAAACACATTGATTTTTATCATTTGTATTGGAAGCAACATCTTTATACGTTTTTTTAGGGTCTAAAAAATACGAAACGTCTCTCTATGATTCGAAGTTATAATCCTCTAATTTGGTATAATAATGATTTTTTTCACGTTTTTCATGTAGTTTGATATTACGTAAATATATTCATTTTTACCAATATTTCGATACTATTTCATGTAGTATCACGATATTTGCTTTCAAATTTCAAATCTCAGATTTGCGCATAAAATTGCATTTTTAGCAAGTTTTCTTGCATTTTCTTTCGTACTAAAAATCATCGAATTCAGCAATATTTTGACGTTTATCCTTCCCTTTTCCTTTATGTGATATAAACAAAATATCATCGAATTAGGCAATATTTTGCTGTTTTTCCACGTTTTTGTGAGTTTTCAGTTTATTGCTATTCATTCATTAAATATACGATAAAAATGATGCAAACACATAATTGATTAGAAATTAACCCTAAACACTTCATTTTCAATCAACTATTTGTTTCTCGTTAAATACTAAGTAAGATATTGGAAAGGGGAGAAGTTCTGTTTTTATTGCATACATCGACGTTTCAGCCGGATTAGGGATGTTTTACGTGTACATATTCCATCGGTAATATAAACGGAAAATCAGGAACATTTTAGTTAATTCTAATGAAAACACATTGATTTTTATCATTTGTATTGGAAGCAACATCTTTATACGTCTTTTTTAGGGTCTAAAAAATACGAAACGTCTCTCTATGATTCGAAGTTAAAATCCTCTAATATGGTATAATAATGATTTTTTTCACGTTTTTCATGTAGTTTGATATTACGTAAATATATTCATTTTTACCAATATTTCGATACTATTTCATGTAGTATCACGATATTTGCTTTCAAATTTCAAATCTCAGATTTTCGCATAAAATTGCATTTTTAGCAAGTTTTCTTGCATTTTCTTTCGTACTAAAAATCATCGAATTCAGCAATATTTTGACGTTTATCCTTCCCTTTTCCTTTATGTGATATAAACAAAATATCATCGAATTAGGCAATATTTTGCTGTTTTTCCACGTTTTTGTGAGTTTTCAGTTTATTGCTATTCATTCATTAAATATACGATAAAAATTATGCAAACACATAATTGATCGGAAAATAACCTTAAATACTTCATTTTCAATCATCTATTTGTTTCTCGTTAAAATACTGAGTAAGATATTGAAAAGAGGAGAAGTTCTCTTTTTATTGCATATATCGACGTTTCAGCCGAATTAGAGCGGTTTTACGTATACATCTTCCATCGGTCATATAAACGGAAAATCAGGAACATTTTAGTTAATTCTAATGAAAACACATTGATTTTTATTATTTGTATTTGAAATAACATTGTCATGTCTTTTCTTGGATCTAAATAATACGAAACCTCGTTCTATGATTTGAAGTTAAAATCCTCAAATATGGTAATATAGTGACATTTTTCACGTTATTCATGTAATGTGATTTTACGTATATATATTCGTTTTTACCAATATTTCGATACTACTTCATGTTTTCTAACAATATGTGATTTGGCCTCCAAATCTCAGAATTTCGCAAATTTTGCATTTTTCAGCAAGTTTTCTTGCATTCTGTTTTGTACTAAAAATTATCGAATTTAGCAATATTTTGACCTTTATCATCCCCTTTTCCTTTATGTGATTTAAACAAAATATCATCGAATTAGGCAATATTTTGCCGTTTTTCCACGTTTTTGTGAATTTTCAGTTTATTGTTAATAATTCATATAATATACGAGAAAAATTATGCAAACACATAATTGATCAGAAAATAACCTTAAATACTTCATTTTCAATCATCTATTTGTTTCTCGTTAAAATACTGAGTAAGATATTGAAAAGGGGAGATGTTCTGTTTTTATTGCATATATCGACGTTTCAGCCGGATTAGAGATGTTTTACGTGTACATCTTCCATCGGTATTATAAACGGGAAATCAGGAACATTTTAGTTAATTCTAATGAAAACACATTGATTTTTATCATTTGTATTTGAAACAACATTGTCATGTCTTTTCTTGGATGTAAATAATACGAAACCTCGTTCTACGATTTGAAGTTAAAATCCTCAAATATGGTAATATAGTGACTTTTTTCACTTTATCCACGTAGTGTGATTTTACGTATATATATATTCGTTTTTACCAATATTTCGATACTACTTCATGTTTTCTAACAATATGTGATTTGGCCTCCAAATCTCAGAATTTCGCAAATTTTGCATTTTTAAGCAAGATTTCTTGCATTTTGTTTTGTACTAAAAATCATCGAATTTAGCAATATTTTGACCTTTATCATCCACTTTTCCTTTATGTGATTTAAACAAAATATCATCGAATTTGGCAATATTTTGCTGTTTTTCCACGTTTTTGTGAGTTTTCAGTTTATTGCTATTAATTCATTAAATATACGATAAAAATGATGCAAACACATAATTGATTAGAAATTAACCTTAAACACTTCATTTTCAATCAACTATTTGTTTCTCGTTAAATACTAAGTAAGATATTGGAAAGGGGAGAAGTTCTGATTTTATTGAATACATCAACGTTTCAGCCGGATTAGAGATGTTTTACGTGTACATATTCCATCGGTAATATAAACGGAAAATCAGGAACATTTTAGTTAATTCTAATGAAAACACATTGATTTTTATCATTTGTATTTGAAACAACATTGTCATATGTCTTTTCTTGGATCTAAATAATACGAAACCTCGTTCTATGATTTGAAGTTAAAATCCTCAAATATGGTAATATAGTGACATTTTTCACGTTATTCATGTAATGTGATTTTACGTATATATATTCGTTTTTACCAATATTTCGATACTACTTCATGTTTTCTAACAATATGTGATTTGGCCTCCAAATCTCAGAATTTCGCAAATTTTGCATTTTTCAGCAAGTTTTCTTGCATTTTGTTTTGTACTAAAAATTATCGAATTTAGCAATATTTTGACCTCTATCATCCCCTTTTCCTTTATGTGATTTAAACAAAATATCATCGAATTAGGCAATATTTTGCTGTTTTTCCACGTTTTTGTGAGTTTTCAGTTTATTGCTATTAATTCATTATATGTACGATAAAAATGATGCAAACACATAATTGATTAGAAAATAACCTTAAACACTTCATTTTCAATCAACTTTTTGTTTCTCGTTAAGTACTGAGTAAGATATTGGAATGGGGAGAAGTTCTGTTTTTATTGCATATATCGACGTTTCAACCAGATTAGAGCGGTTTTACGTGTACATCTTCCATTAGTAATATAAACGGAAAATCAGGATCATTTTAGTTAATTTTAATGAAAACACATTGATTTTTATCATTTGTATTGGAAGCAACATCTTTATACGTCTTTTCTAGGGTCTAAAAAATACGAAACGTCGCTTTATGATTCGAAGTGAAAATCCTCAAATTTGGCATAATAATGACTTTTTCACGTTTTTCATGTAATTTGTTATTACGTAAATATATTCATTTTTACCAATATTTCGATACTATTTCATGTAGTATCACGGTATGTGATTTGGCCTTCAAATCTTAGAATTTCGCAAATTTTGCATTTTTATGCAAGTTTTCTTGCATTTTGTTTTGTACTAAAAATCATCGAACTTAGCAATATTTTGACCTTTATCATCCCCTTTTCCTTTATGTGATATAAACAAAATATCATCGAATTAGGCAATATTTTGCTGTTTTTCCACGTTTTTGTGAATTTTCAGTTTATTGTTATTAATTCATTAAATATACGAGAAAAATTATGCAAACACATAATTGATCGGAAAATAACCTTAAATACTTCATTTTCAATCATCTATTTGTTTCTCGTTAAAATACTGAGTAAGATATTGAAAAGAGGAGAAGTTCTCTTTTTATTGCATATATCGACGTTTCAGCCGAATTAGAGCGGTTTTACGTGTACATCTTCCATCGGTCATACAAACGGAAAATCAGGAACATTTTAGTTAATTCTAATGAAAACACATTGATTTTTATTATTTGTATTTGAAATAACATTGTCATGTCTTTTCTTGGATCTAAATAATACGAAACCTCGTTCTATGATTTGAAGTTAAAATCCTCAAATATGGTAATATAGTGACATTTTTCACGTTATTCATGTAGTGTGATTTTACGTATATATATTCGTTTCTACCAATATTTCGATACTACTTCGTTTTCTAACAATATGTGATTTGGCCTCCAAATCTCAGAATTTCGCAAATTTTGCATTTTTCAGCAAGTTTTCTTGCATTCTGTTTTGTACTAAAAATTATCGAATTTAGCAATATTTTGACCTTCATCATCCCCTTTTCCTTTATGTGATTTAAACAAAATATCATCGAATTAGGCAATATTTTGCCGTTTTTCCACGTTTTTGTGAATTTTCAGTTTATTGTTAATAATTCATATAATATACGAGAAAAATTATGCAAACACATAATTGATCAGAAAATAACCTTAAACACTTCATTTTCAATCAACTTTTTGTTTCTCGTTAAGTACTGAGTAAGATATTGGAATGGGGAGAAGTTCTGTTTTTATTGCATATATCGACGTTTCAGCCGGATTAGAGCGGTTTTACGTGTACATCTTCCATCGGTAATATAAACGGAAAATAAGGAACATTTTAGTTAATTCTAATGAAAACACATTGTTTTTATCATTTGTATTGGAAGCAACATCTTTATACGTCTTTTTTAGGGTCTAAAAAATACGAAACGTCTCTCTATGATTCGAAGTTAAAATCCTCTAATATGGTATAATAATGATTTTTTTTCACGTTTTTCATGTAGTTTGATATTACGTAAATATATTCATTTTTACCAATATTTCGATACTATTTCATGTAGTATCACGATATTTGCTTTCAAATTTCAAATCTCAGATTTTCGCATAAAATTGCATTTTTAGCAAGTTTTCTTGCATTTTCTTTCGTACTAAAAATCATCGAATTCAGCAATATTTTGACGTTTATCCTTCCCTTTTCCTTTATGTGATATAAACAAAATATCATCGAATTAGGCAATATTTTATTGTTTTTCCACGTTTTTGTGAGTTTTCAGTTTATTGCTATTCATTCATTAAATATACGATAAAAATGATGCAAACACATAATTGATTAGAAATTAACCCTAAACACTTCATTTTCAATCAACTATTTGTTTCTCGTTAAATACTAAGTAAGATATTGGAAAGGGGAGAAGTTCTGTTTTTATTGCATACATCGACGTTTCAGCCGGATTAGAGATGTTTTACGTGTACATATTCCATCGGTAATATAAACGGAAAATCAGGAACATTTTAGTTAATTCTAATGAAAACACATTGATTTTTATCATTTGTATTTGAAACAACATTGTCATATGTCTTTTCTTGGATCTAAATAATACCAAACCTCGCTCTATGATTTGAAGTTAAAATGCTCAAATATGGTAATATAGTGACTTTTTTCACGTTATTCATGTAGTGTGATTTTACGTATATATATTCGTTTTTACCAATATTTCCATACTACTTCATGTTTTCTAACAATATGTGATTTGGCCTTCAAATCTCAGAATTTCGCAAATTTTGCATTTTTAAGCAAGTTTTCTTGCATTTTGTTTTGTACTAAAAATCATCGAACTTAGCAATATTTTGACCTTTATCATCCCCTTTTCCTTTATGTGATTTAAACAAAATATCATCGAATTAGGCAATATTTTGCTGTTTTTCCACGTTTTTGTGAGTTTTCAGTTTATTGCTATTAATTCATTATATGTACGATAAAAATGATGCAAACACATAATTGATTAGAAAATAACCTTAAACACTTCATTTTCAATCAACTTTTTGTTTCTCGTTAAGTACTGAGTAAGATATTGGAATGGGGAGAAGTTCTGTTTTTATTGCATATATCGACGTTTCAACCAGATTAGAGCGGTTTTACGTGTACATCTTCCATTAGTAATATAAACGGAAAATCAGGATCATTTTAGTTAATTTTAATGAAAACACATTGATTTTTATCATTTGTATTGGAAGCAACATCTTTATACGTCTTTTCTAGGGTCTAAAAAATACGAAACGTCGCTTTTTGATTCGAAGTGAAAATCCTCAAATTTGGCATAATAATGACTTTTTCACGTTTTTCATGTAATTTGTTATTACGTAAATATATTCATTTTTACCAATATTTCGATACTATTTCATGTAGTATCACGGTATGTGATTTGGCCTTCAAATCTTAGAATTTCGCAAATTTTGCATTTTTAAGCAAGTTTTCTTGCATTTTGTTTTGTACTAAAAATCATCGAACTTAGCAATATTTTGACCTTTATCATCCCCTTTTCCTTTATGTGATATAAACAAAATATCATCGAATTAGGCAATATTTTGCTGTTTTTCCACGTTTTTGTGAATTTTCAGTTTATTGTTATTATTTCATTAAATATACGAGAAAAATTATGCAAACACATAATTGATCGGAAAATAACCTTAAATACTTCATTTTCAATCATCTATTTGTTTCTCGTTAAAATACTGAGTAAGATATTGAAAAGAGGAGAAGTTCTCTTTTTATTGCATATATCGACGTTTCAGCCGAATTAGAGCGGTTTTACGTGTACATCTTCCATCGGTCATATAAACGGAAAATCAGGAACATTTTAGTTAATTCTAATGAAAACACATTGATTTTTATTATTTGTATTTGAAATAACATTGTCATGTCTTTTCTTGGATCTAAATAATACGAAACCTCGTTTTATGATTTGAAGTTAAAATCCTCAAATATGGTAATATAGTGACATTTTTCACGTTATTCATGTAGTGTGATTTTACGTATATATATTCGTGTTTACCAATATTTCGATACTACTTCATGTTTTCTAACAATATGTGATTTGGCCTCCAAATCTCAGAATTTCGCAAATTTTGCATTTTTCAGCAAGTTTTCTTGCATTCTGTTTTGTACTAAAAATTATCGAATTTAGCAATATTTTGACCTTTATCATCCCCTTTTCCTTTATGTGATTTAAACAAAATATCATCGAATTAGGCAATATTTTGCCGTTTTTCCACGTTTTTGTGAATTTTCAGTTTATTGTTAATAATTCATATAATATACGAGAAAAATTATGCAAACACATAATTGATCAGAAAATAACCTTAAATACTTCATTTTCAATCATCTATTTGTTTCTCGTTAAAATACTGAGTAAGATATTGAAAAGGGGAGAAGTTCTGTTTTTATTGCATATATCGACGTTTCAGCCGGATTAGAGCGGTTTTACGTGTACATCTTCCATCGGTAATATAAACGGAAAATAAGGAACATTTTAGTTAATTCTAATGAAAACACATTGTTTTTATCATTTGTATTTGAAACAACATTGTCATATGTCTTTTCTTGGATCTAAATAATACCAAACCTCGCTCTATGATTTGAAGTTAAAATGCTCAAATATGGTTATATAGTGATTTTTTTCACGTTATTCATGTAGTGTGATTTTACGTATATATATTCGTTTTTACCAATATTTCCATACTACTTCATGTTTTCTAACAATATGTGATTTGGCCTTCAAATCTCAGAATTTCGCAAATTTTGCATTTTTAAGCAAGTTTTCTTGCATTTTGTTTTGTACTAAAAATCATCGAACTTAGCAATATTTTGACCTTTATCATCCCCTTTTCCTTTATGTGATTTAAACAAAATATCATCGAATTAGGCAATATTTTGCTGTTTTTCCACGTTTTTGTGAGTTTTCAGTTTATTGCTATTAATTCATTATATGTACGATAAAAATGATGCAAACACATAATTGATTAGAAAATAACCTTAAACACTTCATTTTCAATCAACTTTTTGTTTCTCGTTAAGTACTGAGTAAGATATTGGAATGGGGAGAAGTTCTGTTTTTATTGCATATATCGACGTTTCAACCAGATTAGAGCGGTTTTACGTGTACATCTTCCATTAGTAATATAAACGGAAAATCAGGATCATTTTAGTTAATTTTAATGAAAACACATTGATTTTTATCATTTGTATTGGAAGCAACATCTTTATACGTCTTTTCTAGGGTCTAAAAAATACGAAACGTCGCTTTTTGATTCGAAGTGAAAATCCTCA
The DNA here is from genome assembly GCF_040958095.1 of Procambarus clarkii. Taxonomy (NCBI): domain Eukaryota; kingdom Metazoa; phylum Arthropoda; class Malacostraca; order Decapoda; family Cambaridae; genus Procambarus; species Procambarus clarkii. The sequence goes on along the minus strand of NC_091203.1, from coordinate 7,410,339 downwards.
AATTTGGCATAATAATGACTTTTTCACGTTTTTCATGTAATTTGTTATTACGTAAATATATTCATTTTTACCAATATTTCGATACTATTTCATGTAGTATCACGGTATGTGATTTGGCCTTCAAATCTTAGAATTTCGCAAATTTTGCATTTTTAAGCAAGTTTTCTTGCATTTTGTTTTGTACTAAAAATCATCGAACTTAGCAATATTTTGACCTTTATCATCCCCTTTTCCTTTATGTGATATAAACAAAATATCATCGAATTAGGCAATATTTTGCTGTTTTTCCACGTTTTTGTGAATTTTCAGTTTATTGTTATTATTTCATTAAATATACGAGAAAAATTATGCAAACACATAATTGATCGGAAAATAACCTTAAATACTTCATTTTCAATCATCTATTTGTTTCTCGTTAAAATACTGAGTAAGATATTGAAAAGAGGAGAAGTTCTCTTTTTATTGCATATATCGACGTTTCAGCCGAATTAGAGCAGTTTTACGTGTACATCTTCCATCGGTCATATAAACGGAAAATCAGGAACATTTTAGTTAATTCTAATGAAAACACATTGATTTTTATTATTTGTATTTGAAATAACATTGTCATGTCTTTTCTTGGATCTAAATAATACGAAACCTCGTTTTATGATTTGAAGTTAAACCTCAAATATGGTAATATAGTGACATTTTTCACGTTATTCATGTAGTGTGATTTTACGTATATATATTCGTTTTTACCAATATTTCGATACTACTTCATGTTTTCTAACAATATGTGATTTGGCCTCCAAATCTCAGAATTTCGCAAATTTTGCATTTTTCAGCAAGTTTTCTTGCATTCTGTTTTGTACTAAAAATTATCGAATTTAGCAATATTTTGACCTTTATCATCCCCTTTTCCTTTATGTGATTTAAACAAAATATCATCGAATTAGGCAATATTTTGCCGTTTTTCCACGTTTTTGTGAATTTTCAGTTTATTGTTAATAATTCATATAATATACGAGAAAAATTATGCAAACACATAATTGATCAGAAAATAACCTTAAATACTTCATTTTCAATCATCTATTTGTTTCTCGTTAAAATACTGAGTAAGATATTGAAAAGGGGAGAAGTTCTGTTTTTATTACATATATCGACGTTTCAGCCGGATTAGAGCGGTTTTACGTGTACATCTTCCATCGGTAATATAAACGGAAAATAAGGAACATTTTAGTTAATTCTAATGAAAACACATTGTTTTTATCATTTGTATTGGAAGCAACATCTTTATACGTCTTTTTTAGGGTCTAAAAAATACGAAACGTCTCTCTATGATTCGAAGTTAAAATCCTCTAATATGGTATAATAATGACTTTTTTCACGTTTTTCATGTAGTTTGATATTACGTAAATATATTCATTTTTACCAATATTTCGATACTATTTCATGTAGTATCACGATATTTGCTTTCAAATTTCAAATCTCAGATTTTCGCATAAAATTGCATTTTTAGCAAGTTTTCTTGCATTTTCTTTCGTACTAAAAATCATCGAATTCAGCAATATTTTGACGTTTATCCTTCCCTTTTCCTTTATGTGATATAAACAAAATATCATCGAATTAGGCAATATTTTGCTGTTTTTCCACGTTTTTGTGAGTTTTCAGTTTATTGCTATTCATTCATTAAATATACGATAAAAATGATGCAAACACATAATTGATTAGAAATTAACCCTAAACACTTCATTTTCAATCAACTATTTGTTTCTCGTTAAATACTAAGTAAGATATTGGAAAGGGGAGAAGTTCTGTTTTTATTGCATACATCGACGTTTCAGCCGGATTAGAGATGTTTTACATGTACATATTCCATCGGTAATATAAACGGAAAATCAGGAACATTTTAGTTAATTCTAATGAAAACACATTGATTTTTATCATTTGTATTTGAAACAACATTGTCATATATCTTTTCTTGGATCTAAATAATACCAAACCTCGCTCTATGATTTGAAGTTAAAATGCTCAAATATGGTAATATAGTGACTTTTTTCACGTTATTCATGTAGTGTGATTTTACGTATATATATTCGTTTTTACCAATATTTCCATACTACTTCATGTTTTCTAACAATATGTGATTTGGCCTTCAAATCTCAGAATTTCGCAAATTTTGCATTTTTAAGCAAGTTTTCTTGCATTTTGTTTTGTACTAAAAATCATCGAACTTAGCAATATTTTGACCTTTATCATCCCCTTTTCCTTTATGTGATATAAACAAAATATCATCAAATTATGCAATATTTTGCCGTTTTTCCACGTTTTTGTGAATTTTCAGTTTATTGTTATTAATTCATTAAATATACGAGAAAAATTATGCAAACACATAATTGATCGGAAAATAACCTTAAATACTTCATTTTCAATCATCTATTTGTTTCTCGTTAAAATACTGAGTAAGATATTGAAAAGAGGAGAAGTTCTCTTTTTATTTCATATATCGACGTTTCAGCCGAATTAGAGCGGTTTCACGTGTACATCTTCCATCGGTAATATAAACGGAAAATCAGGAACATTTTAGTTAATTCTAATGAAAACACATTGATTTTTATCATTTGTATTTGAAATAACATTGTCATGTCTTTTCTTGGATCTAAATAATACGAAACCTCGTTCTATGATTTGAAGTTAAAATCCTCAAATATGGTAATATAGTGACATTTTTCACGTTATTCCTCTAGTGGGATTTTACGTATATATATTCGTTTTTACCAATATTTCGATACTACTTCATGTTTTCTAACAATATGTGATTTGGCCTCCAAATCTCAGAATTTCGCAAATTTTGCATTTTTCAGCAAGTTTTCTTGCATTTTGTTTTGTACTAAAAATTATCGAATTTAGCAATATTTTGACCTTTATCATCCCCTTTTCCTTTATGTGATTTAAACAAAATATCATCGAGTTAGGCAATATTTTGCTGTTTTTCCACGTTTTTGTGAGTTTTCAGTTTATTGCTATTAATTCATTATATGTACGATAAAAATGATGCAAACACATAATTGATTAGAAATTAACCTTAAACACTTCATTTTCAATCAACTTTTTGTTTCTCGTTAAGTACTGAGTAAGATATTGGAATGGGGAGAAGTTCTGTTTTTATTGCATATATCGACGTTTTTGCCGGATTAGAGCGGTTTTATGTGTACATCTTCCATCGGTCATATAAACGGAAAATCAGGAACATTTTAGTTAATTCTAATGAAAACACATTGATTTTCATCATTTGTATTTGAAACAACATTGTCATGTCTTTTCTTGGATCTAAATAATACGAAACCTCGTTCTATGATTTGAAGTTAAAATCCTCATATATGGTAATATAGTGAATTTTTTCGCGTTATTCATGTAGTGTGATTTTACGTATATATATTCGTTTTTACCAATATTTCGATACTACTTCATGTTTTCTAACAATATGTGATTTGGCCTTCAAATCTCAGAATTTCGCAAATTTTGCATTTTTAAGCAAGTTTTCTTGCATTTCGTTTTGTACTAAAATCATCGAATTTAGCAATATTTTGACCTTTATCATCCCCTTTTCCTTTATGTGATTTAAAGAAAGTATCATCGAATTAGGCAATATTTTGCCGTTTTTCCACGTTTTTGTGAATTTTCATTTTATTGTTATTAATTCATTATATATACGACAAAAATTAGGCAAACACATAATTGATCAGAAAATAACCTTAAATACTTCATTTTCAATCATCTATTTGTTTCTCGTTAAATACTGAGTAAGATATTATAAAGGGGAGAAGTTCTGTTTTTATTGCATATATCGACGTTTCAACCAGATTAGAGCGGTTTTACGTGTACATCTTCCATTAGTAATATAAACGGAAAATCAGGATCATTTTAGTTAATTTTAATGAAAACACATTGATTTTTATCATTTGTATTGGAAGCAACATCTTTATTCGTCTTTTCTAGGGTCTAAAAAATACGAAACGTCGCTTTATGATTCGAATTGAAAATCCTCAAATTTGGCATAATAATGACTTTTTCACGTTTTTCATGTAATTTGTTATTACGTAAATATATTCATTTTTACCAATATTTCGATACTATTTCATGTAGTATCACGGTATGTGATTTGGCCTTCAAATCTTAGAATTTCGCAAATTTTGCATTTTTCAGCAAGTTTTCTTGCATTCTGTTTTATACTAAAAATTATCGAATTTAGCAATATTTTGACCTTTATCATCCCCTTTTCCTTTATGTGATTTAAACAAAATATCATCGAATTAGGCAATATTTTGCCGTTTTTCCACGTTTTTGTGAATTTTCAGTTTATTGTTAATAATTCATATAATATACGAGAAAAATTATGCAAACACATAATTGATCAGAAAATAACCTTAAATACTTCATTTTCAATCATCTATTTGTTTCTCGTTAAAATACTGAGTAAGATATTGAAAAGGGGAGAAGTTCTGTTTTTATTGCATATATCGACGTTTCAGCCGGATTAGAGCGGTTTTACGTGTACATCTTCCATCGGTAATATAAACGGAAAATAAGGAACATTTTAGTTAATTCTAATGAAAACACATTGTTTTTATCATTTGTATTGTAAGCAACATCTTTATACGTCTTTTTTAGGGTCTAAAAAATACGAAACGTCTCTCTATGATTCGAAGTGAAAATCCTCTAATATGGTATAATAATGACTTTTTTCACGTTTTTCATGTAGTTTGATATTACGTAAATATATTCATTTTTACCAATATTTCGATACTATTTCATGTAGTATCACGATATTTGCTTTCAAATTTCAAATCTCAGATTTTCGCATAAAATTGCATTTTTAGCAAATTTTCTTGCATTTTCTTTCGTACTAAAAATCATCGAATTCAGCAATATTTTGACGTTTATCCTTCCCTTTTCCTTTATGTGATATAAACAAAATATCATCGAATTAGGCAATATTTTATTGTTTTTCCACGTTTTTGTGAGTTTTCAGTTTATTGCTATTCATTCATTAAATATACGATAAAAATGATGCAAACACATAATTGATTAGAAATTAACCCTAAACACTTCATTTTCAATCAACTATTTGTTTCTCGTTAAATACTAAGTAAGATATTGGAAAGGAGAGAAGTTCTGTTTTTATTGCATACATCGACGTTTCAGCCGGATTAGAGATGTTTTACGTGTACATATTCCATCGGTAATATAAACGGAAAATCAGGAACATTTTAGTTAATTCTAATGAAAACACATTGATTTTTATCATTTGTATTTGAAACAACATTGTCATATGTCTTTTCTTGGATCTAAATAATACCAAACCTCGCTCTATGATTTGAAGTTAAAATGCTCAAATATGGTAATATAGTGACTTTTTTCACGTTATTCATGTAGTGTGATTTTACGTATATATATTCGTTTTTACCAATATTTCCATACTACTTCATGTTTTCTAACAATATGTGATTTGGCCTTCAAATCTCAGAATTTCGCAAATTTTGCATTTTTAAGCAAGTTTTCTTGCATTTTGTTTTGTACTAAAAATCATCGAACTTAGCAATATTTTGACCTTTATCATCCCCTTTTCCTTTATGTGATTTAAACAAAATATCATCGAATTAGGCAATATTTTGCTGTTTTTCCACGTTTTTGTGAGTTTTCAGTTTATTGCTATTAATTCATTATATGTACGATAAAAATGATGCAAACACATAATTGATTAGAAAATAACCTTAAACACTTCATTTTCAATCAACTTTTTGTTTCTCGTTAAGTACTGAGTAAGATATTGGAATGGGGAGAAGTTCTGTTTTTATTGCATATATCGACGTTTCAACCAGATTAGAGCGGTTTTACGTGTACATCTTCCATTAGTAATATAAACGGAAAATCAGGATCATTTTAGTTAATTTTAATGAAAACACATTGATTTTTATCATTTGTATTGGAAGCAACATCTTTATACGTCTTTTCTAGGGTCTAAAAAATACGAAACGTCGCTTTTTGATTCGAAGTGAAAATCCTCAAATTTGGCATAATAATGACTTTTTCACGTTTTTCATGTAATTTGTTATTACGTAAATATATTCATTTTTACCAATATTTCGATACTATTTCATGTAGTATCACGGTATGTGATTTGGCCTTCAAATCTTAGAATTTCGCAAATTTTGCATTTTTAAGCAAGTTTTCTTGCATTTTGTTTTGTACTAAAAATCATCGAACTTAGCAATATTTTGACCTTTATCATCCCCTTTTCCTTTATGTGATATAAACAAAATATCATCGAATTAGGCAATATTTTGCTGTTTTTCCACGTTTTTGTGAATTTTCAGTTTATTGTTATTAATTCATTAAATATACGAGAAAAATTATGCAAACACATAATTGATCGGAAAATAACCTTAAATACTTCATTTTCAATCATCTATTTGTTTCTCGTTAAAATACTGAGTAAGATATTGAAAAGAGGAGAAGTTCTCTTTTTATTGCATATATCGACGTTTCAGCCGAATTAGAGCGGTTTTACGTGTACATCTTCCATCGGTCATATAAACGGAAAATCAGGAACATTTTAGTTAATTCTAATGAAAACACATTGATTTTTATTATTTGTATTTGAAATAACATTGTCATGTCTTTTCTTGGATCTAAATAATACGAAACCTCGTTTTATGATTTGAAGTTAAAATCCTCAAATATGGTAATATAGTGACATTTTTCACGTTATTCATGTAGTGTGATTTTACGTATATATATTCGTTTTTACCAATATTTCGATACTACTTCATGTTTTCTAACAATATGTGATTTGGCCTCCAAATCTCAGAATTTCGCAAATTTTGCATTTTTCAGCAAGTTTTCTTGCATTCTGTTTTGTACTAAAAATTATCGAATTTAGCAATATTTTGACCTTTATCATCCCCTTTTCCTTTATGTGATTTAAACAAAATATCATCGAATTAGGCAATATTTTGCTGTTTTTCCACGTTTTTGTGAGTTTTCAGTTTATTGCTATTCATTCATTAAATATACGATAAAAATGATGCAAACACATAATTGATTAGAAATTAACCCTAAACACTTCATTTTCAATCAACTATTTGTTTCTCGTTAAATACTAAGTAAGATATTGGAAAGGGGAGAAGTTCTGTTTTTATTGCATACATCGACGTTTCAGCCGGATTAGAGATGTTTTACATGTACATATTCCATCGGTAATATAAACGGAAAATCAGGAACATTTTAGTTAATTCTAATGAAAACACATTGATTTTTATCATTTGTATTTGAAACAACATTGTCATATGTCTTTTCTTGGATCTAAATAATACCAAACCTCGCTCTATGATTTGAAGTTAAAATGCTCAAATATGGTAATATAGTGACTTTTTTCACGTTATTCATGTAGTGTGATTTTACGTATATATATTCGTTTTTACCAATATTTCCATACTACTTCATGTTTTCTAACAATATGTGATTTGGCCTTCAAATCTCAGAATTTCGCAAATTTTGCATTTTTAAGCAAGTTTTCTTGCATTTTGTTTTGTACTAAAAATCATCGAACTTAGCAATATTTTGACCTTTATCATCCCCTTTTCCTTTATGTGATATAAACAAAATATCATCAAATTATGCAATATTTTGCCGTTTTTCCACGTTTTTGTGAATTTTCAGTTTATTGTTATTAATTCATTAAATATACGAGAAAAATTATGCAAACACATAATTGATCGGAAAATAACCTTAAATACTTCATTTTCAATCATCTATTTGTTTCTCGTTAAAATACTGAGTAAGATATTGAAAAGAGGAGAAGTTCTCTTTTTATTTCATATATCGACGTTTCAGCCGAATTAGAGCGGTTTTACGTGTACATCTTCCATCGGTAATATAAACGGAAAATCAGGAACATTTTAGTTAATTCTATTGAAAACACATTGATTTTTATCATTTGTATTTGAAATAACATTGTCATGTCTTTTCTTGGATCTAAATAATACGAAACCTCGTTCTATGATTTGAAGTTAAAATCCTCAAATATGGTAATATAGTGACATTTTTCACGTTATTCCTCTAGTGGGATTTTACGTATATATATTCGTTTTTACCAATATTTCGATACTACTTCATGTTTTCTAACAATATGTGATTTGGCCTTCAAATCTCAGAATTTCGCAAATTTTGCATTTTTAAGCAAGTTTTCTTGCATTTCGTTTTGTACTAAAATCATCGAATTTAGCAATATTTTGACCTTTATCATCCCCTTTTCCTTTATGTGATTTAAAGAAAGTATCATCGAATTAGGCAATATTTTGCCGTTTTTCCACGTTTTTGTGAATTTTCATTTTATTGTTATTAATTCATTATATATACGACAAAAATTAGGCAAACACATAATTGATCAGAAAATAACCTTAAATACTTCATTTTCAATCATCTATTTGTTTCTCGTTAAATACTGAGTAAGATATTATAAAGGGGAGAAGTTCTGTTTTTATTGCATATATCGACGTTTCAACCAGATTAGAGCGGTTTTACGTGTACATCTTCCATTAGTAATATAAACGGAAAATCAGGATCATTTTAGTTAATTTTAATGAAAACACATTGATTTTTATCATTTGTATTGGAAGCAACATCTTTATTCGTCTTTTCTAGGGTCTAACAAATACGAAACGTCGCTTTATGATTCGAATTGAAAATCCTCAAATTTGGCATAATAATGACTTTTTCACGTTTTTCATGTAATTTGTTATTACGTAAATATATTCATTTTTACCAATATTTCGATACTATTTCATGTAGTATCACGGTATGTGATTTGGCCTTCAAATCTTAGAATTTCGCAAATTTTGCATTTTTAAGCAAGTTTTCTTGCATTTTGTTTTGTACTAAAAATCATCGAACTTAGCAATATTTTGACCTTTATCATCCCCTTTTCCTTTATGTGATATAAACAAAATATCATCGAATTAGGCAATATTTTGCTGTTTTTCCACGTTTTTGTGAATTTTCAGTTTATTGTTATTAATTCATTAAATATACGAGAAAAATTATGCAAACACATAATTGATCGGAAAATAACCTTAAATACTTCATTTTCAATCATCTATTTGTTTCTCGTTAAAATACTGAGTAAGATATTGAAAAGAGGAGAAGTTCTCTTTTTATTGCATATATCGACGTTTCAGCCGAATTAGAGCGGTTTTACGTGTACATCTTCCATCGGTCATATAAACGGAAAATCAGGAACATTTTAGTTAATTCTAATGAAAACACATTGATTTTTATTATTTGTATTTGAAATAACATTGTCATGTCTTTTCTTGGATCTAAATAATACGAAACCTCGTTCTATGATTTGAAGTTAAAATCCTCAAATATGGTAATATAGTGACATTTTTCCCGTTATTCATGTAGTGTGATTTTACGTATATATATTCGTTTTTACCAATATTTCGATACTACTTCATGTTTTCTAACAATATGTGATTTGGCCTCCAAATCTCAGAATTTCGCAAATTTTGCATTTTTCAGCAAGTTTTCTTGCATTCTGTTTTGTACTAAAAATTATCGAATTTAGCAATATTTTGACCTTTATCATCCCCTTTTCCTTTATGTGATTTAAACAAAATATCATCGAATTAGGCAATATTTTGCAGTTTTTCCACGTTTTTGTGAATTTTCAGTTTATTGTTAATAATTCATATAATATACGAGAAAAATTATGCAAACACATAATTGATCAGAAAATAACCTTAAATACTTCATTTTCAATCATCTATTTGTTTCTCGTTAAAATACTGAGTAAGATATTGAAAAGGGGAGAAGTTCTGTTTTTATTGCATATATCGACGTTTCAGCCGGATTAGAGCGGTTTTACGTGTACATCTTCCATCGGTAATATAAACGGAAAATAAGGAACATTTTAGTTAATTCTAATGAAAACACATTGTTTTTATCATTTGTATTGGAAGCAACATCTTTATACGTCTTTTTTAGGGTCTAAAAAATACGAAACGTCTCTCTATGATTCGAAGTTAAAATCCTCTAATATGGTATAATAATGACTTTTTTCACGTTTTTCATGTAGTTTGATATTACGTAAATATATTCATTTTTACCAATATTTCGATACTATTTCATGTAGTATCACGATATTTGCTTTCAAATTTCAAATCTCAGATTTTCGCATAAAATTGCATTTTTAGCAAGTTTTCTTGCATTTTCTTTCGTACTAAAAATCATCGAATTCAGCAATATTTTGACGTTTATCCTTCCCTTTTCCTTTATGTGATATAAACAAAATATCATCGAATTAGGCAATATTTTGCTGTTTTTCCACGTTTTTGTGAGTTTTCAGTTTATTGCTATTCATTCATTAAATATACGATAAAAATGATGCAAACACATAATTGATTAGAAATTAACCCTAAACACTTCATTTTCAATCAACTATTTGTTTCTCATTAAATACTAAGTAAGATATTGGAAAGGGGAGAAGTTCTGTTTTTATTGCATACATCGACGTTTCAGCCGGATTAGAGATGTTTTACATGTACATATTCCATCGGTAATATAAACGGAAAATCAGGAACATTTTAGTTAATTCTAATGAAAACACATTGATTTTTATCATTTGTATTTGAAACAACATTGTCATATGTCTTTTCTTGGATCTAAATAATACCAAACCTCGCTCTATGATTTGAAGTTAAAATCCTCAAATATGGAAATATAGTGACTGTTCACGTTATTCATGTAGTGTGATTTTACGTATATATATTCATTTTTACCAATATTTCGATACTACTTCATGTTATGTAACAATATGTGATTTGGCCTTCAAATCTCAGAATTTCGCAAATTTTGCATTTTTAAGCAAGTTTTCTTGCATTTTGTTGTGTACTAAAAATCATCGAATTTAGCAATATTTTAACCTTTATCATCCCCTTTTCCTTTATTTAAACAAAATATCATCAAATTAGGCAATATTTTGTCGTTTTTTAAACGTTTTTGTGAATTTTCAGTTTATTGTTATTAATTCATTAAATATACGAGAAAAATTATGCAAACACATAATTGATCTGAAAATAAACTTAAATACTTCATTTTCAATCATCAATTTGTTTCTCGTTAAAATACTGAGTAAGATATTGTAAAGGGGAGAAGTTCTGTTTTTATTGCATATATCGACGTTTCACCCGGATTAGAGCGGTTTTGCGTGTACATTTTCCATCAGTAATATAAACCGAAAATCAGGAACATTTTAGTTAATTTTAATGAAAACACATTGATTTTTATCATTTGTAATGGAAGCAACATCTTTATACGTCTTTTCTTGGGTCTAAAAAATAAGAAACGTCGCTTTATGATTCGAAGTTAAAATCCTCAAATTTGGCATAATAATGACTTTTTCACGTTTTTCATGTAGTTTGTTATACGTAAATATATTCATTTTTTACCAATATTTCGATACTATTTAATGTAGTATCACGATATGTGATTTGGCCTTCAAATCTCAGAATTTCGCAAATGTTGTATTTTTAAGCAAGTTTTTTTGCATTTTGTTTTGTACTAAAAATCATCGAATTTAGCAATATTTTGACCTTTATCATCCCCTTTTCCTTTTGGTGATTTAAACAAAATATCATCAAATTAGGCAATATTTTGTCGTTTTTCCACGTTTTTGTGAATTTTCAGTTTATTGTTATTAATTCATTAAATATACGAGAAAAATTATGCAAACACATAATTGATCTGAAAATAACCTTAAATACTTCATTTTCAATCATCTATTTGTTTTTCGTTAAAATACTGAGTAAGATGAAAAGGGGAGAAGTTCTGTTTTTATTGCATATATCGACGTTTCAGCCGGATTAGAGCGGTTTTACGTGTACATCTTCCATCAGTAATATAAACCGAAAATCAGGAACATTTTAGTTAATTTTAATGAAAACACATTGATTTTTATCATTTGTATTGGAAGCAACATCTTTATACGTCTTTTCTAGGGTCTAAAAAATAAGAAACGTCGCTTTATGATTCGAAGTTAAAATCCTCAAATTTGGCATAATAATGACTTTTTCACGTTTTTCATGTAGTTTGTTATACGTAAATATATTCATTTTTTACCAATATTTCGATACTATTTCATGTAGTATCACGATATGTGATTTGGCCTTCAAATCTCAGAATTTCGCAAATGTTGTATTTTTAAGCAAGTTTTTTTGCATTTTGTTTTGTACTAAAAATCATCGAATTTAGCAATATTTTGACCTTTATCATCCCCTTTTCCTTTATGTGATTTAAACAAAATATCATCGAATTAGGCAATATTTTGCCGTTTTTCCACGTTTTTGTGAATTTTCAGTTGATTGTTATTAATTCATATAATTGATCAGAAAAACACATAATTGATCAGAAAATACCCTTAAATATTTCATTTTCAATCATCTATTTGTTTCTCGTTAAAATACTGAGTAAGATATTGAAAAGGGGAGAAGTTCTGTTTTTATTGCATATATCGACGTTTTCAGCCGGATTAGAACGGTTTCACGTGTACAACTTCCATCGGTAATATAAACTGAAAATCAGGAACATTTTATTTAATTTTAATGAAAACACATTGATTTTAATCATTTGTATTGGAAGCAACATCTTTATACGTCTTTTATAGGGTCTAAAAAATACGAAACGTCGCTCTATGATTCGAAATTAAAATCCTCAAATTTGGTATAATAATGACTTTTTTCACGTTTTTCATGTAGTTTGATATTACGTAAATATATTCATTTTTACCAATATTTCGATACTACTTCATGTTTTCTAACAATATGTGATTTGGCCTTCAAATCTCAGAATTTCGCAAATTTTGCATTTTTAAGCAAGTTTTCTTGCATTTTGTTTTGTACTAAAAATCATCGAATTAAGAAATATTTTGACCTTTATCATCCCCTTTTCCTTTATGTGATTTAAACAAAATATCGAATTAGGCAATATTTTGCCGTTTTTCCACGTTTTTGTGAATTTTCAGTTTAATGTTATTATTTCATTAAATATACGGGAACAATTATGAAAACACATAATTGATCAGAAAATAATCTTAAATACTTCATTTTCAGTCATCTATTTGTTTCTCGTTAAAATACTGAGCAATATTGAAAAGGGGAGAAGTTCTGTTTTTATTGCATATATCGACGTTTCAGCCGGATTAGAGCGGTTTTACGTGTACATCTTCCATCGGTAATATAAACGGAAAACCAGGAACATTTTAGTTAATTCTAATGAAAACACATTGATTTTTATCATTTGTATTTGAAACAACATTGTCATATGTCTTTTCTAGGATCTAAATAATACGAAACCTTGCTCTATGATTTGAAGTTAAAATCCTCAAATATGGTAATATAGTGACTGTTCACGTTATTCATGTAGTGTGATTTTACGTATATATATTCGTTTTTACCAATATTTCCATACTATTTCATGTTATGTAACAATATGTGATTTGGCCTTCAAATCTCAGAATTTCGCAAATTTTGCATTTTTAAGCAAGTTTTCTTGCATTTTGTTGTGTACTAAAAATCATCGAATTTAGCAATATTTTAACCTTTATCATCCCCTTTTCCTTTATTTAAACAAAATATCATCAAATTAGGCAATATTTTGCCGTTTTTTAAACGTTTTTGTGAATTTTCAGTTTATTGTTATTAATTCATTAAATATACGAGAAAAATTATGCAAACACATAATTGATCTGAAAATAACCTTAAATACTTCATTTTCAATCATCAATTTGTTTCTCGTTAAAATACTGAGTAAGATATTGAAAAGGGGAGAAGTTCTGTTTTTATTGCATATATCCACGTTTCACCCGGATTAGAGCGGTTTTACGTGTACATTTTTCATCAGTAATATAAACCGAAAATCAGGAACATTTTAGTTAATTTTAATGAAAACACATTGATTTTTATCATTTGTATTGGAAGCAACATCTTTATACGTCTTTTCTTGGGTCTAAAAAATAAGAAACGTCGCTTTATGATTCGAAGTTAAAATCCTCAAATTTGGCATAATAATGACTTTTTCACGTTTTTCATGTAGTTTGTTATACGTAAATATATTCATTTTTTACCAATATTTCGATACTATTTCATGTAGTATCACGATATGTGATTTGGCCTTCAATTCTCAGAATTTCGCAAATTTTGCATTTTTAAGCAAGTTTTCTTGCATTTTGTTGTGTACTAAAAATCATCGAATTTAGCAATAGTTTAACGTTTATCATCCCCTTTTCCTTTATTTAAACAAAATATCATCAAATTAGGCAATATTTTGCCGTTTTTAAACGTTTTTGTGAATTTTCAGTTTATTGTTATTAATTCATTAAATATACGAGAAAAATTATGCAAACACATAATTGATCTGAAAATAACCTTAAATACTTCATTTTCAATCATCGATTTGTTTCTCGTTAAAATACTGAGTAAGATATTGTAAAGGGGAGAAGTTCTGTTTTTATTGCATATATCGACGTTTCACCCGGATTAGAGCGGTTTTACGTGTACATTTTTCATCAGTAATATAAACCGAAAATCAGGAACATTTTAGTTAATTTTAATGAAAACACATTGATTTTTATCATTTGTATTGGAAGCAACATCTTTATACGTCTTTTCTTGGGTCTAAAAAATAAGAAACGTCGCTTTATGATTCGAAGTTAAAATCCTCAAATTTGGCATAATAATGACTTTTTCACGTTTTTCATGTAGTTTGTTATACGTAAATATATTCATTTTTTACCAATATTTCGATACTATTTCATGTAGTATCACGATATGTGATTTGGCCTTCAATTCTCAGAATTTCGCAAATTTTGCATTTTTAAGCAAGTTTTCTTGCATTTTGTTGTGTACTAAAAATCATCGAATTTAGCAATATTTTGACGTTTATCATCCCCTTTTCCTTTATGTGATTTAAACAAAATATCGAATTAGGCAATATTTTGCCGTTTTTCCACGTTTTTGTGAATTTTCAGTTTAATGTTATTATTTCATTAAATATACGAGAATAATTATGCAAACACATAATTGATCAGAAAATAACATTTAATACTTCATTTTCAGTCATCTATTTGTTTCTCGTTAAAATAATGAGTAAGATATTGAAAAGGGGAGAAGTTATGTTTTTATTGCATATATCGACGTTTCACCCGGATTAGAGCGGTTTTACGTGTACATTTTTCATCAGTAATATAAACCGAAAATCAGGAACATTTTAGTTAATTTTAATGAAAACACATTGATTTTTATCATTTGTATTGGAAGCAACATCTTTATACGTCTTTTCTAGGGTCTAAAAAATACGAAACGTCGCTCTATGATTTGAAGTTAAAATCCTCAAATTTGGTATAATTATGACTTTTTTCACGTTTTTCATGTAGTTTGATATTACGTAAATATATTCATTTTTACCAATATTTCGATACTATTTCATGTAGTATTACGATATGTGCTTTGGCCTTCAAATCTCAGATTTTCGCATAAAATTGCATTTTAAGCAAGTTTTCTTGCATTTTGTTTCGTACTAAAAATCATCGAATTCAGCAATATTTTGACGTTTATCATCCCCTTTTCCTTTATGTGATATAAACAAAAAATCATCGAATTAGGCAATATTTTGCTGTTTTTCCACGTTTTTGTGAATTTTCAGTTTATTGCTATTAATTCATTAAATATACTATAAAAATGATGCAAACACATAATTGATTAGAAATTAACCTTAAACACTTCATTTTCAATCAACTATTTGTTTCTCGTTAAAATACTTAGTAAGATATTGGAAAGGGGAGAAGTTCTGTTTTTATTGCATATATCGACGTTTCAGCCGGATTAGAGCGGTTTTACGTTTACATTTTCCATCGGTAATATAAACGGAAAATCAGGAATATTTTAGTTAATTCTAATGAAAACACATTGATATTTATCATTTGTATTTGATACAACATTGTCATGTCTTTTCTTGGATCTAAATAATACGAAACCTCGCTCTATGATTTGAAGTTAAAATCCTCAAATATGGTAATATAGTGACTTTTTTCACGTTATTCATGTAGTTTGATTTTACGTATATATATTCGATTTACCAATATTTTGATAATACTTCATGTTTTCTCACGATATGTGATTTGGCCTTCAAATCTCAGAATTTCGCAAATTGTGCATTTTTAAGCAAGTTTTCTTGCATTTTGTTTTGTACTAAAAATTATCGAATTTAGCAATATTTTGACTTTTATCATCCCCTTTTCCTTTATGTGATTTAAACAAAATATCATCGAATTAGGCAATATTTTGCCGTTTTTCCACGTTTTTGTGAATTTTCATTTTATTGTTATTAATTCATTAAATATACGGGAAAAATTATGCAAACACATAATTGATCAGAAAATAACCTTAAATACTTCATTTTCAATCATCTATTTGTTTCTCGTTAAAATATTGACTAAGATATTTAAAAGGGGAGAAGTCCTGTTTTTATTGCATATATCGACGTTTCAGCCGGATTAGAGCGGTTTTACGTTTACATCTTCTATCGGTAATATAAACGGAAAATCAGGAACATTTTGGTTAATTCTAATGAAAACACATTGATTTTTATCATTTGTATTGGAAGCAACATCTTTATACGTCTTTTCTATTGTCTAAAAAATACGAAACGTCGCTCTATGATTCGAAGTTAAAATCCTCAAATTTGGTATAATTATGACTTTTTTCACGTTTTTCATGTAGTTTGATATTACGTAAATATATTCATTTTTACCAATATTTCGATACTATTTCATGTAGTATTACGGTATGTGCTTAGGCCTTCAAATCTCAGATTTTCGCATTAAATTGCATTTTAAGCAAGTTTTCTGGCATTTTGTTTCGTACTAAAAATCATCGAATTCAGCAATATTTTGACGTTTATCATCCCCTTTTCCTTTATGTGATTTAAACAAAATATCGAATTAGGCAATATTTTGCCGTTTTTCCACGTTTTTGTGAATTTTCAGTTTAATGTTATTATTTCATTAAATATACGAGAACAATTATGCAAACACATAATTGATCAGAAAATAACCTTAAATACTTCATTTTCAGTCATCTATTTGTTTCTCGTTAAAATACTGAGTAGATATTGAAAAGGGGAGAAGTTCTGTTTTTATTGCATATATCGACGTTTCAGCCGGATTTGAACGATTTTACGTGTACATCTTCCGTCAGTAATATAAACCGAAAATCAGGAACATTTTAGTTAATTTTAATGAAAACACATTGATTTTTATCATTTGTATTGGAAGCAACATCTTTATACGTCTTTTCTAGAGTCTAAAAAATACGAAACGTCGCTTTATGATTCGAAGTTAAAATCCTCAAATTTGGCATAACAATGAATTTTTCAAGTTTTTCATGTAGTTTGATATTACGTAAATATATTCATTTTTACCAATATTTCTATATTATTTCATGTAGTGTCACGATATGTGATTTGGCCTTCAAATCTCAGAATTTCGCAAATTTTGCATTATTAAGCAAGTTTTCTTGCATTTTGTTTTGTACTAAAAATCATCGAATTTAGAAATATTTTGACCTTTATCATCCCCTTTTCCTTTATGTGATTTAAACAAAATATCGAATTAGGCAATATTTTGCCGTTTTTCCACGTTTTTGTGAATTTTCAGTTTAATATTATTATTTCATTAAATATACGGGAACAATTATGAAAACACATAATTGATCAGAAAATAACCTTAAATACTTCATTTTCAGTCATCTATTTGTTTCTCGTTAAAATACTGAGCAATATTGAAAAAGGGGAGAAGTTCTGTTTTTATTGCATATATCGACGTTTCAGCCGGATTAGAGCGGTTTTACGTGTACATCTTCCATCGGTAATATAAACGGAAAACCAGGAACATTTTAGTTAATTCTAATGAAAATACATTGATTTTTATCATTTATATTTGAAACAACGTTGTCATATGTCTTTTCTTGGATCTAAATAATACGAAACCTCGCTCTATGATTTGAAGTTAAAATCCTCAAATATGGTAATATAGTGACTTTGTTCACGTTATTCATGTAGTGTGATTTTACGTATATATATTCGTTTTTACCAATATTTCGATACTACTTCATGTTATGTAACAATATGTGATTTGGCTTTCAAATCTCAGAATTTCGCAAATTTTGCATTTTTAAGCAAGTTTTCTTGCATTTTGTTGTGTACTAAAAATCATCGAATTTAGCAATATTTTAACCTTTATCATCCCCTTTTCCTTTATTTAAACAAAATATCATCAAATTAGGCAATATTTTGCCGTTTTTTAAACGTTTTTGTGAATTTTCAGTTTATTGTTATTAATTCATTAAATATACGAGAAAAATTATGCAAACACATAATTGATCTGAAAATAACCGTAAATACTTCATTTTCAATCATCAATTTGTTTCTCGTTAAAATACTGAGCAAGATATTGAAAAGGGGAGAAGTTCTGTTTTTATTGCATATATCGACGTTTCACCCGGATTAGAGCGGTTTTACGTGTACATTTTCCATCAGTATTATAAACCGAAAATCAGGAACATTTTAGTTAATTTTAATGAAAACACATTGATTTTTATCATTTGTATTGGAAGCAACATCTTTATACGTCTTTTCTTGGGTCTAAAAAATAAGAAACGTCGCTTTATGATTCGAAGTTAAAATCCTCAAATTTGGCATAATAATGACTTTTTCACGTTTTTCATGTAGTTTGTTATACGTATATATATTCATTTTTTACCAATATTTCGATACTATTTCATGTAGTATCACGATATGTGATTTGGCCTTCAAATCTCAGAATTTCGCAAATTTTGCATTTTTAAGCAAGTTTTTTTGCATTTTGTTTTGTACTAAAAATCATCGAATGTAGCAATATTTTGACCCTTATCATCCCCTTTTCCTTTATGTGATTTAAACAAAATATCATCGAATTAGGCAATATTTAGCTGTTTTTCCACGTTTTTGTGAATTTTCAGTTTATTGTTATTAATTCTTTAAATATACGATAAAAATTATGCAAACACATAATTGATCAGAAAATACCCTTAAATATTTCATTTTCAATCATCTATTTGTTTCTCGTTAAAATACTGAGTAAGATATTGAAAAGGGGAGAAGTTCTGTTTATATTGCATATATCGACGTTTTCAGCCGGATTAGAACGGTTTTACGTGTACAACTTCCATCGGTAATATAAACTGAAAATCAGGAACATTTTATTTTATTTTAATGAAAACACATTGATTTTAATCATTTGTATTGGAAGCAACATCTTTATACGTCTTTTATAGGGTCTAAAAAATACGAAACGTCGCTCTATGATTCGAAATTAAAATCCTCAAATTTGGTATAATAATGACTTTTTTCACGTTTTTCATGTAGTTTGATATTACGTAAATATATTCATTTTTATCAATATTTCGATACTATTTCATGTAGTATTACGGTATGTGCTTTGGCCTTCAAATCTCAGATTTTCGCATTAAATTGCATTTTAAGCAAGTTTTCTGGCATTTTGTTTCGTACTAAAAATCATCGAATTCAGCAATATTTTGACGTTTATCATCCCCTTTTCCTTTATGTGATTTAAACAAAATATCGAATTAGGCAATATTTTGCCGTTTTTCCACGTTTTTGTGAATTTTCAGTTTAATGTTATTATTTCATTAAATATACGAGAACAATTATGCAAACACATAATTGATCAGAAAATAACCTTAAATACTTCATTTTCAGTCATCTATTTGTTTCTCGTTAAAATACTGAGTAGATATTGAAAAGGGGAGAAGTTCTGTTTTTATTGCATATATCGACGTTTCAGCCGGATTTGAACGATTTTACGTGTACATCTTCCGTCAGTAATATAAACCGAAAATCAGGAACATTTTAGTTAATTTTAATGAAAACACATTGATTTTTATCATTTGTATTGGAAGCAACATCTTTATACGTCTTTTCTAGAGTCTAAAAAATACGAAACGTCGCTTTATGATTCGAAGTTAAAATCCTCAAATTTGGCATAACAATGAATTTTTCACGTTTTTCATGTAGTTTGATATTACGTATATATATTCATTTTTACCAATATTTCTATATTATTTCATGTAGTGTCACGATATGTGATTTGGCCTTCAAATCTGAGATTTTCGCATAATATTGCATTTTAAGCAAGTTTTCTTGCATTTTGTTTCGTACTAAAAATCATCGAATTCAGCAATATTTTGACGTTTATCATCCCCTTTTCCTTTATGTGATATAAACAAAAAATCATCGAATTAGGCAATATTTTGCTGTTTTTCCACGTTTTGGTGAATTTTCAGTTTATTGCTATTAATTCATTAAATATACGATAAAAATGATGCAAACACATAATTGATTAGAAATTAACCTTAAACACTTCATTTTCAATCAACTATTTGTTTCTCGTTAAAATACTTAGTAAGATATTGGAAAGGGGAGAAGTTCTGTTTTTATTGCATATATCGACGTTTCAGCCGGATTAGAGCGGTTTTACGTGTACATCTTCCATCGGTAATATAAACAAAAAATCAGGAACATTTTAGTTAATTCTAATGAAAACACATTGATTTTTATCATTTGTATTGGAAGCAACATCTTTATACGTCTTTTCTAGGGTCTAAAAAATACGAAACGTCGCTCTATGATTCGAAGTTAAAATCCTCAAATTTGGTATAATTATGACTTTTTTCACGTTTTTCATGTAGTTTGATAATACGTAAATATATTCATTTTACCAATATTTCGATACTATTTCATGTAGTATTACGATATGTGCTTTGGCCTTCAAATCTCAGATTTTCGCATAAAATTGCATTTTAAGCAAGTTTTCTTGCATTTTGTTTCGTACTAAAAATCATCGAATTCAGCAATATTTTGACGTTTATCATCCCCTTTTCCTTTATGTGATATAAACAAAAAATCATCGAATTGGCAATATTTTGCTGTTTTTCCACGTTTTTGTGAATTTTCAGTTTATTGCTATTAATTCATTATATATACTATAAAAATGATGCAAACACATAATTGATTAGAAATTAACCTTAAACACTTCATTTTCAATCAACTATTTGTTTCTCGTTAAAATACTTATTAAGATATTGGAAAGGGGAGAAGTTCTGTTTTTATTGCATATATCGACGTTTCAGCCGGATTAGAGCGGTTTTACGTTTACATTTTCCATCGGTAATATAAACGGAAAATCAGGAATATTTTAGTTAATTCTAATGAAAACACATTGATATTTATCATTTGTATTTGATACAACATTGTCATGTCTTTTCTTGGATCTAAATAATACGAAACCTCGCTCTATGATTTGAAGTTAAAATCCTCAAATATGGTAATATAGTGACTTTTTTCACGTTATTCATGTAGTTTGATTTTACGTATATATATTCGATTTACCAATATTTTGATAATACTTCATGTTTTCTCGCGATATGTGATTTGGCCTTCAAATCTCAGAATTTCGTAAATTGTGCATTTTTAAGCAAGTTTTCTTGCATTTTGTTTTGTACTAAAAATTATCGAATTTAGCAATATTTTGACCTTTATCATCCCCTTTTCCTTTATGTGATTTAAACAAAATATCATCAAATTAGGCAATATTTTGCCGTTTTTCCACGTTTTTGTGAATTTTCATTTTATTGTTATTAATTCATTAAATATACGGGAAAAATTATGCAAACACATAATTGATCAGAAAATAACCTTAAATACTTCATTTTCAATCATCTATTTGTTTCTCGTTAAAATACTGACTAAGATATTTAAAAGGGGAGAAGTCCTGTTTTTATTGCATATATCGACGTTTCAGCCGGATTAGTGCGGTTTTACGTGTACATCTTCCATCGGTAATATAAACGGAAAATCAGGAACATTTTAGTTAATTCTAATGAAAACACATTTTTATCATTTGTATTTGAAACAACATTGTCATGTCTTTTCTTGGATCTAAATAATACGAAACCTCGCTCTATGATTTGAAGTTAAAATCCTCAAATATGGTAATATAGTTGACTTTTTTCACGTTATTCATGTAGTGTGATTTTACGTATATATATTCGTTTTTACCAATATTTCGATACTACTTCATGTTTTCTAACAATATGTGATTTGGCCTTCAAATCTCAGAATTTCGCAAATTTTGCATTATTAAGCAAGTTTTCTTGCATTTTGTTTTGTACTAAAAATCATCGAATTTAGAAATATTTTGACCTTTATCATCCCCTTTTCCTTTATGTGATTTAAACAAAATATCGAATTAGGCAATATTTTGCCGTTTTTCCACGTTTTTGTGAATTTTCAGTTTAATATTATTATTTCATTAAATATACGGGAACAATTATGAAAACACATAATTGATCAGAAAATAACCTTAAATACTTCATTTTCAGTCATCTATTTGTTTCTCGTTAAAATACTGAGCAATATTGAAAAGGGGAGATGTTCTGTTTTTATTGCATATATCGACGTTTCAGCCGGATTAGAGCGGTTTTACGTGTACATCTTCCATCGGTAATATAAACGGAAAACCAGGAACATTTTAGTTAATTCTAATGAAAATACATTGATTTTTATCATTTATATTTGAAACAACATTGTCATATGTCTTTTCTTGGATCTAAATAATACGAAACCTCGCTCTATGATTTGAAGTTAAAATCCTCAAATATGGTAATATAGTGACTTTGTTCACGTTATTCATGTAGTGTGATTTTACGTATATATATTCGTTTTTACCAATATTTCGATACTACTTCATGTTATGTAACAATATGTGATTTGGCCTTCAAATCTCAGAATTTCGCAAATTTTGCATTTTTAAGCAAGTTTTCTTGCATTTTGTTGTGTACTAAAAATCATCGAATTTAGCAATATTTTAACCTTTATCATCCCCTTTTCCTTTATTTAAACAAAATATCATCAAATTAGGCAATATTTTGCCGTTTTTTAAACGTTTTTGTGAATTTTCAGTTTATTGTTATTAATTCATTAAATATACGAGAAAAATTATGCAAACACATAATTGATCTGAAAATAACCTTAAATACTTCATTTTCAATCATCAATTTGTTTCTCGTTAAAATACTGAGTAAGATATTGAAAAGGGGAGAAGTTCTGTTTTTATTGCATATATCGATGTTTCACCCGGATTAGAGCGGTTTTACGTGTACATTTTCCATCAGTATTATAAACCGAAAATCAGGAACATTTTAGTTAATTTTAATGAAAACACATTGATTTTTATCATTTGTATTGGAAGCAACATCTTTATATGTCTTTTCTTGGGTCTAAAAAATAAGAAACGGTGCTTTATGATTCGAAGTTAAAATCCTCAAATTTGGCATAATAATGACTTTTTCACGTTTTTCATGTAGTTTGTTATACGTATATATATTCATTTTTTACCAATATTTCGATACTATTTCATGTAGTATCACGATATGTGATTTGGCCTTCAAATCTCAGAATTTCGCAAATTTTGCATTTTCAAGCAAGTTTTTTTGCATTTTGTTTTGTACTAAAAATCATCGAATGTAGCAATATTTTGACCCTTACCATCCCCTTTTCCTTTATGTGATTTAAACAAAATATCATCGAATTAGGCAATATTTAGCTGTTTTTCCACGTTTTTGTGAATTTTCAGTTTATTGTTATTAATTCTTTAAATATACGATAAAAATTATGCAAACACATAATTGATCAGAAAATACCCTTAAATATTTCATTTTCAATCATCTATTTGTTTCTCGTTAAAATACTGAGTAAGATATTGAAAAGGGGAGAAGTTCTGTTTATATTGCATATATCGACGTTTTCAGCCGGATTAGAACGGTTTTACGTGTACAACTTCCATCGGTAATATAAACTGAAAATCAGGAACATTTTATTTTATTTTAATGAAAACACATTGATTTTTTTCATTTGAATTGGAAGCAACATCTTTATACGTCTTTTATAGGGTCTAAAAAATATGAAACGTCGCTCTATGATTCGAAATTAAAATCCTCAAATTTGGTATAATAATGACTTTTTTCACGTTTTTCATGTAGTTTGATATTACGTAAATATATTCATTTTTACCAATATTTCGATACTATTTCATGTAGTATCAATCCCTTCAAATCTCAGATTTTCGCATAATATTGCATTTTAAGCAAGTTTTCTTGCATTTTGTTTCGTACTAAAAATCATCGAATTCAGCAATATTTTGACGTTTATCATCCCCTTTTCCTTTATGTGATATAAACAAAAAATCATCGAATTAGGCAATATTTTGCTGTTTTTCCACGTTTTTGTGAATTTTCAGTTTATTGTTATTAATTCATTAAATATACGATAAAAATTATGCAAACACATAATTGATCAGAAAATAACCTTAAATACTTCATTTTCAATCATCTATTTGTTTCTCGTTAAAATACTGACTAAGATATTAAACAGGGGAGAAGTCCTGTTTTTATTGCATATATCGACGTTTCAGCCGGATTAGAGCGGTTTTACGTGTACATCTTCTATCGGTAATATAAACCGAAAATCAGGAACATTTTAGTTAATTCTAATGAAAACACATTGATTTTTATCATTTGTATTGGAAGCAACATCTTTATACGTCTTTTCTAGGGTCTAAAAAATACGAAACGTCGCTCTATGATTCGAAGTTAAAATCCTCAAATTTGGTATAATTATGACTTTTTTCACGTTTTTCATGTAGTTTGATATTACGTAAATATATTCATTTTTACCAATATTTCGATACTATTTCATGTAGTATCACGATATGTGCTTTGGCCTTCAAATCTCAGATTTTCGCATAAAATTGCATTTTAAGCAAGTTTTCTTGCATTTTGTTTCGTACTAAAAATCATCGAATTCAGCAATATTTTGACGTTTATCATCCCCTTTTCCTTTATGTGATATAAACAAAAAAATCATCGAATTAGGCAATATTTTGCTGTTTTTCCACGTTTTTGTGAATTTTCAGTTTATTGCTATTAATTCATTAAATATACGATAAAATGATGCAAACACATAATTGATTAGAAATTAACCTTAAACACTTCATTTTCAATCAACTATTTGTTTCTCGTTAAAATACTTAGTAAGATATTGGAAAGGGGAGAAGTTCTGTTTTTATTGCATATATCGACGTTTCAGCCGGATTAGAGCGGTTTTACGTGTACATTTTCCATCGGTAATATAAACGGAAAATCAGGAATATTTTAGTTAATTCTAATGAAAACACATTGATTTTTATCATTTGTATTTCAAACAACATTGTCATGTCTTTTCTTGGATCTAAATAATACGAAACCTCGCTCTATGATTTGAAGTTAAAATCCTCAAATATGGTAATATAGTGACTTTTTCACGTTATTCATGTAGTTTGATTTTACGTATATATATTCGATTTACCAATATTTCGATACTACTTCATGTTTTCTAACAATATGTGATTTGGCCTTCAAATCTCAGAATTTCGCAAATTTTGCATTTTTAAGCAATTTATCTTGCATTTTGTTTTGTACTAAAAATCATCGAATTTAGAAATATTTGACCTTTATCATCCCCTTTCCTTTCATGTGATTTAAACAAAATATCGAATTAGGCAATATTTTGCCGTTTTTCCACGTTTTTGTGAATTTTCAGTTTAATGTTATTATTTCATTAAATATATGAGAACAATTATGCAAACACATAATTGATCAGAAAATAACCTTAAATACTTCATTTTCAGTCAACTATTTGTTTCTCGTTAAAATACTTAGTAAGATATTTAAAAGGGGAGAAGTTCTGTTTTTATTGAATATATCGACGTTTCAGCCGGATTAGAACGATTTTACGTGTA
Organism: Procambarus clarkii; assembly: GCF_040958095.1. NCBI lineage: Eukaryota > Metazoa > Arthropoda > Malacostraca > Decapoda > Cambaridae > Procambarus > Procambarus clarkii. The sequence continues at coordinate 7,384,346 of NC_091203.1, read as the reverse complement.
CATCTTCCATCAGTAATATAAACCGAAAATCAGGAACATTTTAGTTAATTTTAAAGAAAACACATTGATTTTTATCATTTGTATTGGAAGCAACATCTTTATACGTCTTTTCTAGAGTCTAAAAAATACGAAACGTCGCTTTATGATTCGAAGTTAAAATCCTCAAATTTGGAATAATAATGAATTTTTCACGTTTTTCATGTAGTTTGATATTACGTAAATATATTCATTTTTACCAATATTTCGATACTATTTCATGTAGTATCACTATATGTGATTTGGCCTTCAAATTTCAGATTTTCGCATAATATTGCATTTTAAGCAAGTTTTCCTGCATTTTGTTTCGTACTAAAAATCATCGAATTCAGCAATATTTTGACGTTTATCATCCCCTTTTCCTTTATGTGATATAAACAAAATATCATCGAATTAGGCAATATTTTGCTGTTTTTCCACGTTTTTGTGAATTTTCAGTTTATTGCTATTAATTCATTAAATATACTATATAAATGATGCAAACACATAATTGATCAGAAAATAACCTTAAATACTTCATTATCAATCATCTATTTGTTTCTCGTTAAAATACTGACTAAGATATTTAAAAGGGGAGAAGTCCTGTTTTTATTGCATATATCGACGTTTCAGCCGGATTAGAGCGGTTTTACGTGTATATCTTCCATCGGTAATATAAACGGAAAATCAGGAACATTTTAGTTAATTCTAATGAAAACACATTGATTTTTATCATTTGTATTTGAAACAATATTGTCATGTATTTTCTTGGATCTAAATAATACGAAACCTCGCTCTATGATTTGAAGTTAAAATCCTCAAATATGGTAATATAGTTGACTTTTTTCACGTTATTCATGAAGTGTGATTTTACGTATATATATTCGTTTTTACCAATATCTCGATACTACTTCATGTTTTCTAACAATATGTGATTTGGCGTTCAAATGTCAGAATTTCGCAAATTTTGCATTTTTAAGCAAGTTTTCTTCCATTTTGTTTTGTACTAAAAATCATCGAATTTAGCAATATTTTGACCTTTATCATCCCCTTTTCCTTTAGGTGATTTAAACAAAATATCATCAAATTAGGCAATATTTTGCCGTTTTTCCACGTTTTTGTGAATTTTTAGTTTATTGTTATTAATTCATTAAATATACGAGAAAAATTATGCAAACACATAATTGATCTGAAAATAACCTTAAATACTTCATTTTCAATCATCTATTTGTTTTTCGTTAAAATACTGAGTAAGATATTGAAAAGGGGAGAAGTTCTGTTTTTATTGCATATATCGACGTTTCAGCCGGATTAGAGCGGTTTTACGTGCACATCTTACATCAGTAATATAAACAGAAAATCAGGAACATATTAGTTAATTTTAATGAAAACACATTGATTTTTATCATTTGTATTGGAAGCAACATCTTTATACGTCTTTTCTAGGGTCTAAAAAATACGAAACGTCGCTTTATGATTTGAAGTTAAAATCCTAAAATTTGGCATAATAATGATTTTTTCACGTGTTTCATGTAGTTTGTTATTACGTAAATATATTCATTTTTACCAATATTTTGATACTTTTTCATGTAGGATCACGATATGTGATTTGGCCTTCAAATCTCAGAATTTCGCAAATTTTGCATTTTAAGCAAGTTTTTTTGCATTTTGTTTTGTACTAAAAATCTTCGAATTTACCAATATTTTGACCTTTATCATCCCCTTTTCCTTTATGTGATTTAAACAAAATATCATCGAATTAGGCAATATTTTGCCGTTTTTCCACGTTTTTGTGAATTTTCAGTTTATTGTTATTAATTCATTAAATATACGATAAAAATTATGCAAACACATAATTGATCAGAAAATACCCATAAATATTTCATTTTCAATCATCTATTTGTTTCTCGTTAAAATACTGAGTAAGATATTGAAAAGGGGAGAAGTTCTGTTTTTATTGCATATATCGACGTTTTCAGCCGGATTAGAACGGTTTTACGTGTACAACTTCCATCGGTAATATAAACTGAAAATCAGGAACATTTTATTTAATTTTAATGAAAACACATTGATTTTAATCATTTGTATTGGAAGCAACATCTTTATACGTCTTTTATAGGGTCTAAAATATACGAAACGTCGCTCTATGATTCGAAGTTAAAATCCTCAAATTTGGTATAATAATGACTTTTTTCACGTTTTTCATGTAGTTTGATATTACGTAAATATATTCATTTTTACCAATATTTCGATACTATTTCATATAGTATCAACCCCTTCAAATCTCAGATTTTCGCATAATATTGCATTTTAAGCAAGTTTTCTTGCATTTTGTTTCGTACTAAAAATCTTCGAATTCAGCAATATTTTGACGTTTATCATCCCCTTTTCCTTTAGGTGATATAAACAAAATATCATCAAATTAGGCAATATTTTGCTGTTTTTCCACGTTTTTGTGAATTTTCAGTTTATTGCTATTAATTCATTAAATATACGATAAAAATGATGCAAACACATAATTGATTAGAAATTAACCTTAAACACTTCATTTTCAATCAACTATTTGTTTATCGTTAAAATTCTGAGTAAGATATTGGAAAGGGGAGAAGTTCTGTTTTTATTGCATATATCGACGTTTCAGCCGGATTAGAGCGGTTTAAATGTACATATTCCATCGGTAATATAAACGGAAAATCAGTAACATTTTAGTTAATTCTAATGAAAACACATTGATTTTTGTCATTTGTATTTGAAACAACATTGTCATATGTCTTTTCTAGGATCTAAATAATACGAAACTTCGCTCTATGATTTGAAGTTAAAATCCTCAAATATGGTAATATAGTGACTTTTTCACGTTATTCATGTAGTGTGATTTTACGTATATATATTCGTTTTTACCAATATTTCGATACTACTTCATGTTTTCTAACAATATGTGATTTGGCCTTCAAATCTCAGAATTTCGCAAATTTTGCATTTTTAAGCAAGTTTTCTTGCATTTTGTTTTGTACTAAAGATCATCGAATTTAGCAATATTTTGACCTTTATCATCCCCTTTTCCTTTAGGTGATTTAAACAAAATATCATCAAATTAGGCAATATTTTGCCGTTTTCCCACGTTTTTGTGAATTTTCAGTTTATTGTTATTAATTCATTAAATATACGAGAAAAATTATGCAAACACATAATTGATAAGAAAATAACCTTAAATACTTCATTTTCAATCATCTATTTGTTTTTCGTTAAAATACTGAGTAAGATATTGAAAAGGGGAGAAGTTTTGTTTTTATTGCAAATATCGACGTTTCAGCCGGATTAGAGCGGTTTTACGTGTACATCTTCCATCAGTAATATAAACCAAAAATCAGGAACATTTTAGTTAATTTTAATGAAAACGCATTGATTTTTATCATTTGTATTGGAAGCAACATCTTTATACGTCTTTTCTAGGGTCTAAAAAATACGAAACGTCGCTTTATGATTCGAAGTTAAAATCCTCAAATTTGGCATAATAATGACTTTTTCACGTGTTTCATGTAGTTTGTTATTACGTAAATATATTCATTTTTACCAATATTTCGATACTGTTTCATGTAGTATCACGATATGTGATTTGGACTTCAAATCTCAGATTTTCGCATAATATTGCATTTTAAGCAAGTTTTCTTGCATTTTGTTTCGTACTAAAAATCATCGAATTCAGCAATATTTTGACGTTTATCATCCCCTTTTCCTTTATGTGATATAAACAAAATATCATCGAATTAGGCAATATTTTGCTGTTTTTCCACGTTTTTGTGAATTATCAGTTTATTGTTATTAATTCATTAAATATACGATTAAAATTATGCAAACACATAATTGATTAGAAATTAACCTTAAACACTTCATTTTCAATCAACTATTTGTTTCTCGGTAAAATACTTAGTAAGATATTGGAAAGGGGAGAAGTTCTGTTTTTATTGGATATATCGACGTTTCAGCCGGATTAGAGCGGTTTTACGTGTATATCTTCCATCGGTAATATAAACGGAAAATCAGGAACATTTTAGTTAATTCTAATGAAAAAACATTGATTTTTATCATTTGTATTTGAAACAATATTGTCATGTATTTTCTTGGATCTAAATAATACGAAACCTCGCTCTATGATTTGAAGTTAAAATCCTCAAATATGGTAATATAGTTGACTTTTTTCACGTTATTCATGAAGTGTGATTTTACGTATATATATTCGTTTTTACCAATATCTCGATACTACTTCATGTTTTCTAACAATATGTGATTTGGCGTTCAAATGTCAGAATTTCGCAAATTTTGCATTTTTAAGCAAGTTTTCTTGCATTTTGTTTTGTACTAAAAATCATCGAATTTAGAAATATTTTGACCTTTATCATCCCCTTTCCTGTTATGTGATTTAAACAAAATATCGAATTAGGCAATATTTTGCCGTTTTTCCACGTTTTTGTGAATTTTCAGTTTAATGTTATTATTTCATTAAATATACTAGAACAATTTGTATTGGAAGCAACATCTTTATACGTCTTTTATAGGGTCTAAAAAATACGAAACGTCGCTCTATGATTCGAAGTTAAAATCCTCAAATTTGGTATAATAATGACTTTTTTCACGTTTTTCATGTAGTTTGATATTACGTAAATATATTCATTTTTACCAATATTTCGATACTATTTCATGTAGTATCAATGCCTTCAAATCTCAGATTTTCGCTTAATATTGCATTTTAAGCAAGTTTTCTTGCATTTTGTTTCGTACTAAAAATCATCGAATTCAGCAATATTTTGACGTTTATCATCCCCTTTTCCATTAGGTGATATAAACAAAATATCATCAAATTAGGCAATATTTTGCTGTTTTTCCACGTTTTTGTGAATTTTCAGTTTATTGCTATTAATTCATTAAATATACGATAAAAATGATGCAAACACATAATTGATTAGAAATTAACCTTAAACACTTCATTTTCAATCAACTAATTGTATCTCGTTAAAATTCAGAGTAAGATATTGGAAAGGGGAGAAGTTCTGTTTTTATTGCATATATCGACGTTTCAGCCGGATTAGAGCGGTTTTAAGTGTACATATTCCATCGGTAATATAAACGGAAAATCAGGAACATTTTAGTTAATTCTAATGAAAACACATTGATTTTTATCATTTGTATTTGAAACAACATTGTCATATGTCTTTTCTTGGATCTAAATAATACGAAACCTCGCTCTATGATTTGAAGTTAAAATCCTCAAATATGGTAATATAGTGACTTTTTTCACGTTATTCATGTAGTGTGATTTTACGTATATATATTCGTTTTTACCAATATTTCGATACTACTTCATGTTTTCTAACAATATGTGATTTGGCCTTCAAATCTCAGAATTTCGCAAATTTTGCATTTTTAAGCAAGTTTTCTTGCATTTTGTTTTGTACTAAAGATCATCGAATTTAGCAATATTTTGACCTTTATCATCCCCTTTTCCTTTAGGTGATTTAAACAAAATATCATCAAATTAGGCAATATTTTGCCGTTTTCCCACGTTTTTGTGAATTTTCAGTTTATTGTTATTAATTCATTAAATATACGAGAAAAAATATGCAAACACATAATTGATAAGAAAATAACCTTAAATACTTCATTTTCAATCATCTATTTGTTTTTCGTTAAAATACTGAGTAAGATATTGAAAAGGGGAGAAGTTTTGTTTTTATTGCATATATCGACGTTTCAGCCGGATTAGAGCGGTTTTACGTGCACATCTTACATCAGTAATATAAACAGAAAATCAGGAACATATTAGTTAATTTTAATGAAAACACATTGATTTTTATCATTTGTATTGGAAGCAACATCTTTATACGTCTTTTCTAGGGTCTAAAAAATACGAAACGTCGCTTTATGATTTGAAGTTAAAATCCTAAAATTTGGCATAATAATGATTTTTTCACGTGTTTCATGTAGTTTGTTATTACGTAAATATATTCATTTTTA
>NC_091203.1:7320302-7377819 GCF_040958095.1 Procambarus clarkii | reverse complement strand
TAATAAAAATCAATGTGTTTTCATTAGAATTAACTAAAATGTTCCTGATTTTCCGTTTATATGACCGATGGAAGATGTACACGTAAAACCGCTCTAATTCGGCTGAAACGTCGATATATGCAATAAAAAGAGAACTTCTCCTCTTTTCAATATCTTACTCAGTATTTTAACGAGAAACAAATAGATGATTGAAAATGAAGTATTTAAGGTTATTTTCCGATCAATTATGTGTTTGCATAATTTTTCTCGTATATTTAATGAATAAATAACAATAAAACTGAAAATTCACAAAAACGTGGAAAAACAGCAAAATATTGCCTAATTCGATGATATTTTGTTTATATCACATAAATGAAAAGGGGATGATAAAGGTCAAAATATTGCTAAGTTCGATGATTTTTAGTACAAAACAAAATGCAAGAAAACTTGCTTAAAAATGCAAAATTTGCGAAATTCTAAGATTTGAAGGCCAAATCACATACCGTGATACTACATGAAATAGTATCGAAATATTGGTAAAAATTAATATATTTACGTAATAACAAATTACATGAAAAACGTGAAAAAGTCATTATTATGCCAAATTTGAGGATTTTCACTTCGAATCATAAAGCGACGTTTCGTATTTTTTAGACCCTAGAAAAGACGTATAAAGATGTTGCTTCCAATACAAATGATAAAAATCAATGTGTTTTTCATTAAAATTAACTAAAATGATCCTGATTTTCCGTTTATATTACTAATGGAAGATGTACACGTAAAACCGCTCTAATCTGGTTGAAACGTCGATATATGCAATAAAAACAGAACTTCTCCCCATTCCAATATCTTACTCAGTACTTAACGAGAACAAAAAGTTGATTGAAAATGAAGTGTTTAAGGTTATTTTCTAATCAATTATGTGTTTGCATCATTTTTATCGTACATATAATGAATTAATAGCAATAAACTGAAAACTCACAAAAACGTGGAAAAACAGCAAAATATTGCCTAATTCGATGATATTTTGTTTAAATCACATAAAGGAAAAGGGGATGATAGAGGTCAAAATATTGCTAAATTCAATAATTTTTAGTACAAAACAAAATGCAAGAAAACTTGCTGAAAAATGCAAAATTTGCGAAAATTCTGAGATTTGGAGGCCAAATCACATATTGTTAGAAAACATGAAGTAGTATCGAAAATATTGGTAAAAACGAATATATATACGTAAAATCACACTACATGAATAACGTGAAAAATGGCACAATATTACCATATTTGAGGATTTTAACTTCAAATCATAGAACGAGGTTTCGTATTATTTAGATCCAAGAAAAGACATGACAATGTTATTTCAAATACAAATGATAAAAATCAATGTGTTTTCATTAGAATTAACTAAAATGTTCCTGATTTTCCGTTTATATTACCGATGGAATATGTACACGTAAAACATCTCTAATCCGGCTGAAACGTCGATGAATGCAATAAAAACAGAACTTCTCCCCTTTCCAATATCTTACTTAGTATTTAACGAGAAATAAATAGTTGATTGAAAATGAAGTGTTTAGGGTTAATTCTAATCAATTATGTGTTTGCATCATTTTTATCGTATATTTAATGAATGAATAGCAATAAACTGAAAACTCACAAAAACGTGGAAAAACAGCAAAATATTGCCTAATTCGATGATATTTTGTTTATATCACATAAAGGAAAAGGGAAGGATAAACGTCAAAAATGTTGCTGAATTCGATGATTTTTAATACGAAAGAAAATGCAAGAAAACTTGCTAAAAATGCAATTTTATGCGAAAATCTGAGATTTGAAAATTTTGAAAGCAAATATCGTGATACTACATGAAATAGTATCGAAATATTGGTAAAATGAATATATTTACGTAATATCAAACTACATGAAAAACGTGAAAAAAAATCATTATTATACCATATTAGAGGATTTTAACTTTCGAATCATAGAGAGACGTTTCGTATTTTTTAGACCCTAAAAAAGACGTATAAAGATGTTGCTTCCAATACAAATGATAAAAATCAATGTGTTTTCATTAGAATTAACTAAAATGTTCCTTATTTTCCGTTTATATTACCGATGGAAGATGTACACGTAAAACCGCTCTAATCCGGCTGAAACGTCGATATATGCAATAAAAACAGAACTTCTCCCCTTTTCAATATCTTACTCAGTATTTTTAACGAGAAACAAATAGATGATTGAAAATGAAGTATTTAAGGTTATTTTCTGATCAATTATGTGTTTGCATAATTTTTTCTCGCATATTATATGAATTATTAACAATAAACTGAAAATTCACAAAAACGTGGAAAACGGCAAAATATTGCCTAATTCGATGATATTTTGTTTAAATCACATAAAGGAAAAGGGGATGATAAAGGTCAAAATATTGCTAAATTCGATAATTTTTAGTACAAAAACAGAATGCAAGAAAACTTGCTGAAAAATGCAAAATTTGCGAAATTCTGAGATTTGGAGGCCAAATCACATATTGTTAGAAAACATGAAGTAGTATCGAAATTATGGTAAAAACGAATATATATACGTAAAATCACACTACATGAATACGTGAAAATGTCACTATATTACCATATTTGAGGATTTTAACTTCAAATCATAGAACGAGGTTTCGTATTATTTAGATCCAAGAAAAGACATGACAATGTTATTTCAAATACAAATAATAAAAATCAATGTGTTTTCATTAGAATTAAATAAAATGTTCCTGATTTTCCGTTTATATGACCGATGGAAGATGTACACGTAAAACCGCTCTAATTCGGCTGAAACGTCGATATATGCAATAAAAAGAGAACTTCTCCTCTTTTCAATATCTACTCAGTATTTTAACGAGAAACAAATAGATGATTGAAAATGAAGTATTTAAGGTTTATTTTCCGATCAATTATGTGTTTGCATAATTTTTCTCGTATATTTAATGAATTAATAACAATAAACTGAAAATTCACAAAAACGTGGAAAAACAGCAAAATATTGCCTAATTCGATGATATTTTGTTTATATCACATATAGGAAAAGGGGATGATAAAGGTCAAAATATTGCTAAGTTCGATGATTTTTAGTACAAAACAAAATGCAAGAAAACTTGCTTAAAATGCAAAATTTGCGAAATTCTAAGATTTGAAGGCCAAATCACATACCGGGATACTACATGAAATAGTATCGAATATTGGTAAAAATGAATATATTTACGTAATAACAAATTACATGAAAAACGTGAAAAAGTCATTATTATGCCAAATTTGAGGATTTTCACTTCGAATCATAAAGCGACGTTTCGTATTTTTTAGGACCCTAGAAAAGACGTATAAAGATGTTGCTTCCAATACAAATGATAAAAATCAATGTGTTTTCATTAAAATTAACTAAAATGATCCTGATTTTCCGTTTATATTACTAATGGAAGATGTACACGTAAAACCGCTCTAATCTGGTTGAAACGTCGATATATGCAATTAAAACAGAACTTCTCCCCTTTATAATCTCTTACTCAGTATTTAACGAGAAACAAATAGATGATTGAAATAAGTATTTAAGGTTATTTTCTGATCAATTATGTGTTTGCCTAATTTTTGTCGTATATATAATGAATTAATAACAATAAAATGAAAATTCACAAAAACGTGGAAAAACGGCCAAAATATTGCCTAATTCGATGATATTTTCTTTAAATCACATAAAGGAAAAGGGGATGATAAAGGTCAAAATATTGCTAATTTCGATGATTTTAGTACAAAACGAAATGCAAGAAAACTGCTTAAAATGCAAAATTTGCGAAATTCTGAGATTTGAAGGCCAAATCACATATTGTTAGAAAACATGAAGTAGTATCGAAATATTGGTAAAAACGAATATATATACGTAAAATCACACTACATGAATAACGCGAACAAATTGACTATATTACCATATATGAGGATTTTAACTTCAAATCATAGAACGAGGTTTCGTATTATTTAGATCCAAGAAAAGACATGACAATGTTGTTTCAAATACAAATGATGAAAATCAATGTGTTTTCATTAGAATTAACTAAAATGTTCCTGATTTTCCGTTTATATGACCGATGGAAGATGTACACATAAAACGCTCTAATCCGGCTAAAACGTCGATATATGCAATAAAAACAGAACTTCTCCCCATTCCAATATCTTACTCAGTACTTAACGAGAAACAAAAAGTTGATTAAAAATGAAGTGTTTAAGGTTTAATTTCTAATCAATTATGTGTTTGCATCATTTTTATCGTACATATAATGAATTAATAGCAATAAACTGAAAACTCACAAAACGTGGAAAAACAGCAAAATATCGCCTAATTCGATGATATTTTGTTTAAATCACATAAAGGAAAAGGGGATGATAAAGGTCAAAATATTGCTAAATTCGATAATTTTTAGTACAAAACAAAAATGCAAGAAAACTTGCTGAAAATGCAAAATTTGCGAAATTCTGAGATTTTTAGGCCAAATCACATATTGTTTAGAAAACATGAAGTAGTATCGAAATATTGGTAAAAACGAATATATATACGTAAAATCCCACTACATGAATAACGTGAAAAATGTCACTATATTACCATATTTGAGGATTTTAACTTCAAATCATAGAACGAGGTTTCGTATTATTTAGATCCAAGAAAAGACATGACAATGTTATTTCAAATACAAATGATAAAAATCAATGTGTTTTCATTAGAATTAACTAAAATGTTCCTGATTTTCCGTTTATATTACCGATGGAAGATGTACACGTAAAACCGCTCTAATTCGGCTGAAACGTCGATATATGAAATAAAAAGAGAACTTCTCCTCTTTTCAATATCTTACTCAGTATTTTAAACGAGAAACAAATAGATGATTGAAAATGAAGTATTTAAGGTCGTTTCCGATCAATTATGTGTTTGCATAATTTTTCTCGTATATTTAATGAATTAATAACAATAAACTGAAAATTCACAAAAACGTGGAAAAACGGCAAAATATTGCCTAATTTGATGATATTTTGTTTATATCACATAAAGGAAAAGGGGATGATAAAGGTCAAAATATTGCTAAGTTCGATGATTTTTAGTACAAAACAAAATGCAAGAAAACTTGCTTAAAAATGCAAAATTTGCGAAATTCTGAGATTTGAAGGCCAAATCACATATTGTTAGAAAACATGAAGTAGTATGGAAATATTGGTAAAAACGAATATATATACGTAAAATCACACTACATGAATAACGTGAAAAAAGTCACTATATTACCATATTTGAGCATTTTAACTTCAAATCATAGAGCGAGGTTTGGTATTATTTAGATCCAAGAAAAGACATATGACAATGTTGTTTCAATACAAATGATAAAAATCAATGTGTTTTCATTAGAATTAACTAAAATGTTCCTGATTTTCCGTTTATATTACCGATGGAATATGTACACGTAAAGCATCTCTAATCCGGCTGAAACGTCGATGTATGCAATAAAAACAGAACTTCTCCCCTTTCCAATATCTTACTTAGTATTTAACGAGAAACAAATAGTTGAATGAAAATGAAGTGTTTAGGGTTAATTTCTAATCAATTATGTGTTTGCATCATTTTTATCGTATATTTAATGAATGAATAGCAATAAACTGAAAACTCACAAAAACGTGGGAAAACAGCAAAATATTGGAAAAGGGAAGGATAAACGTCAAAATATTGCTGAATTCGATGATTTTTAGTACGAAAGAAAATGCAAGAAAACTTGCTAAAAATGCAATTTTATGCGAAAATCTGAGATTTGAAATTTGAAAACAAATATCGTGATACTACATGAAATAGTATCGAAATATTGTAAAAATGAATATATTTACGTAATATCAAACTACATGAAAAACGTGAAAAAAGTCATTATTATACCATATTAGAGGATTTTAACTTCGAATCATAGAGAGACGTTTCGTATTTTTTAGACCCTAAAAAATACGTATAAAGATGTTGCTTCCAATACAAATGATAAAAATCAATGTGTTTTCATTAGAATTAACTAAAATGTTCCTTATTTTCCGTTTATATTACCGATGGAAGATGTACACGTAAAACCGCTCTAATCCGGCTGAAACGTCGATATATGCAATAAAAACAGAACTTCTCCCCTTTTCAATATCTTACTCAGTATTTTAACGAGAAACAAATAGATGATTGAAAATGAAGTATTTAAGGTTATTTTCTGATCAATTATGTGTTTGCATAATTTTTCTCGTATATTATATGAATTATTAACAATAAACTGAAAATTCACAAAAACGTGGAAAAACGGCAAAATATTGCCTAATTCGATGATATTTTGTTTAAATCACATAAAGGAAAAGGGGATGATAAAGGTCAAAATATTGCTAAATTCGATAATTTTTAGTACAAAACAGAATGCAAGAAAACTTGCTGAAAAATGCAAAATTTGCGAAATTCTGAGATTTGGAGGCCAAATCACATATTGTTAGAAAACATGAAGTAGTATGGAAATATTGGTAAAAACGAATATATATACGTAAAATCACACTACATGAATAACGTGAAAAAAGTCACTATATTACCATATTTGAGCATTTTAACTTCAAATCATAGAGCGAGGTTTGGTATTATTTAGATCCAAGAAAAGACATATGACAATGTTGTTTCATATACAAATGATAAAAATCAATGTGTTTTCATTAGAATTAACTAAAATGTTCCTGATTTTCCGTTTATATTACCGATGGAATATGTACACGTAAAACATCTCTAATCCGGCTGAAACGTCGATGTATGCAATAAAAACAGAACTTCTCCCCTTTCCAATATCTTACTTAGTATTTAACGAGAAACAAATAGTTGATTGAAAATGAAGTGTTTAGGGTTAATTTCTAATCAATTATGTGTTTGCATCATTTTTATCGTATATTTAATGAATGAATAGCAATAAACTGAAAACTCACAAAAACGTGGAAAAACAGCAAAATATTGGAAAAGGGAAGGATAAACGTCAAAATATTGCTGAATTCGATGATTTTTAGTACGAAAGAAAATGCAAGAAAACTTGCTAAAAATGCAATTTTATGCGAAAATCTGAGATTTGAAATTTGAAAGCAAATATCGTGATACTACATGAAATAGTATCGAAATATTGGTAAAAATGAATATATTTACGTAATATCAAACTACATGAAAAACGTGAAAAAAGTCATTATTATACCATATTAGAGGATTTTAACTTCGAATCATAGAGAGACGTTTCGTATTTTTTAGACCCTAAAAAAGACGTATAAAGATGTTGCTTCCAATACAAAAGATAAAAATCAATGTGTTTTCATTAGAATTAACTAAAATGTTCCTGATTTTCCGTTTATATTACTAATGGAAGATGTACACGTAAAACCGCTCTAATCTGGTTGAAACGTCGATATATGCAATAAAAACAGAACTTCTCCCCATTTCAATATCTTACTCAGTACTTAACGAGAAACAAAAAGTTGATTGAAAATGAAGTGTTTAAGGTTATTTTCTAATCAATTATGTGTTTGCATCATTTTTATCGTACATATAATGAATTAATAGCAATAAACTGAAAACTCACAAAAACGTGGAAAAACAGCAAAATATTGCCTAATTCGATGATATTTTGTTTAAATCACATAAAGGAAAAGGGGATGATAGAGGTCAAAATATTGCTAAATTCGATAATTTTTAGTACAAAACAAAATGCAAGAAAACTTGCTGAAAAATGCAAAATTTGCGAAATTCTGAGATTTGGAGGCCAAATCACATATTGTTAGAAAACATGAAGTAGTATCGAAATATTGGTAAAAACGAATATATATACGTAAAATCACACTATATGAATAACGTGAAAAATGTCACTATATTACCATATTTGAGGATTTTAACTTCAAATCATAGAACGAGGTTTCGTATTATTTAGATCCGAGAAAAGACATGACAATGTTATTTCAAATACAAATAATAAAAATCAATGTGTTTTCATTAGAATTAACTAAAATGTTCCTGATTTTCCGTTTATATTACCGATGGAATATGTACACGTAAAACATCTCTAATCCGGCTGAAACGTCGATGAATGCAATAAAAACAGAACTTCTCCCCTTTCCAATATCTTACTTAGTATTTAACGAGAAACAAATAGTTGATTGAAAATGAAGTGTTTAGGGTTAATTTCTAATCAATTATGTGTTTGCATCATTTTTATCGTATATTTAATGAATGAATAGCAATAAACTGAAAACTCACAAAAACGTGGAAAAACAGCAAAATATTGCCTAATTCGATGATATTTTGTTTATATCACATAAAGGAAAAGGGAAGGATAAACGTCAAAATATTGCTGAATTCGATGATTTTTAGTACGAAAGAAAATGCAAGAAAACTTGCTAAAAATGCAATTTTATGCGAAAATCTGAGATTTGAAATTTGAAAGCAAATATCGTGATACTACATGAAATAGTATCGAAATATTGGTAAAAATGAATATATTTACGTAATATCAAACTACCTGAAAAACGTGAAAAAAAATCATTATTATACCATATTAGAGGATTTTAACTTTGAATCATAGAGAGACGTTTCGTATTTTTTAGACCCTATAAAAGACGTATAAAGATGTTGCTTAAAATACAAATGATAAAAATCAATGTGTTTTCATTAGAATTAACTAAAATGTTCCTTATTTTCCGTTTATATTACCGATGGAAGATGTACACGTAAAACCGCTCTAATCCGGCTGAAACGTCGATATATGCAATAAAAACAGAACTTCTCCCCTTTTCAATATCTTACTCAGTATTTTAACGAGAAACAAATAGATGATTGAAAATGAAGTATTTAAGGTTATTTTCTGATCAATTATGTGTTTGCATAATTTTTCTCGTATATTATATGAATTATTAACAATAAACTGAAAATTCACAAAAACGTGGAAAAACGGCAAAATATTGCCTAATTCGATGATATTTTGTTTAAATCACATAAAGGAAAAGGGGATGATAAAGGTCAAAATATTGCTAAATTCGATAATTTTTAGTACAAAACAGAATGCAAGAAAACTTGCTGAAAAATGCAAAATTTGCGAAATTCTGAGATTTGGAGGCCAAATCACATATTGTTAGAAAACATGAAGTAGTATCGAAATATTGGTAAAAACGAATATATATACGTAAAATCACACTACATGAATAACGTGAAAAATGTCACTATATTACCATATTTGAGGATTTTAACTTCAAATCATAGAACGAGGTTTCGTATTATTTAGATCCAAGAAAAGACATGACAATGTTATTTCAAATACAAATAATAAAAATCAATGTGTTTTCATTAGAATTAAATAAAATGTTCCTGATTTTTCGTTTATATGACCGATGGAAGATGTACACGTAAAACCGCTCTAATTCGGCTGAAACGTCGATATATGCAATAAAAAGAGAACTTCTCCTCTTTTCAATATCTTACTCAGTATTTTAACGAGAAACAAATAGATGATTGAAAATGAAGTATTTAAGGTTATTTTCCGATCAATTATGTGTTTGCATAATTTTTCTCGTATATTTAATGAATTATTAACAATAAACTGAAAATTCACAAAAACGTGGAAAAACAGCAAAATATTGCCTAATTCGATGATATTTTGTTTATATCACATATAGGAAAAGGGGATGATAAAGGTCAAAATATTGCTAAGTTCGATGATTTTTAGTACAAAACAAAATGCAAGAAAACTTGCTTAAAAATGCAAAATTTGCGAAATTCTGAGATTTGAAGGCCAAATCACATATTGTTAGAAAACATGAAGTAGTATGGAAATATTGGTAAAAACGAATATATATACGTAAAATCACACTACATGAATAACGTGAAAAAAGTCACTATATTACCATATTTGAGCATTTTAACTTCAAATCATAGAGCGAGGTTTGGTAATATTTAGATCCAAGAAAAGACATATGACAATGTTGTTTCAAATACAAATGATAAAAATCAATGTGTTTTCATTAGAATTAACTAAAATGTTCCTGATTTTCCGTTTATATTACCGATGGAATATGTACACGTAAAACATCTCTAATCCGGCTGAAACGTCGATGTATGCAATAAAAACAGAACTTCTCCCCTTTCCAATATCTTACTTAGTATTTAACGAGAAACAAATAGTTGAATGAAAATGAAGTGTTTAGGGTTAATTTCTAATCAATTATGTGTTTGCATCATTTTTATCGTATATTTAATGAATGAATAGCAATAAACTGAAAACTCACAAAAACGTGGAAAAACAGCAAAATATTGGAAAAGGGAAGGATAAACGTCAAAATATTGCTGAATTCGATGATATTTAGTACGAAAGAAAATGCAAGAAAACTTGCTAAAAATGCAATTTTATGCGAAAATCTGAGATTTGAAATTTGAAAGCAAATATCGTGATACTACATGAAATAGTATCGAAATATTGGTAAAAATGAATATATTTACGTAATATCAAACTACATGAAAAACGTGAAAAAAGTCATTATTATACCATATTAGAGGATTTTGACTTCGAATCATAGAGAGACGTTTCGTATTTTTTAGACCCTAAAAAATACGTATAAAGATGTTGCTTCCAATACAATTGATAAAAATCAATGTGTTTTCATTAGAATTAACTAAAATGTTCCTTATTTTCCGTTTATATTACCGATGGAAGATGTACACGTAAAACCGCTCTAATCCGGCTGAAACGTCGATATATGCAATAAAAACAGAACTTCTCCCCTTTTCAATATCTTACTCAGTATTTTAACGAGAAACAAATAGATGATTGAAAATGAAGTATTTAAGGTTATTTTCTGATCAATTATGTGTTTGCATAATTTTTCTCGTATATTATATGAATTATTAACAATAAACTGAAAATTCACAAAAACGTGGAAAAACGGCAAAATATTGCCTAATTCGATGATATTTTGTTTAAATCACATAAAGGAAAAGGGGATGATAAAGGTCAAAATATTGCTAAATTCGATAATTTTTAGTACAAAACAAAATGCAAGAAAACTTGCTTAAAAATGCAAAATTTGCGAAATTCTAAGATTTGAAGGCCAAATCACATACCGTGATACTACATGAAATAGTATCGAAATATTGGTAAAAATGAATATATTTACGTAATAACAAATTACATGAAAAACGTGAAAAAGTCATTATTATGCCAAATTTGAGGATTTTCACTTCGAATCATAAAGCGACGTTTCGCATTTTTTAGACCCTAGAAAAGACGTATAAAGATGTTGCTTCCAATACAAATGATAAAAATCAATGTGTTTTCATTAAAATTAACTAAAATGATCCTGATTTTCCGTTTATATTACTAATGGAAGATGTACACGTAAAACCGCTCTAATCTGGTTGAAACGTCGATATATGCAATAAAAACAGAACTCCCCATTCCAATATCTTACTCAGTACTTAACGAGAAACAAAAAGTTGATTGAAAATGAAGTGTTTAAGGTTATTTTCTAATCAATTATGTGTTTGCATCATTTTTATCGTACATATAATGAATTAATAGCAATAAACTGAAAACTCACAAAAACGTGGAAAAACAGCAAAATATTGCCTAATTCGATGATATTTTGTTTAAATCACATAAAGGAAAAGGGGATGATAAAGGTCAAAATATTGCTAAATTCGATAATTTTTAGTACAAAACAAAATGCAAGAAAACTTGCTGAAAAATGCAAAATTTGCGAAATTCTGAGATTTGGAGGCCAAATCACATATTGTTAGAAAACATGAAGTAGTATCGAAATATTGGTAAAAACGAATATATATACGTAAAATCACACTACATGAATAACGTGAAAAATGTCACTATATTACCATATTTGAGGATTTTAACTTCAAATCATAGAACGAGGTTTCGTATTATTTAGATCCAAGAAAAGACATGACAATGTTATTTCAAATACAAATGATAAAAATCAATGTGTTTTCATTAGAATTAACTAAAATGTTCCTGATTTTCCGTTTATATTACCGATGGAAGATGTACACGTAAAACCGCTCTAATTCGGCTGAAACGTCGATATATGAAATAAAAAGAGAACTTCTCCTCTTTTCAATATCTTACTCAGTATTTTAACGAGAAACAAATAGATGATTGAAAATGAAGTATTTAAGGTTATTTTCCGATCAATTATGTGTTTGCATAATTTTTCTCGTATATTTAATGAATTAATAACAATAAACTGAATATTCACAAAAACGTGGAAAAACGGCAAAATATTGCCTAATTTGATGATATTTTGTTTATATCACATAAAGGAAAAGGGGATGATAAAGGTCAAAATATTGCTAAGTTCGATGATTTTAAGTACAAAACAAAATGCAAGAAAACTTGCTTAAAAATGAAAAAAATTTGCGAAATTCTGAGATTTAAAGGCCAAATCACATATTGTTAGAAAACATGAAGTAGTATGGAAATATTGGTAAAAACGAATATATATACGTAAAATCACACTACATGAATAACGTGAAAAAAGTCACTATATTACCATATTTAAGCATTTTAACTTCAAATCATAGAGCGAGGTTTGGTATTATTTAGATCCAAGAAAAGACATATGACAATGTTGTTTCAAATACAAATGATAAAAATCAATGTGTTTTCATTAGAATTAACTAAAATGTTCCTGATTTTCCGTTTATATTACCGATGGAATATGTACACGTAAAACATCTTTAATCCGGCTGAAACGTCGACGTATGCAATAAAAACAGAACTTCTCCCCTTTCCAATATCTTACTTAGTATTTAACGAGAAACAAATAGTTGATTGAAAATGAAGTGTTTAAGGTTAATTTCTAATCAATTATGTGTTTGCATCATTTTTATCGTATATTTAATGAATGAATAGCAATAAACTGAAAACTCACAAAAACGTGGAAAAACAGCAAAATATTGCCTAATTCGACGATATTTTGTTTATATCACATAAAGGAAAAGGGAAGGATAAACGTCAAAATATTGCTGAATTCGATGATTTTTAGTACGAAAGAAAATGCAAGAAAACTTGCTAAAAATGCAATTTTATGCGAAAATCTGAGATTTGAAGGCCAAAGCAAATATCGTGATACTACATGAAATAGTATCGAAATATTGGTAAAAATGAATATATTTACGTAATATCAAACTACATGAAAAACGTGAAAAAAGTCATTATTATACCAAATTAGAGGATTTTAACTTCGAATCATAGAGAGACGTTTCGTATTTTTTAGACCCTAAAAAAGACGTATAAAGATGTTGCTTCCAATACAAATGATAAAAATCAATGTGTTTTCATTAGAATTAACTAAAATGTTCCTTATTTTCCGTTTATATTACCGATGGAAGATGTACACGTAAAACCGCTCTAATCCGGCTGAAACGTCGATATATGCAATAAAAAGAGAACTTCTCCTCTTTTTAATATCTTACTCAGTATTTTAACGAGAAACAAATAGATGATTGAAAATGAAGTATTTAAGGTTATTTTCCGATCAATTATGTGTTTGCATAATTTTTCTCGTATATTTAATGAATTAATAACAATAAACTGAAAATTCACAAAAACGTGGAAAAACGGCATAATATTGCCTCATTCGATGATATTTTATTTAAATCACATAAAGGAAAAGGGGATGATAAAGGTCAAAATATTGCTAAATTCGATGATTTTTAGTACAAAACAAAATGTAAGAAAACTTGCTTAAAAATGCAAAATTTGCGAAATTCTGAGATATGAAGACCAAATCACATATTGTTAGAAAACATGAAGTAGTATGGAAATATTGGTAAAAACGAATATATATACGTTAAATCACACTACATGAATAACGTGAAAAAAGTCACTATATTACCATATTTGAGCATTTTAACTTCAAATCATAGAGCGAGGTTTCGTATTATTTAGATCCAAGAAAAGACATATGACAATGTTGTTTCAAATACAAATGATAAAAATCAATGTGTTTTCATTAGAATTAACTAAAATGTTCCTGATTTTTCGTTTATATTACCGATGGAATATGTACACTTAAAACCGCTCTAATCCGGCTGAAACGTCGATATATGCAATAAAAACAAAACTTCTTCCCTTTTCAATATCTTACTCAGTATTTTAGCGAGAAACAAATAGATGATTGAAAATGAAGTATTTAAGGTTATTTTCTGATCAATTATGTGTTTGCATAATTTTTATCGTATATATAATGAATTAATAACAATAAACTGAAAATTCACAAAAACGTGGAAAAACTGCAAAATATTGCCTAATTCGATGATATTTTGTTTAAATCACATAAACGAAAAGGGGATGATAAAGGTCAAAATATTGCCAAATTCGATGATTTTTAGTACAAAACAAAATGCAAGAAATCTTGCTTAAAAATGCAAAATTTGCGAAATTCTGAGATTTGGAGGCCAAATCACATATTGTTAGAAAACATGAAGTAGTATCGAAATATTGGTAAAAACGAATATATATACGTAAAATCACACTACGTGAATAACGTGAAAAAAGTCACTATATTACCATATTTGAGGATTTTAACTTGAAATCATAGAACGAGGTTTCGTATTATTTAGATCCAAGAAAAGACATGACAATGTTGTTTCAAATACAAATGATAAAAATCAATGTGTTTTCATTAGAATTAACTAAAATGTTTCTGATTTTCCGTTTATATTACCGATGGAAGATGTACAGATAAAACCGCTCTAATCCGGCTAAAACGTCGATATATGCAATAAAAACAGAACTTCTCCCCTTTCCAATATCTTACTCAGTATTTAACGAGAAACAAATAGTTGATTGAAAATGAAGTGTTTAAGGTTAATTTCTAATCAATTATGTGCTTGCATCATTTTTATCTTATATTTAATGAATTAATAGCAATAAACTGAAAACTCACAAAAACGTGGAAAAAAACAGCAAAATATTGCCTAATTCGATGATATTTTGTTTAAATCACATAAAGGAAAAGGGGATGATAAAGGTCAAAATATTGCTAAATTCGATGATTTTTAGTACAAAACAAAATATAAGAAAACTTGCTTAAAAATGCAAAATTTGCGAAATTCTGAGATTTGAAGGCCAAATCACATATCGTGATACTACATGAAATAGTATCGAAATATTGGTAAAAATGAATATATTTACGTAATAACAAACTACATGAAAAACGTGAAAAAGTCATTATTATGCCAAATTTGAGGATTTTAACTTCGTATCATAAAGCGACGTTTCGTATTTTTTAGACCCTAGAAAAGACGTATAAAGATGTTGCTAACAATACAAATGGTAAAAATCAATGTGTTTTCATTAAAATTAACTAAAATGTTCCTGATTTTCGGTTTATATTACTGATGGAAGATGTACACGTAAAACCGCTCTAATCCGACTGAAACGTCGATATATGCAATAAAAACAGAACTTCTCCCCTTTTAAATATCTTACTCAGTATTTTAACGAGAAACAAATAGATGATTGAAAATGAAGGATTTAGGGATATTTTCTGATCAATTATGTGTTACAATAATTTTTATCGTATATATAATGAGTTAATAACAATAAACTGAAAATTCACAAAAACGGCAAAATATTGCCTAATTCGATGATATTTTGTTTAAATCACATAAACGAAAAGGGGATGATAAAGGTCAAAATATTGCCAAATTCGATGATTTTTAGTACAAAACAAAATGCAAGAAATCTTGCTTAAAAATGCAAAATTTGCGAAATTCTGAGATTTGGAGGCCAAATCACATATTGTTAGAAAACATGAAGTAGTATCGAAATATTGGTAAAAACGAATATATATACGTAAAATCACACTACGTGAATAACGTGAAAAAAATCACTATATTACCATATTTTAGGATTTTAACTTCAAATCATAGAGCGAGGTTTCGTATTATTTAGATCCAAGAAAAGACATGACAATGTTGTTTCAAATACAAATGATAGAAATCAATGTGTTTTCATTAGAATTAACTAAAATGTTCCTGATTTTCCGTTTATATTACCGATGGAAGATGTACAGATAAAACCGCTCTAATCCGGCTAAAACGTCGATATATGCAATAAAAACAGAACTTCTCCCCTTTCCAATATCTTACTCAGTATTTAACGAGAAACAAATAGTTGATTGAAAATGAAGTGTTTAAGGTTAATTTCTAATCAATTATGTGCTTGCATCATTTTTATCTTATATTTAATGAATTAATAGCAATAAACTGAAAACTCACAAAAACGTGGAAAAAAACAGCAAAATATTGCCTAATTCGATGATATTTTGTTTAAATCACATAAAGGAAAAGGGGATGATAAAGGTCAAAATATTGCTAATTTCGATGATTTTTAGTACAAAACAAAATATAAGAAAACTTGCTTAAAAATGCAAAATTTGCGAAATTCTGAGATTTGAAGGCCAAATCACATATCGTGATACTACATGAAATAGTATCGAAATATTGGTAAAAATGAATATATTTACGTAATAACAAACTACATGAAAAACGTGAAAAAGTCATTATTATGCCAAATTTGAGGATTTTAACTTCGAATCATAAAGCGACGTTTCGTATTTTTTAGACCCTAGAAAAGACGTATAAAGATGTTGCTTACAATACAAATGGTAAAAATCAATGTGTTTTCCTTAGAATTAACTAAAATGTTCCTGATTTTCCGTTTATATTACCGATGGAATATGTACACTTAAAACCGCTTCAATCCGGCTGAAACGTCGATATATGCACTAAAAACAGAACTTCTCCCCTTTCCAATATCTTACTCAGTATTTTAACGAGAAACAAATAGTTGATTGAAAATGAAGTGTTTAAGGTTAATTTCTAATCAATTATGTGTTTGCATCATTTTAATCGTATATTTAATGAATTAATAACAATAAACTGAAAATTTACAAAAACGTGGAAAAACAGCAAAATATTGCCTAATTCGATGATATTTTGTTTATATCACATAAAGGAAAAGGGGATGATAAACGTCAAAATATTGCTGAATTCGATGATTTTTAGTACGAAACAAAATGCAAGAAAACTTGCTTAAAATGCAATATTATGCGAAAATCTGAGATTTGAAGGCCAAATCACATATCGTGATACTACATGAAATAGTATCGAAATATTGGTAAAAATGAATATATTTACGTAATAACAAACTACATGAAACACGTGAAAAAGTCATTATTATGCCAAATTTGAGGATTTTAACTTCGAATCATAAAGCGACGTTTCGTATTTTTTAGACCCTAGAAAAGACGTATAAAGATGTTGCTTCCAATACAAATGATAAAAATCAATGTGTTTTCATTAAAATTAACTAAAATGTTCCTGATTTTTGGTTTATATTACTGATGGAAGATGTACACGTAAAACCGCTCTAATCCGGCTGAAACGTCGATATTTGCAATAAAAACAAAACTTCTCCCCTTTTCAATATCTTACTCAGTATTTTAACGAAAAACAAATAGATGATTGAAAATGAAGTATTTAAGGTTATTTTCTTATCAATTATGTGTTTGCATAATTTTTCTCGTATATTTAATGAATTAATAATAATAAAATGAAAATTCACAAAAACGTGGAAAAACGGCAAAATATTGCCTAATTTGATGATATTTTGTTTATATCACCTAAAGGAAAAGGGGATGATAAACGTCAAAATATTGCTGAATTCGAAGATTTTTAGTACGAAACAAAATGCAAGAAAACTTGCTTAAAATGCAATATTATGCAAAAATCTGAGATTTGAAGGGGGTTGATACTACATGAAATAGTATCGAAATATTGGTAAAAATGAATATATTTACGTAATATCAAACTACATGAAAAACGTGAAAAAAGTCGTTAATATACCAAATTTGAGGATTTTAACTTCGAATCATAGAGCGACGTTTCGTATTTTTTAGACCCTATAAAAGACGTATAAACATGTTGCTTCCAATACAAATGATTAAAATCAATGTGTTTTCATTAAAATTAAATAAAATGTTCCTGATTTTCAGTTTATATTACCGATGGAAGTTGTACACGTAAAACCGTTCTAATCCGGCTGAAAACGTCGATATATGCAATAAAAACAGAACTTCTCCCCTTTTCAATATCTTACTCAGTATTTTAACGAGAAACAAATAGGTGATTGAAAATGAAATATTTAAGGGTATTTTCTGATCAATTATGTGTTTGCATAATTTTTATCGTATATTTAATGAATTAATAACAATAAACTGAAAATTCACAAAAACGTGGAAAAACGGCAAAATATTGCCTAATTCGATGATATTTTGTTTAAATCACATAAAGGAAAAGGGGGTGATAAAGGTAAAAATATTGGTAAATTCGATGATTTTTAGTACAAAACAAAATGCAAAGAAACTTGCTTAAAATGCAAAATTTGCGAAATTGTGAGATTTGAAGGCCAAATCACATATCGTGATCCTACATGAAATAGTATCAAAATATTGGTAAAATTGAATATATTTACGTAATAACAAACTACATGAAACACGTGAAAAAGTCATTATTATGCCAAATTTGAGGATTTTAACTTCAAATCATAAAGCGACGTTTCGTATTTTTTAGACCCTAGAAAAGACGTATAAAGATGTTGCTTATAATACAAATGATAAAAATCAATGTGTTTTCATTAAAATTAACTAAAATGTTCCTTATTTTCTGTTTATATTACTGATGTAAGATGTGCACGTAAAACCGCTTTAATCCTGCTGAAACGTCGATATATGCAATAAAAACAGAACTTCTCCCCTTTTCAATATCTTACTCAGTATTTTAACGAAAAACAAATAGATGATTGAAAATGAAGTATTTAAGGTTATTTTCAGATCAATTATGTGTTTGTATAATTTTTCTCGTATATTTAATGAATTAATAACAATAAACTGAAAATTCACAAAAACGAGGAAAAACGGCAAAATATTGCCTAATTTGATGATATTTTGTTTAAATCACCTAAAGGAAAAGGGGATGATAAAGGTCAAAATATTGCTAAATTCGATGATTTTTAGTACAAAACAAAATGGAAGAAAACTTGCTTAAAAATGAAAAATTTGCGAAATTCTGAGATTTGAAGGCCAAATCACATATTGTTAGAAAACATGTAGTATCGAAATATTGGTAAAAACGAATATATATACGTAAAATCACACTACATGAATAACGTGAAAAAAGTCACTATATTACCATATTTGAGGATTTTAACTTCAAATCATAGAGCGAGGTTTCGTATTATTTAGATCCAAGAAAAGACATATGACAATGTTGTTTCAAATACAAATGACAAAAATCAATGTGTTTTCATTAGAATTAACTAAAATGTTCCTGATTTTCCGTTTATATTACCGATGGAATATGTACACTTAAAACCGCTCTAATCCGGCTGAAACGTCGATATATGCAATAAAAACAGAACTTCTCCCCTTTCCAATATCTTACTCAGAATTTTAACGAGAAACAATTAGTTGATTGAAAATGAAGTGTTTAAGGTTAATTTCTAATCAATTATGTGTTTGCATCATTTTTATCGTATATTTAATGAATTAATAGCAATAAACTGAAAATTCACAAAAACGTGGAAAAACAGCAAAATATTGCCTAATTTGATGATATTTTGTTTATATCACCTAAAGGAAAAGGGGATGATAAACGTCAAAATATTGCTGAATTCGATGATTTTTAGTACGAAACAAAATGCAAGAAAACTTGCTTAAAATGCAATATTAAGCGAAAATCTGAGATTTGAAGGGATTGATACTACATGAAATAGTATCGAAATATTGGTAAAAATGAATATATTTACGTAATATCAAACTACATGAAAAACGTGAAAATAGTCATTATTATACCAAATTTGAGGATTTTAACTTCGAATCATAGAGCGACGTTTCGTATTTTTTAGACCCTATAAAAGACGTATAAAGATGTTGCTTCCAATACAAATTGTTCTCGTATATTTAATGAAATAATAACATTAAACTGAAAATTCACAAAAACGTGGAAAAACGGCAAAATATTGCCTAATTCGATATTTTGTTTAAATCACATAACAGGAAAGGGGATGATAAAGGTCAAAATATTTCTAAATTCGATGATTTTTAGTACAAAACAAAATGCAAGAAAACTTGCTTAAAAATGCAAAATTTGCGAAATTCTGACATTTGAACGCCAAATCACATATTGTTAGAAAACATGAAGTAGTATCGAAATATTGGTAAAAACGAATATATATACGTAAAATCACACTTCATGAATAACGTGAAACAAGTCAACTATATTACCATATTTGAGGATTTTAACTTCAAATCATAGAGCGAGGTTTCGTATTATTTAGATCCAAGAAAATACATGACAATATTGTTTCAAATACAAATCTTAAAAATCAATGTGTTTTCATTAGAATTAACTAAAATGTTCCTGATTTTCCGTTTATATTACCGATGGAAGATATACACGTAAAACCGCTCTAATCCGGCTGAAACGTCGATATATGCAATAAAAACAGAACTTCTCCCCTTTCCAATATCTTACTCAGAATTTTAACGATAAACAAATAGTTGATTGAAAATTAAGTGTTTAAGGTTAATTTCTAATCAATTATGTGTTGGCATCATTTTTATCGTATATTTAATGAATTAATAGCAATAAACTGAAAATTCACAAAAACGTTGAAAAACAGCAAAATATTGCCTAATTTGATGATATTTTGTTTATATCACCTAAAGGGAAAGGGGATGATAAACGTCAAAATATTGCTGAATTCGATGATTTTTAGAACGAAACAAAATGCAAGAAAACTTGCTTAAAATGCAATATTATGCGAAAATCTGAGATTTGAAGGCCAAATCACATATCGTGATACTACATGAAATAGTATCGAAATATTGGTAAAAATGAATATATTTACGTAATAACAAACTACATGAAACACGTGAAAAAGTCATTATTATGCCAAATTTGAGGATTTTAACTTCGAATCATAAAGCGACGTTTCGTATTTTTTAGACCCTAGAAAAGACGTATAAAGATGTTGCTTCCAATACAAATGATAAAAATCAATGTGTTTTCATTAAAATTAACTAAAATGTTCCTGATTTTCGGTTTATATTACTGATGGAAAATGTACACGTAAAACCGCTCTAATCCGGCTGAAACGTCGATATATGCAATAAAAACAGAACTTCTCCCCTTTTCAATATCTTACTCAGTATTTTAACGAGAAACAAATTGATGATTGAAAATGAAGGATTTAAGGTTATTTTCAGATCAATTATGTGTTTGCATAAGTTTTCTCGTATATTTAATGAATTAATAACAATAAACTGAAAATTCACAAAAACGTGGAAAAACAGCCTAATTCGATGATATTTTGTTTAAATCACATAAAGGAAAAGGGGATGATAAAGGTCAAAATATTGCTAAATTCGATGATTTTTAGTACAAAACAAAATGAAAGAAAACTTGCTTAAAAATGCTAAGTTTGCGAAATTCTGAGATTTGAATGTCAAATCACATATCGTGAGAAAACATGAAGTAGTATCGAAATATTGGTAAAAACGAATATATATACGTAAAATCTCACTACATGAATAACGTGAAAAAAGACACTATATTACCATATATGAGGATTTTAACTTCAAATCATAGAGCGAGGTTTCGTATTATTTAGATCAAAGGAAAGACATATGACAATGTTGTTTCAAATGCAAATGATAAAAATCAATGTGTTTTCCTTAGAATTAACTAAAATGTTCCTGATTTTCCGTTTATATTACCGATGGAATATGTACACTTAAAACCGCTTCAATCCGGCTGAAACGTCGATATATGCACTAAAAACAGAACTTCTCCCCTTTCCAATATCTTACTCAGTATTTTAACGAGAAACAAATAGTTGATTGAAAATGAAGTGTTTAAGGTTAATTTCTAATCAATTATGTGTTTGCATCATTTTAATCGTATATTTAATGAATTAATAACAATAAACTGAAAATTCACAAAAACGTGGAAAAACAGCAAAATATTGCCTAATTCGATGATATTTTGTTTATATCGCATAAAGGGAAAGGGGATGATAAACGTCAAAATATTGCTGAATTCGATCATTTTTAGTACGAAACAAAATGCAAGAAAACTTGCTTAAAATGCAATATTATGCGAAAATCTGAGATTTGAAGGCCAAATCACATATCGTGATACTACATGAAATAGTATCGAAATATTGGTAAAAATGAATATATTTACGTAATAACAAACTACATGAAACACGTGAAAAAGTCATTATTATGCCAAATTTGAGGATTTTAACTTCGAATCATAAAGCGACGTTTCGTATTTTTTAGACCCTAGAAAAGACGTATAAAGATGTTGCTTCCAATACAAATTATAAAAATCAATGTGTTTTCATTAAAATTAACTAAAATGTTCCTGATTTTCGGTTTATATTACTGATGGAAAATGTACACGTAAAACCGCTCTAATCCGGCTGAAACGTCGATATATGCAATAAAAACAGAACTTCTCCCCTTTTCAATATCTTACTCAGTATTTTAACGAGAAACAAATTGATGATTGAAAATGAAGTATTTAAGGTTATTTTCAGATCAATTATGTGTTTGCATAAGTTTTCTCGTATATTTAATGAATTAATAACAATAAACTGAAAATTCACAAAAACGTGGAAAAACAGCCTAATTCGATGATATTTTGTTTAAATCACATAAAGGAAAAGGGGATGATAAAGGTCAAAATATTGCTAAATTCGATGATTTTTAGTACAAAACAAAATGAAAGAAAACTTGCTTATAAATGCTAAATTTGCGAAATTCTGAGATTTGAATGTCAAATCACATATCGTGAGAAAACATGAAGTAGTATCGAAATATTGGTAAAAACGAATATATATACGTAAAATCTCACTACATGAATAACGTGAAAAAAGTCACTATATTACCATATATGAGGATTTTAACTTCAAATCATAGAGCGAGGTTTCGTATTATTTAGATCTAAGGAAAGACATATGACAATGTTGTTTCAAATGCAAATGATAAAAATCAATGTGTTTTCCTTAGAATTAACTAAAATGTTCCTGATTTTCCGTTTATATTACCGATGGAATATGTACACTTAAAACCGCTTCAATCCGGCTGAAACGTCGATATATGCACTAAAAACAGAACTTCTCCCCTTTCCAATATCTTACTCAGTATTTTAACGAGAAACAAATAGTTGATTGAAAATGAAGTGTTTAAGGTTAATTTCTAATCAATTATGTGTTTGCATCATTTTAATCGTATATTTAATGAATTAATAACAATAAACTGAAAATTCACAAAAACGTGGAAAAACAGCAAAATATTGCCTAATTCGATGATATTTTGTTTATATCACATAAAGGAAAAGGGGATGATAAACGTCAAAATATTGCTGAATTCGATGATTTTTAGTACGAAACAAAATGCAAGAAAACTTGCTTAAAATGCAATATTATGCGAAAATCTGAGATTTGAAGGCCAAATCACATATCGTGATACTACATGAAATAGTATCGAAATATTGGTAAAAATGAATATATTTACGTAATAACAAACTATATGAAACACGTGAAAAAGTCATTATTATGCCAAATTTGAGGATTTTAACTTCGAATCATAAAGCGACGTTTCCTATTTTTTAGACCCTAGAAAAGACGTATAAAGATGTTGCTTCCAATACAAATGATAAAAATCAATGTGTTTTCATTAAAATTAACTAAAATGTTTCTGATTTTTGGTTTATATTACTGATGGAAGATGTACACGTAAAACCGCTCTAATCCGGCTGAAACGTCGATATTTGCAACAAAAACAAAACTTCTCCCCTTTTCAATATCTTACTCAGTATTTTAACGAAAAACAAATAGATGATTGAAAATGAAGTATTTAAGGTTATTTTCTTATCAATTATGTGTTTGCATAATTTTTCTCGTATATTTAATGAATTAATAATAATAAAATGAAAATTCACAAAAACGTGGAAAAACGGCAAAATATTGCCTAATTTAATGATATTTTGTTTAAATCACCTAAAGGAAAAGGGGTTGATAAAGGTCAAAATATTGCTAAATTCGATGATCTTTAGTACAAAACAAAATGCAAGAAAACTTGCTTAAAAATGCAAAATTTGCGAAATTCTGAGATTTGAAGGCCAAATCACATATTGTTAGAAAACATGAAGTAGTATCGAAATATTGGTAAAAACGAATATATATACGTAAAATCACACTACATGAATAACGTGAAAAAAATCACTATATTACCATATTTGAGGATTTTAACTTCAAATCATAGAGCGAGGTTTCGTATTATTTAGATCCAAGAAAAGACATATGACAATGTTGTTTCAAATACAAATGATAAAAATCAATGTATTTTCATTAGAATTAACTAAAATGTTCCTGATTTTCCGTTTATATTACCGATGGAATATGTACACTTAAAACCGCTCTAATCCGGCTGAAACGTCGATATATGCAATAAAAACAGAACTTCTCCCCTTTCCAATATCTTACTCAGAATTTTAACGATAAACAAATAGTTGATTGAAAATGAAGTGTTTAAGGTTAATTTCGAATCAATTATGTGTTTGCATCATTTTTATCGTATATTTAATGAATTAATAGCAATAAACTGAAAATTCACAAAAACGTGGAAAAACAGCAAAATATTGCCTAATTTGATGATATTTTGTTTATATCACCTAAAGGAAAAGGGAATGATAAACGTCAAAATATTGCTGAATTCGAAGATTTTTAGTACGAAACAAAATGCAAGAAAACTTGCTTAAAATGCAATATTATGCGAAAATCTGAGATTTGAAGGGGTTGATACTACATGAAATAGTATCGAAATATTGGTAAAAATGAATATATTTACGTAATATCAAACTACATGAAAAACGTGAAAAAAGTCATTATTATACCAAATTTGAGGATTTTAACTTCGAATCATAGAGCGACGTTTCGTATTTTTTAGACCCTATAAAAGACGTATAAAGATGTTGCTTCCAATACAAATGATTAAAATCAATGTGTTTTCATTAAAATTAAAAAAAATGTTCCTGATTTTCAGTTTATATTACCGATGGAAGTTGTACACGTAAAACCGTTCTAATCCGGCTGAAAACGTCGATATATGCAATAAAAACAGAACTTCTCCCCTTTTCAATATCTTACTCAGTATTTTAACGAGAAACAAATAGGTGATTGAAAATTAAATATTTAAGGGTATTTTCTGATCAATTATGTGTTTGCATAATTTTTATCGTATATTTAATGAATTAATAACAATAAACTGAAAATTCACAAAAACGTGGAAAAACGGCAAAATATTGCCTAATTCGATGATATTTTGTTTAAATCACATAAAGGAAAAGGGGATGATAAAGGTCAAAATATTGGTAAATTCGATGATTTTTAGTACAAAACAAAATGCAAAGAAACTTGCTTAAAATGCAAAATTTGCGAAATTCTGAGATTTGAAGGCCAAATCACATATCGTGATCCTACATGAAATAGTATCAAAATATTGGTAAAAATGAATATATTTACGTAATAACAAACTACATGAAACACGTGAAAAAGTCATTATTATGCCAAATTTGAGGATTTTAACTTCAAATCATAAAGCGACGTTTCGTATTTTTTAGACCCTAGAAAAGACGTATAAAGATGTTGCTTATAATACAAATGATAAAAATCAATGTGTTTTCATTAAAATTAACTAAAATGTTCCTTATTTTCTGTTTATATTACTGATGTAAGATGTGCACGTAAAACCGCTCTAATCCTGCTGAAACGTCGATATATGCAATAAAAACAGAACTTCTCCCCTTTTCAATATCTTACTCAGTATTTTAACGAAAAACAAATAGATGATTGGAAATTAAGTATTTAAGGTTATTTTCAGATAAATTATGTGTTTGTATAATTTTTCTCGTATATTTAATGAATTAATAACAATAAACTGAAAATTCACAAAAACGAGGAAAAACGGCAAAATATTGCCTAATTTGATGATATTTTGTTTAAATCACCTAAAGGAAAAGGGGATGATAAAGGTCAAAATATTGCTAAATTCGATGATTTTTAGTAAAAAACAAAATGGAAGAAAACTTGCTTAAAAATGCAAAATTTGCGAAATTCTGAGATTTGAAGGCAAAATCACATATTGTTAGAAAACATGTAGTATCGAAATATTGGTAAAAACGAATATATATACGTAAAATCACACTACATGAATAACGTGAAAAAAGTCACTATATTACCATATTTGAGGATTTTAACTTCAAATCATAGAGCGAGGTTTCGTATTATTAAGATCCAAGAAAAGACATATGACAATGTTGTTTCAAATACAAATGACAAAAATCAATGTGTTTTCATTAGAATTAACTAAAATGTTCCTGATTTTCCGTTTATATTACCGATGGAATATGTACACTTAAAACCGCTCTAATCCGGCTGAAACGTCGATATATGCAATAAAAACAGAACTTCTCCCCTTTCCAATATCTTACTCAGAATTTTAACGAGAAACAATTAGTTGATTGAAAATGAAGTGTTTAAGGTTAATTTCTAATCAATTATGTGTTTGCATCATTTTTATCGTATATTTAATGAATTAATAGCAATAAACTGAAAATTCACAAAAACGTGGAAAAACAGCAAAATATTGCCTAATTTGATGATATTTTGTTTATATCACCTAAAGGAAAAGGGGATGATAAACGTCAAAATATTGCTGAATTCGATGATTTTTAGTACGAAACAAAATGCAAGAAAACTTGCTTAAAATGCAATATTAAGCGAAAATCTGAGATTTGAAGGGATTGATACTACATGAAATAGTATCGAAATATTGGTAAAAATGAATATATTTACGTAATATCAAACTACATGAAAAACGTAAAAAAAGTCATTATTATACCAAATTTGAGGATTTTAACTTCGAATCATAGACCGACGTTTCGTATTTTTTAGACCCTATAAAAGACGAATAAAGATGTTGCTTCCAATACAAATTGTTCTCGTATATTTAATGAAATAATAACATTAAACTGAAAATTCACAAAAACGTGGAAAAACGGCAAAATATTGCCTAATTCGATATTTTGTTTAAATCACATAACAGGAAAGGGGATGATAAAGGTCAAAATATTTCTAAATTCGATGATTTTTAGTACAAAACAAAATGCAAGAAAACTTGCTTAAAAATGCAAAATTTGCGAAATTCTGACATTTGAACGCCAAATCACATATTGTTAGAAAACATGAAGTAGTATCGAAATATTGGTAAAAACAAATATATATACGTAAAATCACACTTCATGAATAACGTGAAAAAAGTCAACTATATTACCATATTTGAGGATTTTAACTTCAAATCATAGAGCGAGGTTTCGTATTATTTAGATCCAAGAAAATACATGACAATATTGTTTCAAATACAAATGATAAAAATCAATGTGTTTTCATTAGAATTAACTAAAATGTTCCTGATTTTCCGTTTATATTACCGATGGAAGATATACACGTAAAACCGCTCTAATCCGGCTGAAACGTCGATATATGCAATAAAAACAGAACTTCTCCCCTTTCCAATATCTTACTCAGTATTTTAACGAGAAACAAATAGTTGATTGAAAATGAAGTGTTTAATGTTAATTTCTAATCAATTATGTGTTTGCATCATTTTTATCCTATATTTATTGAATTAATAGCAATAAACTGAAAATTCACAAAAACGTGGAAAAACAGCAAAATATTGCCTAATTCGATGATATTTTGTTTATATCACATAAAGGAAAAGGGGATGATAAACGTCAAAATATTGCTGAATTCGATGATTTTTAGTACGAAACAAAATGCAAGAAAACTTGCTTAAAATGCAAAATTATGCGAAAATCTGAGATTTGAAGGCCAAATCACATATCGTGATACTCCATGAAATAGTATCGAAATATTGGTAAAAATGAATATATTTACGTAATATCAAACTACATGAAAAACGTGAAAAAAGTCATAATTATACCAAATTTGAGGATTTTAACTTCGAATCATAGAGCGACGTTTCGTATTTTTTAGACCCTAGAAAAGACTTATAAAGATGTTGCTTCCAATACAAATGATAAAAATCAATGTGTTTTCATTAGAATTAACTAAAATGTTCCTGATTTTCCGTTTATATTACCGATAGAAGATGTACACGTAAAACCGCTCTAATCCGGCTGAAACGTCGATATATGCAATAAAAACAGGACTTCTCCCCTGTTTAATATCTTAGTCAGTATTTTAACGAGAAACAAATAGATGATTGAAAATGAAGTATTTAAGGTTATTTTCTGATCAATTATGTGTTTGCATAATTTTTATCGTATATTTAATGAATTAATAACAATAAACTAATAATTCACGAAAACGTGGAAAAACAGCAAAATATTGCCTAATTCGATGATTTTTTGTTTATATCACATAAAGGAAAAGGGGATGATAAACGTCAAAATATTGCTGAATTCGATGATTTTTAGTACGAAACAAAATGAAAGAAAACTTGCTTAAAATGCAATTTTATGCGAAAATCTGAGATTTGAAGGCCAAAGCACATATTGTAATACTACATGAAATAGTATCGAAATATTGGTAAAAATGAATATATTTTCGTAATATCAAACTACATGAAAAACGTGAAAAAAGTCATAATTATACCATATTTGAGGATTTTAACTTCGAATCATAGAGCGACGTTTCGTATTTTTTAGACCCTAGAAAACACGTATAAAGATGTTGCTTCCAATACAAATGATAAAAATCAATGTGTTTTCATTAGAATTAACTAAAATGTTCCTTATTTTCCGTTTATATTACCGATGGAAGATGTACACGTAAAACCGCTCTAATCCGGCTGAAACGTCGATATATGCAATAAAAACAGAACTTCTCCCCTTTCCAATATCTTACTCAGTATTTTAACGAGAAACAAATAGTTGATTGAAAATGAAGTGTTTAAGGTTAATTTCTAATCAATTATGTGTTTGCATCATTTTTATAGTATATTTAATGAATTAATAGCAATTAACTGAAAATTCACAAAAACGTGGAAAAACAGCAAAATATTGCCTAATTCGATGATATTTTGTTTATATCACATAAAGGAAAAGGGGATGATAAACGTCAAAATATTGCTGAATTCGATGATTTTTAGTACGAAACAAAATGCAAGAAAACTTGCTTAAAATGCAATATTATGCGAAAATCTGAGATTTGAAGG
Organism: Procambarus clarkii; assembly: GCF_040958095.1. Taxonomy (NCBI): domain Eukaryota; kingdom Metazoa; phylum Arthropoda; class Malacostraca; order Decapoda; family Cambaridae; genus Procambarus; species Procambarus clarkii. The sequence goes on along the minus strand of NC_091203.1, from coordinate 7,348,408 downwards.
CCAAATCACATATCGTGATACTACATGAAATAGTATCGAAATATTGGTAAAAATGAATATATTTACGTAATATCAAACTACATGAAAAACGTGAAAAATTCATTATTATTAAAAATTTGAGGATTTTAACTTCGAATCATAAAGCGACGTTTCGTATTTTTTAGACTCTAGAAAAGACGTATAAAGATGTTGCTTCCAATACAAATGATAAAAATCAATGTGTTTTCATTAAAATTAACTAAAATGTTCCTGATTTTCGGTTTATATTACTGATGGAAGATGTACACGTAAAACCGTTCTAATCCGACTGAAACTTCGATATATGCAATAAAAACAGAACTTCTCCCCTTTTAAATATCTTAGTATTTTAACGAGAAACAAATAGATGACTGAAAATGAAGTATTTAAGGTTATTTTCTGATCAATTATGTGTTTGCATAATTGTTCTCGTATATTTAATGAAATAATAACATTAAACTGAAAATTCACAAAAACGTGGAAAAACGGCAAAATATTGCCTAATTCGATATTTTGTTTAAATCACATGAAAGGAAAGGGGATGATAAAGGTCAAAATATTTCTAAATTCGATGATTTTTAGTACAAAACAAAATGCAAGATAACTTGCTTAAAAATGCAAAATTTGCGAAATTCTGAGATTTGAAGGCCAAATCACATATTGTTAGAAAACATGAAGTAGTATCGAAATATTGGTAAATCGAATATATATACGTAAAATCAAACTACATGAATAACGTGAAAAAAGTCACTATATTACCATATTTGAGGATTTTAACTTCAAATCATAGAGCGAGGTTTCGTATTATTTAGATCCAAGAAAAGACATGACAATGTTGTTTGAAATACAAATGATAAAAATCAATGTGTTTTCATTAGAATTAACTAAAATATTCCTGATTTTCCGTTTATATTACCGATGGAAAATGTACACGTAAAACCGCTCTAATCCGGCTGAAACGTCGATATATGCAATAAAAACAGAACTTCTCCCCTTTCCAATATCTTACTCAGTATTTTAACGAGAAACAAATAGTTGATTGAAAATGAAGTGTTTAAGGGTATTTTCTGATCAATAAGGTGTTTGCATAATTTTTATCGTATATTTAATTAATTAATAACAATAAACTGAAAATTCACAAAAACGTGGAAAAACAGCAAAATATTGCCTAATTCAATGATATTTTGTTTATATCACATAAAGGAAAAGGGGATGATAAACGTCAAAATATTGCTGAATTCGATGATTTTTAGTACGAAACAAAATGCCAGAAAACTTGCTTAAAATGCAATTTAATGCGAAAATCTGAGATTTGAAGGCCAAAGCACATACCGTAATACTACATGAAATAGTATCGAAATATTGGTAAAAATGAATATATTTACGTAATATAAAACTACATGAAAAACGTGAAAAAAGTCATAATTATACCAAATTTGAGGATTTTAACTTCGAATCATAGAGCGACGTTTCGTATTTTTTAGACAATAGAAAAGACGTATAAAGATGTTGCTTCCAATACAAATGATAAAAATCAATGTGTTTTCATTAGAATTAACTAAAATGTTCCTGATTTTCCGTTTATATTACCGATAGAAGATGTACACGTAAAACCGCTCTAATCCGGCTGAAACGTCGATATATGCAATAAAAACAGGTTTTCTCCCCTTTTAAATATCTTAGTCAGTATTTTAACGAGAAACAAATAGATGATTGAAAATGAAGTATTTAAGGTTATTTTCTGATCAATTATGTGTTTGCATAATTTTTATCGTATATTTAATGAAATAATAACATTAAACTGAAAATTCACAAAAACGTTGAAAAACGGCAAAATATTGCCTAATTCGATATTTTGTTTAAATCACATGAAAGGAAAGGGGATGATAAAGGTCAAAATATTTCTAAATTCGATGATTTTTAGTACAAAACAAAATGCAAGAAAACTTGCTTAAAAATTCACAATTTGCGAAATTCTGAGATTTGAAGGCCAAATCACATATCGTGAGAAAACATGAAGTAGTATCGAAATATTGGTAAATCGAATATATATACGTAAAATCAAACTACATGAATAACGTGAAAAAAGTCACTATATTACCATATTTGAGGATTTTAACTTCAAATCATAGAGCGAGCTTTCGTATTATTTAGATCCAAGAAAAGACATGACAATGTTGTTTCAAATACAAATGATAAAAATCAATGTGTTTTCATTAGAATTAACTAAAATGTTCCTGATTTTCCGTTTATATTACCGATGGAAGATGTACACGTAAAACCGCTCTAATCCGGCTGAAACGTCGATATATGCAATAAAAACAGAACTTCTCCCCTTTCCAATATCTTACTCAGTATTTTAACGAGAAACAAATAGTTGATTGAAAATGAAGTGTTTAAGGTTAATTTCTAATCAATTATGTGTTTGCATCATTTTTATAGTATATTTAATGAATTAATAGCAATAAACTGAAAATTCACAAAAACGTGGAAAAACAGCAAAATATTGCCTAATTCGATGATATTTTGTTTATATCACATAAAGGAAAAGGGGATGATAAACGTCAAAATATTGCTGAATTCGATGATTTTTAGTACGAAACAAAATGCAAGAAAACTTGCTTAAAATGCAATATTATGCGAAAATCTCAGATTTGAAGGCCAAATCACATATCGTGATACTACATGAAATAATATAGAAATATTGGTAAAAATGAATATATTTACGTAATATCAAACTACATGAAAAACGTGAAAAATTCATTGTTATGCCAAATTTGAGGATTTTAACTTCGTGAAACTTAGTGAAACTGCTATTAATGAATTAATAGCAATATATTGCTGAATTCGATGATTTTTAGTACGAAACAAAATGCAAGAAAACTTGCTTAAAATGCAATATTATGCGAAAATCTGAGATTTGAAGGCCAAATCACATATCGTGATACTACATGAAATAGTATCGAAATATTGGTAAAAATGAATATATTTACGTAATATCAAACTACATGAAAAACGTGAAAAATTCATTATTATTCCAAATTTGAGGATTTTAACTTCGAATCATAAAGCGACGTTTCGTATTTTTTAGACTCTAGAAAAGACGTATAAAGATGTTGCTTCCAATACAAATGATAAAAATCAATGTGTTTTCATTAAAATTAACTAAAATGTTCCTGATTTTCCGTTTATATTACCGATAGAAGATGTACACGTAAAACCGCTCTAATCCGGCTGAAACGTCGATATATGCAATAAAAACAGGACTTCTCCCCTTTTAAATATCTTAGTCAGTATTTTAACGAGAAACAAATAGATGATTGAAAATGAAGTATTTAAGGTTATTTTCTGATCAATTATGTGTTTGCATAATTTTTCCCGTATATTTAATGAATTAATAACAATAAAATGAAAATTCACAAAAACGTGGAAAAACGGCAAAATATTGCCTAATTCGATGATATTTTGTTTAAATCACATAAAGGAAAATGGGATGATAAAGGTCAAAATATTTCTAAATTCGATGATTTTTAGTACAAAACAAAATGAAAGAAAACTTGCTTAAAAATGCACAATTTGCGAAATTCTGAGATTTGAAGGCCAAATCACATATCGTGAGAAAACATGAAGTAGTATCGAAATATTGGTAAATCGAATATATATACGTAAAATCAATCTACATGAATAACGTGAAAAAAGTCACTATATTACCATATTTGAGGATTTTAACTTCAAATCATAGAGCGAGGTTTCGTATTATTTAGATCCAAGAAAAGACATGACAATGTTGTTTCAAATACAAATGATAAAAATCAATGTGTTTTCATTAGAATTAACTAAAATGTTCCTGATTTTCCGTTTATATTACCGATGGAAGATGTACACGTAAAACCGCTCTAATCCGGCTGAAACGTCGATATATGCAATAAAAACAGAACTTCTCCCCTTTCCAATATCTTACTCAGTATTTTAACGAGAAACAAATAGTTGATTGAAAATGAAGTGTTTAAGGTTAATTTCTAATCAATTATGTGTTTGCATCATTTTTATAGTATATTTAATGAATTAATAGCAATAAATTGAAAATTCACAAAAACGTGGAAAAACAGCAAAATATTGCCTAATTCGATGATATTTTGTTTATATCACATAAAGGAAAAGGGGATGATAAACGTCAAAATATTGCTGAATTCGATGATTTTTAGTACGAAACAAAATGCAAGAAAACTGGCTTAAAATGCAATATTATGCGAAAATCTCAGATTTGAAGGCCAAATCACATATCGTGATACTACATGAAATAATATAGAAATATTGGTAAAAATGAATATATTTACGTAATATCAAACTACATGAAAAACGTGAAAAATTCATTGTTATGCCAAATTTGAGGATTTTAACTTCGTGAAACTTCGTGAAACTGCTATTAATGAATTAATAGCAATATATTGCTGAATTCGATGATTTTTAGTACGAAACAAAATGCAAGAAAACTTGCTTAAAATGCAATATTATGCGAAAATCTGAGATTTGAAGGCCAAATCACATATCGTGATACTACATGAAATAGTATCGAAATATTGGTAAAAATGAATATATTTACGTAATATCAAACTACATGAAAAATGTGAAAAATTCATTATTATTCCAAATTTGAGGATTTTAACTTCGAATCATAAAGCGACGTTTCGTATTTTTTAGACTCTAGAAAAGACGTATAAAGATGTTGCTTCCAATACAAATGATAAAAATCAATGTGTTTTCATTAAAATTAACTAAAATGTTCCTGATTTTCCGTTTATATTACCGATAGAAGATGTACACGTAAAACTGCTCTAATCCGGCTGAAACGTCGATATATGCAATAAAAACAGGACTTCTCCCCTTTTAAATATCTTAGTCAGTATTTTAACGAGAAACAAATAGATGATTGAAAATGAAGTATTTAAGGTTATTTTCTGATCAATTATGTGTTTGCATAATTTTTCCCGTATATTTAATGAATTAATAACAATAAAATGAAAATTCACAAAAACGTGGAAAAACGGCAAAATATTGCCTAATTCGATGATATTTTGTTTAAATCACATAAAGGAAAAGGGAATGATAAAGGTCAAAATATTTCTAAATTCGATGATTTTTAGTACAAAACAAAATGAAAGAAAACTTGCTTAAAAATGCACAATTTGCGAAATTCTGAGATTTGAAGGCCAAATCACATATCGTGAGAAAACATGAAGTAGTATCGAAATATTGGTAAATCGAATATATATACGTAAAATCAATCTACATGAATAACGTGAAAAAAGTCACTATATTACCATATTTGAGGATTTTAACTTCAAATCATAGAGCGAGGTTTCGTATTATTTAGATCCAAGAAAAGACATGACAATGTTGTTTCAAATACAAATGATAAAAATCAATGTGTTTTCATTAGAATTAACTAAAATGTTCCTGATTTTCCGTTTATATTACCGATGGAAGATGTACACGTAAAACCGCTCTAATCCGGCTGAAACGTCGATATATGCAATAAAAACAGAACTTCTCCCTTTCCAATATCTTACTCAGTATTTTAACGAGAAACAAATAGTTGATTGAAAATGAAGTGTTTAAGGTTAATTTCTAATCAATTATGTGTTTGCATAATTTTTATAGTATATTTAATGAATTAATAGCAATAAACTGAAAATTCACAAAAACGTGGAAAAACAGCAAAATATTGCCTAATTCGATGATATTTTGTTTATATCACATAAAGGAAAAGGGGATGATAAACGTCAAAATATTGCTGAATTCGATGATTTTTAGTACGAAACAAAATGCAAGAAAACTTGCTTAAAATGCAATATTATGCGAAAATCTGAGATTTGAAGGCCAAATCACATATCGTGATACTCCATGAAATAGTATCGAAATATTGGTAAAAATGAATATATTTACGTAATATCAAACTACATGAAAAACGTGAAAAATTCATTATTATTCCAAATTTTAGGATTTTAACTTCGAATCATAAAGCGACGTTTCGTATTTTTTAGACTCTAGAAAAGACGTATAAAGATGTTGCTTCCAATACAAATGATAAAAATCAATGTGTTTTCAATAAAATTAACTAAAATGTTCCTGATTTTCGGTTTATATTACTGATGGAAGATGTACACGTAAAATCGTTCTAATCCGGCTGAAACGTCGATATATGCAATAAAAACAGAACTTCTCCCCTTTTAAATATCTTAGTCAGTATTTTAACGAGAAACAAATAGATGACTGAAAATGAAGTATTTAAGGTTATTTTCTGATCAATTATGTGTTTGCATTATTGTTCTCGTATATTTAATGAAATAATAACATTAAACTGAAAATTCACAAAAACGTGGAAAAACGGCAAAATATTGCCTAATTCGATATTTTGTTTAAATCACATGAAAGGAAAGGGGGATGATAAAGGTCAAAATATTTCTAAATTCGATGATTTTTAGTACAAAACAAAATGCAAGAAAACTTGCTTAAAAATGCACAATTTGCGAAATTCTGAGATTTGAAGGCCAAATCACATATCGTGAGAAAACATGAAGTAGTATCGAAATATTGGAAATCGAATATATATATACGTAAAATCAAACTACATGAATAACGTGAAAAAAGTCACTATATTACCATATTTGAGGATTTTAACTTCAAATCATAGAGCGAGGTTTCGTATTATTTAGATCCAAGAAAAGACATGACAATGTTGTTTCAAATACAAATGATAAAAATCAATGTGTTTTCATTAGAATTAACTAAAATGTTCCTGATTTTCCGTTTATATTACCGATGGAAGATGTACACGTAAAACCGCTCTAATCCGGCTGAAACGTCGATATATGCAATAAAAACAGAACTTCTCCCCTTTCCAATATCTTACTCAGTATTTTAACGAGAAACAAATAGTTGATTGAAAATGAAGTGTTTAAGGTTAATTTCTAATCAATTATGTGTTTGCATCATTTTTATAGTATATTTAATGAATTAATAGCAATAAACTGAAAATTCACAAAAACGTGGAAAAACAGCAAAATATTGCCTAATTCGATGATATTTTGTTTATATCACATAAAGGAAAAGGGGATGATAAACGTCAAAATATTGCTGAATTCGATGATTTTTAGTACGAAACAAAATGCAAGAAAACTTGCTTAAAATGCAATATTATACGAAAATCTCAGATTTGAAGGCCAAATCACATATCGTGATACTACATGAAATAATATAGAAATATTGGTAAAAATGAATATATTTACGTAATATCAAACTACATGAAAAACGTGAAAAATTCATTGTTATGCCAAATTTGAGGATTTTAACTTCGTGAAACTTCGTGAAACTGCTATTAAAGAATTAATAGCAATATATTGCTGAATTCGATGATTTTTAGTACGAAACAAAATGCAAGAAAACTTGCTTAAAATGCAATATTATGCGAAAATCTGAGATTTGAAGGCCAAATCACATATCGTGATACTACATGAAATAGTATCGAAATATTGGTAAAAATGAATATATTTACGTAATATCAAACTACATGAAAAACGTGAAAAATTCATTATTATTCCAAATTTGAGGATTTTAACTTCGAATCATAAAGCGACGTTTCGTGTTTTTTAGACTCTAGAAAAGACGTATAAAGATGTTGCTTCCAATACAAATGATAAAAATCAATGTGTTTTCATTAAAATTAACTAAAATGTTCCTGATTTTCCGTTTATATTACCGATAGAAGATGTACACGTAAAACCGCTCTAATCCGGCTGAAACGTCGATATATGCAATAAAAACAGGACTTCTCCCCTTTTAAATATCTTAGTCAGTATTTTAACGAGAAACAAATAGATGATTGAAAATGAAGTATTTAAGGTTATTTTCTGATCAATTATGTGTTTGCATAATTTTTCCCGTATATTTAATGAATTAATAACAATAAAATGAAAATTCACAAAAACGTGGAAAAACGGCAAAATATTGCCTAATTCGATGATATTTTGTTTAAATCACATAAAGGAAAAGGGGATGATAAAGGTCAAAATATTTCTAAATTCGATGATTTTTAGTACAAAACAAAATGAAAGAAAACTTGCTTAAAAATGCACAATTTGCGAAATTCTGAGATTTGAAGGCCAAATCACATATCGTGAGAAAACATGAAGTAGTATCGAAATATTGGTAAATCGAATATATATACGTAAAATCAATCTACATGAATAACGTGAAAAAAGTCACTATATTACCATATTTGAGGATTTTAACTTCAAATCATAGAGCGAGGTTTCGTATTATTTAGATCCAAGAAAAGACATGACAATGTTGTTTCAAATACAAATGATAAAAATCAATGTGTTTTCATTAGAATTAACTAAAATGTTCCTGATTTTCCGTTTATATTACCGATGGAAGATGTACACGTAAAACCGCTCTAATCCGGCTGAAACGTCGATATATGCAATAAAAACAGAACTTCTCCCCTTTCCAATATCTTACTCAGTATTTTAACGAGAAACAAATAGTTGATTGAAAATGAAGTGTTTAAGGTTAATTTCTAATCAATTATGTGTTTGCATAATTTTTATAGTATATTTAATGAATTAATAGCAATAAACTGAAAATTCACAAAAACGTGGAAAAACAGCAAAATATTGCCTAATTCGATGATATTTTGTTTATATCACATAAAGGAAAAGGGGATGATAAACGTCAAAATATTGCTGAATTCGATGATTTTTAGTACGAAACAAAATGCAAGAAAACTTGCTTAAAATGCAATATTATGCGAAAATCTGAGATTTGAAGGCCAAATCACATATCGTGATACTCCATGAAATAGTATCGAAATATTGGTAAAAATGAATATATTTACGTAATATCAAACTACATGAAAAACGTGAAAAATTCATTATTATTCCAAATTTGAGGATTTTAACTTCGAATCATAAAGCGACGTTTCGTATTTTTTAGACTCTAGAAAAGACGTATAAAGATGTTGCTTCCAATACAAATGATAAAAATCAATGTGTTTTCAATAAAATTAACTAAAATGTTCCTGATTTTCGGTTTATATTACTGATGGAAGATGTACACGTAAAATCGTTCTAATCCGGCTGAAACGTCGATATATGCAATAAAAACAGAACTTCTCCCCTTTTAAATATCTTAGTCAGTATTTTAACGAGAAACAAATAGATGACTGAAAATGAAGTATTTAAGGTTATTTTCTGATCAATTATGTGTTTGCATTATTGTTCTCGTATATTTAATGAAATAATAACATTAAACTGAAAATTCACAAAAACGTGGAAAAACGGCAAAATATTGCCTAATTCGATATTTTGTTTAAATCACATGAAAGGAAAGGGGGATGATAAAGGTCAAAATATTTCTAAATTCGATGATTTTTAGTACAAAACAAAATGCAAGAAAACTTGCTTAAAAATGCACAATTTGCGAAATTCTGAGATTTGAAGGCCAAATCACATATCGTGAGAAAACATGAAGTAGTATCGAAATATTGGAAATCGAATATATATACATAAAATCAAACTACATGAATAACGTGAAAAAAGTCACTATATTACCATATTTGAGGATTTTAACTTCAAATCATAGAGCGAGGTTTCGTATTATTTAGATCCAAGAAAAGACATGACAATGTTGTTTCAAATACAAATGATAAAAATCAATGTGTTTTCATTAGAATTAACTAAAATGTTCCTGATTTTCCGTTTATATTACCGATGGAAGATGTACACGTAAAACCGCTCTAATCCGGCTGAAACGTCGATATATGCAATAAAAACAGAACTTCTCCCCTTTCCAATATCTTACTCAGTATTTTAACGAGAAACAAATAGTTGATTGAAAATGAAGTGTTTTAGGTTAATTTCTAATCAATTATGTGTTTGCATCATTTTTATAGTATATTTAATGAATTAATAGCAATAAACTGAAAATTCACAAAAACGTGGAAAAACAGCAAAATATTGCCTAATTCGATGATATTTTGTTTATATCACATTAAGGAAAAGGGGATGATAAACATCAAAATATTGCTGAATTCGATGATTTTTAGTACGAAACAAAATGCAAGAAAACTTGCTTAAAATGCAATATTATGCGAAAATCTCAGATTTGAAGGCCAAATCACATATCGTGATACTACATGAAATAATATAGAAATATTGGTAAAAATGAATATATTTACGTAATATCAAACTACATGAAAAACGTGAAAAATTCATTGTTATGCCAAATTTGAGGATTTTAACTTCGTGAAACTTCGTGAAACTGCTATTAATGAATTAATAGCAATATATTGCTGAATTCGATGATTTTTAGTACGAAACAAAATGCAAGAAAACTTGCTTAAAATACAATATTATGCGAAAATCTGAGATTTGAAGGCCAAATCACATATCGTGATACTACATGAAATAGTATCGAAATATTGGTAAAAATGAATATATTTACGTAATATCAAACTACATGAAAAACGTGAAAAATTCATTATTATTCCAAATTTGAGGATTTTAACTTCGAATCATAAAGCGACGTTTCGTATTTTTTAGACTCTAGAAAAGACGTATAAAGATGTTGCTTCCAATACAAATGATAAAAATCAATGTGTTTTCATTAAAATTAACTAAAATGTTCCTGATTTTCGGTTTATATTACTGATGGAAGATGTACACGTAAAATCGTTCTAATCCGACTGAAACGTCGATATATGCAATAAAAACAGAACTTCTCCCCTTTTAAATATCTTAGTCAGTATTTTAACGAGAAACAAATAGATGACTGAAAATGAAGTATTTAAGGTTATTTTCTGATCAATTATGTGTTTGCATAATTGTTCTCGTATATTTAATGAAATAATAACATTAAACTGAAAATTCACAAAAACGTGGAAAAACGGCAAAATATTGCCTAATTCGATATTTTGTTTAAATCACATGAAAGGAAAGGGGATGATAAAGGTCAAAATATTTCTAAATTCGATGATTTTTAGTACAAAACAAAATGCAAGATAACTTGCTTAAAAATGCAAAATTTGCGAAATTCTGAGATTTGAAGGCCAAATCACATATCGTGAGAAATCATGAAGTAATATCGAAATATTGGTAAATCGAATATATATACGTGAAATCAAACTACATGAATAACGTGAAAAAAGTCACTATATTACCATATTTGAGGATTTTAACTTCAAATCATAGAGCGAGGTTTCGTATTATTTAGATCCAAGAAAAGACATGACAATGTTGTTTCAAATACAAATGATAAAAATCAATGTGTTTTCATTAGAATTAACTAAAATGTTCCTGATTTTCCGTTTATATTACCGATGGAAGATGTACACTTAAAACCGCTCTAATCCGGCTGAAACGTCGATATATGCAATAAAAACAGAACTTCTCCCCTTTCCAATATCTTACTCAGTATTTTAACGAGAAACAAATAGTTGATTGAAAATGAAGTGTTTAAGGTTAATTTCTAATCAATTATGTGTTTGCATCATTTTTATAGTATATTTAATGAATTAATAGCAATAAACTGAAAATTCACAAAAACGTGGAAAAACAGCAAAATATTGCCTAATTCGATGATATTTTGTTTATATCACAGAAAGGAAAAGGGGATGATAAACGTCAAAATATTGCTGAATTCGATGATTTTTAGTACGAAACAAAATGCAAGAAAACTTGCTTAAAATGCAATATTATGCGAAAATCTGAGATTTGAAGGCCAAATCACATATCGTGATACTACATGAAATAGTATCGAAATATTGGTAAAAATAAATATATTTACGTAATATGAAACTACATGAAAAACGTGAAAAATTCATTATTATTCCAAATTTGAGGATTTTAACTTCGAATCATAAAGCGACGTTTCGTATTTTTTAGACTCAAGAAAAGACGTATAAAGATGTTGCTTCCAATACAAATGATAAAAATCAATGTGTTTTCATTAAAATTAACTAAAATGTTCCTGATTTTCGGTTTATATTACTGATGGAAGATGTACACGTAAAATCGTTCTAATCCGACTGAAACGTCGATATATGCAATAAAAACAGAACTTCTCCCCTTTTAAATATCTTAGTCAGTATTTTAACGAGAAACAAATAGATGACTGAAAATGAAGTATTTAAGGTTATTTTCTGATCAATTATGTGTTTGCATAATTGTTCTCGTATATTTAATGAAATAATAACATTAAACTGAAAATTCACAAAAACGTGGAAAAACGGCAAAATATTGCCTAATTCGATATTTTGTTTAAATCACATGAAAGGAAAGGGGATGATAAAGGTCAAAATATTTCTAAATTCGATGATTTTTAGTACAAAACAAAATGCAAGATAACTTGCTTAAAAATGCAAAATTTGCGAAATTCTGAGATTTGAAGGCCAAATAACATATTGTTAGAAAACATGAAGTAGTATCGAAATATTGGTAAATCGAATATATATACGTAAAATCAAACTACATGAATAACGTGAAAAAAGTCACTATATTGCCATATTTGAGGATTTTAACTTCAAATCATAGAGCGAGGTTTCGTATTATTTAGATCCAAGAAAAGACATGACAATGTTGTTTGAAATACAAATGATAAAAATCAATGTGTTTTCATTAGAATTAACTAAAATATTCCTGTTTTTCCGTTTATATTACCGATGGAAAATGTACACGTAAAACCGCTCTAATCCGGCTGAAACGTCGATATATGCAATAAAAACAGAACTTCTCCCCTTTCCAATATCTTACTCAGTATTTTAACGAGAAACAAATAGTTGATTGAAAATGAAGTGTTTAAGGTTAATTTCTAATCAATTATGTGTTTGCATCATTTTTATCGTATATTTAATGAATTAATAACAATAAACTGAAAATTCACAAAAACGTGGAAAAACAGCAAAATATTGCCTAATTCAATGATATTTTGTTTATATCACATAAAGGAAAAGGGGATGATAAACGTCAAAATATTGCTGAATTCGATGATTTTTAGTACGAAACAAAATGCCAGAAAACTTGCTTAAAATGCAATTTAATGCGAAAATCTGAGATTTGAAGGCCAAAGCACATACCGTAATACTACATGAAATAGGATCGAAATATTGGTAAAAATGAATATATTTACGTAATATCAAACTACATGAAAAACGTGAAAAAAGTCATAATTATACCAAATTTGAGGATTTTAACTTCGAATCATAGAGCGACGTTTCGTATTTTTTAGACAATAGAAAAGACGTATAAAGATGTTGCTTCCAATACAAATGATAAAAATCAATGTGTTTTCATTAGAATTAACTAAAATGTTCCTGATTTTCCGTTTATATTACCGATAGAAGATGTACACGTAAAACCGCTCTAATCCGGCTGAAACGTCGATATATGCAATAAAAACAGGACTTCTCCCCTTTTAAATATCTTAGTCAGTATTTTAACGAGAAACAAATAGATGATTGAAAATGAAGTATTTAAGGTTATTTTCTGATCAATTATGTGTTTGCATAATTTTTCCCGTATATTTAATGAATTAATAACAATAAAATGAAAATTCACAAAAACGTGGAAAAACGGCAAAATATTGCCTAATTCGATGATATTTTGTTTAAATCACATAAAGGAAAAGAGGATGATAAAGGTCAAAATATTTCTAAATTCGATGATTTTTAGTACAAAACAAAATGAAAGAAAACTTGCTTAAAAAATGCACAATTTGCGAAATTCTGAGATTTGAAGGCCAAATCACATATCGTGAGAAAACATGAAGTAGTATCGAAATATTGGTAAATCGAATATATATATACGTAAAATCAAACTACATGAATAACGTGAAAAAAGTAACTATATTACCATATTTGAGGATTTTAACTTCAAATCATAGAGCGAGGTTTCGTATTATTTAGATCCAAGAAAAGACATGACAATGTTGTTTCAAATACAAATGATAAAAATCAATGTGTTTTCATTAGAATTAACTAAAATGTTCCTGATTTTCCGTTTATATTACCGATGGAAGATGTACACGTAAAACCGCTCTAATCCGGCTGAAACGTCGATATATGCAATAAAAACAGAACTTCTCCCCTTTCCAATATCTTACTCAATATTTTAACGAGAAACAAATAGTTGATTGAAAATGAAGTGTTTAAGGTTAATTTCTAATCAATTATGTGTTTGCATCATTTTTATAGTATATTTAATGAATTAATAGCAATAAACTGAAAATTCACAAAAACGTGGAAAAACAGCAAAATATTGCCTAATTCGATGATATTTTGTTTATATCACATAAAGGAAAAGGGGATGATAAACCTCAAAATATTGCTGAATTCGATGATTTTTAGTACGAAACAAAATGCAAGAAAACTTGCTTAAAATGCAATATTATGCGAAAATCTGAGATTTGAAGGCCAAATCACATATCGTGATACTACATGAAATAGTATCGAAATATTGGTAAAAATGAATATATTTACGTAATATCAAACTACATGAAAAACGTGAAAAATTCATTATTATTCCAAATTTGAGGATTTTAACTTCGAATCATAAAGCGACGTTTCGTATTTTTTAGACTCTAGAAAAGACGTATAAAGATGTTGCTTCCAATACAAATGATAAAAATCAATGTGTTTTCATTAAAATTAACTAAAATGTTCCTGATTTTCGGTTTATATTATTGATGGAAGATGTACACGTAAAATCGTTCTAATCCGGCTGAAACGTCGATATATGCAATAAAAACAGAACTTCTCCCCTTTTAAATATCTTAGTCAGTATTTTAACGAGAAACAAATAGATGACTGAAAATTAAGTATTTAAGGTTATTTTCTGATCAATTATGTGTTTGCATAATTGTTCTCGTATATTTAATGAAATAATAACATTAAACTGAAAATTCACAAAAACGTGGAAAAACGGCAAAATATTGCCTAATTCGATATTTTGTTTAAATCACATGAAAGGAAAGGGGGATGATAAAGGTCAAAATATTTCTAAATTCGATGATTTTTAGTACAAAACAAAATGCAAGAAAACTTGCTTAAAAATGCACAATTTGCGAAATTCTGAGATTTGAAGGCCAAATCACATATCGTGAGAAAACATGAAGTAGTATCGAAATATTGGTAAATCGAATATATATACGTAAAATCAAACTACATGAATAACGTGAAAAAAGTCACTATATTACCATATTTGAGGATTTTAACTTCAAATCATAGAGCGAGGTTTCGTATTATTTAGATCCAAGAAAAGACATGACAATGTTGTTTCAAATACAAATGATAAAAATCAATGTGTTTTCATTAGAATTAACTAAAATGTTCCTGATTTTCCGTTTATATTACCGATGGAAGATGTACACGTAAAACCGCTCTAATCCGGCTGAAACGTCGATATATGCAATAAAAACAGAACATCTCCCCTTTCCAATATCTTACTCAGTATTTTAACGAGAAACAAATAGTTGATTGAAAATGAAGTGTTTAAGGTTAATTTCTAATCAATTATGTGTTTGCATCATTTTTATCGTATATTTAATGAATTAATAGCAATAAACTGAAAATTCACAAAAACGTGGAAAAACAGCAAAATATTGCCTAATTCAATGATATTTTGTTTATATCACATAAAGGAAAAGGGGATGATAAACATCAAAATATTGCTGAATTCGATGATTTTTAGTACGAAACAAAATGCCAGAAAACTTGCTTAAAATGCAATTTAATGCGAAAATCTGAGATTTGAAGGCCAAAGCACATACCGTAATACTACATGAAATAGTATCGAAATATTGGTAAAAATGAATATATTTACGTAATATCAAACTA
The DNA here is from genome assembly GCF_040958095.1 of Procambarus clarkii. NCBI lineage: Eukaryota > Metazoa > Arthropoda > Malacostraca > Decapoda > Cambaridae > Procambarus > Procambarus clarkii. The sequence continues at coordinate 7,332,498 of NC_091203.1, read as the reverse complement.
CATGAAAAACGTGAAAAAGTCATAATTATACCAAATTTGAGGATTTTAACTTCGAATCATAGAGCGACGTTTCGTATTTTTTAGACAATAGAAAAGACGTATAAAGATGTTGCTTCCAATACAAATGATAAAAATCAATGTGTTTTCATTAGAATTAACTAAAATGTTCCTGATTTTCCGTTTATATTACCGATAGAAGATGTACACGTAAAACCGCTCTAATCCGGCTGAAACGTCGATATATGCAATAAAAACAGGACTTCTCCCCTTTTAAATATCTTAGTCAGTATTTAAAGAGAAACAAATAGATGATTGAAAATGAAGTATTTAAGGTTATTTTCTGATCAATTATGTGTTTGCATAATTTTTCCCGTATATTTAATGAATTAATAACAATAAAATGAAAATTCACAAAAACGTGGAAAAACGGCAAAATATTGCCTAATTCGATGATATTTTGTTTAAATCACATAAAGGAAAAGGGGATGATAAAGGTCAAAATATTGCTGAATTCGATGATTTTTAGTACGAAACAAAATTCAAGAAAACTTGCTTAAAATGCAATATTATGCGAAAATCTGAGATTTGAAGGCCAAATCACATATCGTGATACTACATGAAATAGTATCGAAATATTGGTAAAAATGAATATATTTACGTAATATCAAACTACATGAAAAACGTGAAAAATTCATTATTATTCCAAATTTGAGGATTTTAACTTCGAATCATAAAGCGACGTTTCGTATTTTTTAAACTCTAGAAAAGACGTATAAAGATGTTGCTTCCAATACAAATGATAAAAATCAATGTGTTTTCATTAAAATTAACTAAAATGTTCCTGATTTTCGGTTTATATTACTGATGGAAGATGTACACGTAAAATCGTTCTAATCCGGCTGAAACGTCGATATATGCAATAAAAACAGAACTTCTCCCCTTTTAAATATCTTAGTCAGTATTTTAACGAGAAACAAATAGATGACTGAAAATGAAGTATTTAAGGTTATTTTCTGATCAATTATGTGTTTGCATAATTGTTCTCGTATATTTAATGAAATAATAACATTAAACTGAAAATTCACAAAAACGTGGAAAAACGGCAAAATATTGCCTAATTCGATATTTTGTTTTAATCACATGAAAGGAAAGGGGGATGATAAAGGTCAAAATATTTCTAAATTCGATGATTTTTAGTACAAAACAAAATGCAAGATAACTTGCTTAAAAATGCAAAATTTGCGAAATTCTGAGATTTGAAGGCCAAATCACATATTGTTAGAAAACATGAAGTAGTATCGAAATATTGGTAAATCGAATATATATACGTAAAATCAAACTACATAAATAACGTGAAAAAGTCACTATATTACCATATTTGAGGATTTTAACTTCAAATCATAGAGCGAGGTTTCGTATTATTTAGATCCAAGAAAAGACATGACAATGTTGTTTGAAATACAAATGATAAAAATCAATGTGTTTTCATTAGAATTAACTAAAATATTCCTGATTTTCCGTTTATATTACCGATGGAAAACGTACACGTAAAACCGCTCTAATCCGGCTGAAACGTCGATATATGCAATAAAAACAGAACTTCTCCCCTTTCCAATATCTTACTAAGTATTTTAACGAGAAACAAATAGTTGATTGAAAATGAAGTGTTTAAGGTTAATTTCTAATCAATTATGTGTTTGCATCATTTTTATCGTATATTTAATGAATTAATAGCAATAAACTGAAAATTCACAAAAACGTTGAAAAACAGCAAAATATTGCCTAATTCGATGATTTTTTGTTTATATCACATAAAGGAAAAGGGGATGATAAACGTCAAAATATTGCTGAATTCGATGATTTTTAGTACGAAACAAAATGCAAGAAAACTTGCTTAAAATGCAATTTTATGCGAAAATCTGAGATTTGAAGGCCAAAGCACATATCGTAATACTACATGAAATAGTATCGAAATATTGGTAAAATGAATATATTTACGCAATATCAAACTACATGAAAAACGTGAAAAAAGTCATGATTATACCAAATTTGAGGATTTTAACTTCGAATCATAGAGCGACGTTTCGTATTTTTTAGACCCTAGAAAAGACGTATAAAGATGTTGCTTCCAATACAAATGATAAAAATCAATGTGTTTTCATTAGAATTAACTAAAATGTTCCTGATTTTCCGTTTATATTACCGATAGAAGATGTACACGTAAAACCGCTCTAATCCGGCTGAAACGTCGATATATGCAATAAAAACAGGACTTCTCCCCTTTTAAATATCTTAGTCAGTATTTAAAGAGAAACAAATAGATGATTGAAAATGAAGTATTTAAGGTTATTTTCTGATCAATTATGTGTTTGCATAATTTTTCCCGTATATTTAATGAATTAATAACAATAAAATGAAAATTCACAAAAACGTGGAAAAACGGCAAAATATTGCCTAATTCGATGATATTTTGTTTAAATCACATAAAGGAAAAGGGGATGATAAAGGTCAAAATATTGCTGAATTCGATGATTTTTAGTACGAAACAAAATTCAAGAAAACTTGCTTAAAATGCAATATTATGCGAAAATCTGAGATTTGAAGGCCAAATCACATATCGTGATACTACATGAAATAGTATCGAAATATTGGTAAAAATGAATATATTTACGTAATATCAAACTACATGAAAAACGTGAAAAATTCATTATTATTCCAAATTTGAGGATTTTAACTTCGAATCATAAAGCGACGTTTCGTATTTTTTAAACTCTAGAAAAGACGTATAAAGATGTTGCTTCCAATACAAATGATAAAAATCAATGTGTTTTCATTAAAATTAACTAAAATGTTCCTGATTTTCGGTTTATATTACTGATGGAAGATGTACACGTAAAATCGTTCTAATCCGGCTGAAACGTCGATATATGCAATAAAAACAGAACTTCTCCCCTTTTAAATATCTTAGTCAGTATTTTAACGAGAAACAAATAGATGACTGAAAATGAAGTATTTAAGGTTATTTTCTGATCAATTATGTGTTTGCATAATTGTTCTCGTATATTTAATGAAATAATAACATTAAACTGAAAATTCACAAAAACGTGGAAAAACGGCAAAATATTGCCTAATTCGATATTTTGTTTTAATCACATGAAAGGAAAGGGGGATGATAAAGGTCAAAATATTTCTAAATTCGATGATTTTTAGTACAAAACAAAATGCAAGATAACTTGCTTAAAAATGCAAAATTTGCGAAATTCTGAGATTTGAAGGCCAAATCACATATTGTTAGAAAACATGAAGTAGTATCGAAATATTGGTAAATCGAATATATATACGTAAAATCAAACTACATAAATAACGTGAAAAAGTCACTATATTACCATATTTGAGGATTTTAACTTCAAATCATAGAGCGAGGTTTCGTATTATTTAGATCCAAGAAAAGACATGACAATGTTGTTTGAAATACAAATGATAAAAATCAATGTGTTTTCATTAGAATTAACTAAAATATTCCTGATTTTCCGTTTATATTACCGATGGAAAACGTACACGTAAAACCGCTCTAATCCGGCTGAAACGTCGATATATGCAATAAAAACAGAACTTCTCCCCTTTCCAATATCTTACTAAGTATTTTAACGAGAAACAAATAGTTGATTGAAAATGAAGTGTTTAAGGTTAATTTCTAATCAATTATGTGTTTGCATCATTTTTATCGTATATTTAATGAATTAATAGCAATAAACTGAAAATTCACAAAAACGTTGAAAAACAGCAAAATATTGCCTAATTCGATGATTTTTTGTTTATATCACATAAAGGAAAAGGGGATGATAAACGTCAAAATATTGCTGAATTCGATGATTTTTAGTACGAAACAAAATGCAAGAAAACTTGCTTAAAATGCAATTTTATGCGAAAATCTGAGATTTGAAGGCCAAAGCACATATCGTAATACTACATGAAATAGTATCGAAATATTGGTAAAATGAATATATTTACGCAATATCAAACTACATGAAAAACGTGAAAAAAGTCATGATTATACCAAATTTGAGGATTTTAACTTCGAATCATAGAGCGACGTTTCGTATTTTTTAGATCCTAGAAAAGACGTATAAAGATGTTGCTTCCAATACAAATGATAAAAATCAATGTGTTTTCATTAGAATTAACTAAAATGTTCCTGATTTTCCGTTTATATTACCGATAGGAGATGTACACGTAAAACTGCTCTAATCCGGCTGAAACGTCGATATATGCAATAAAAACAGGACTTCTCCCCTGTTAAATATCTTAGTCAGTATTTTAACGAGAAACAAATAGATGATTGAAAATGAAGTATTTAAGGTTATTTTCTGATCAATTATGTGTTTGCATAATTTTTATCATATATTTAATGAATTAATAACAATAAACTGAAAATTCACAAAAACGTGGAAAAACAGCAAAATATTGCCTAATTCGACGATATTTTGTTTAAATCACATAAAGGAAAAGGGGATGATAAAGGTCAAAATATTGCTAAATTCGATGATTTTTAGTACAAAACAAAATGCAAAAAAACTTGCTTAAAAATGCAAAATTCTGAGAATTGAAGGCCAAATCACATATCGTGATACTACATGAAATAGTATCGAAATATTGGTAAAAAATGAATATATTTACGTATAACAAACTACATGAAAAACGTGAAAAAGTCATTATTATGCCAAATTTGATGATTTTAACTTCGAATCATAAAGCGACGTTTCTTATTTTTTAGACCCAAGAAAAGACGTATAAAGATGTTGCTTCCAATACAAATGATAAAAATCAATGTGTTTTCATTAAAATTAACTAAAATGTTCCTGATTTTCGGTTTATATTACTGATGGAAAATGTATACGTAAAACCGCTCTAATCCGGGTGAAACGTCGATAAATGCAATAAAAACAGAACTTCTCCCCTTTTCAATATCTTACTCAGTATTTTAACGAGAAACAAATTGATGATTGAAAATGAAGTATTTAAGGTTATTTTCAGATCAATTATGTGTTTGCATAATTTTTCTCGTATATTTAATGAATTAATAACAATAAACTGAAAATTCACAAAAACGTTTAAAAAACGGCAAAATATTGCCTAATTTGATGATATTTTCTTTAAATAAAGGAAAAGGGGATGATAAAGGTTAAATATTGCTAAATTCGATGATTTTTAGTACAAAACAAAATGCAAGAAAACTTGCTTAAAAATGCAAAATTTGCGAAATTCTGAGATTTGAAGGCCAAATCACATATTGTTACATAACATGAAGCAGTATCGAAATATTGGTAAAAACGAATATATATACGTAAAATCACACTACATGAATAACGTGAACAAAGTCACTATATTACCATATTTGAGGATTTTAAATTCAAATCATAGAGCGAGGTTTCGTATTATTTAGATCCAAGAAAAGACATATGACAATGTTGTTTCAAATACAAATGATAAAAATCAATGTGTTTTCATTAGAATTAACTAAAATGTTCCTGGTTTTCCGTTTATATTACCGATGGAAGATGTACACGTAAAACCGCTCTAATCCGGCTGAAACGTCGATATGTGCAATAAAAACAGAACTTCTCCCCTTTTCAATATTGCTCAGTATTTTAACGAGAAACAAATAGATGACTGAAAATGAAGTATTTAAGGTTATTTTCAGATCAATTATGTGTTTGCATAATTGTTCAAGTATATTTAATGAAATAATAACATTAAACTGAAAATTCACAAAAACGTGGAAAAACTGCAAAATATTGCCTAATTCGATATTTTGTTTAAATCACATAAAGGAAAAGGGGATGATAAAGGTCAAAATATTTCTAAATTCGATGATTTTTAGTACAAAACAAAATGCAAGAAAACTTGCTTAAAAATGCAAAATTTGCGTAATTCTGAGATTTGAAGGCCAAATCACATATTGTTAGAAAACATGAAGTAGTATCGAAATATTGGTAAAAACGAATATATATACGTAAAATCACACTACATGAATAACGTGAAAAAAGTCAACTATATTACCATATTTGAGGATTTTAACTTCAAATCATAGAGCGAGGTTTCGTATTATTTAGATCCAAGAAAAGACATGACAATGTTGTTTCAAATACAAATGATAAAAATCAATGTGTTTTCATTAGAATTAACTAAAATGTTCCTGATTTTCCGTTTATATTACCGATGGAAGATGTACACGTAAAACCGCTCTAATCCGGCTGAAACGTCGATATATGCAATAAAAACAGAACTTCTCCCCTTTCCAATATCTTACTCAGTATTTTAACGAGAAACAAATAGTTGATTAAAAATGAAGTGTTTAAGGTTAATTTCTAATCAATTATGTGTTTGCATCATTTTTATAGTATATTTAATGAATTAATAGCAATAAACTGAAAATTCACAAAAACGTGGAAAAACAGCAAAATATTGCCTAATTCGATGATATTTTGTTTATATCACATAAAGGAAAAGGGGATGATAAACGTCAAAATATTGCTGAATTCGATGATTTTTAGTACGAAACAAAATGCAAGAAAACTTGCTTAAAATGCAATATTATGCGAAAATCTGAGATATGAAGGCCAAATCACATATCGTGATACTACATGAAATAGTATCGAAATATTGGTAAAAATGAATATATTTACGTAATATCAAATTACATGAAAAACAGGAAAAATTCATTATTATTCCAAATTTGAGGATTTTAACTTCGAATCATAAAGCGACGTTTCGTATTTTTTAGACTCTAGAAAAGACGTATAAAGATGTTGCTTCCAATACAAATGATAAAAATCAATGTGTTTTCAATAAAATTAACTAAAATGTTCCTGATTTTCGGTTTATATTACTGATGGAAGATGTACACGTAAAATCGTTCTAATCCGGCTGAACCGTCGATATATGCAATAAAAACAGAACTTCTCCCCTTTTAAATATCTTAGTCAGTATTTTAACGAGAAACAAATAGATGACTGAAAATGAAGTATTTAAGGTTATTTTCTGATCAATTATGTGTTTGCATAATTGTTCTCGTATATTTAATGAAATAATAACATTAAACTGAAAATTCACAAAAACGTGGAAAAACGGCAAAATATTACCTAATTCGATATTTTGTTTAAATCACATAAAAGGAAAGGGGATGATAAAGGTCAAAATATTTCTAAATTCGATGATTTTTAGTACAAAACAAAATGCAAGATAACTTGCTTAAAAATGCAAAATTTGCGAAATTCTGAGATTTGAAGGCCAAATCACATATTGTTAGAAAACATGAAGTAGTATCGAAATATTGGTAAATCGAATATATATACGTAAAATCAAACTACATGAATAACGTGAAAAAAGTCACTATATTACCATATTTGAGGATTTTAACTTCAAATCATAGAGCGAGGTTTCGTATTATTTAGATCCAAGAAAAGACATGACAATGTTGTTTGAAATACAAATGATAAAAATCAATGTGTTTTCATTAGAATTAACTAAAATATTCCTGATTTTCCGTTTATATTACCGATGGAAAACGTACACGTAAAACCGCTCTAATCCGGCTGAAACGTCGATATATGCAATAAAAACAGAACTTCTCCCCTTTCCAATATCTTACTAAGTATTTTAACGAGAAACAAATAGTTGATTGAAAATGAAGTGTTTAAGGTTAATTTCTAATCAATTATGTGTTTGCATCATTTTTATCGTATATTTAATGAATTAATAGCAATAAACTGAAAATTCACAAAAACGTTGAAAAACAGCAAAATATTGCCTAATTCGATGATTTTTTGTTTATATCACATAAAGGAAAAGGGGATGATAAACGTCAAAATATTGCTGAATTCGATGATTTTTAGTACGAAACAAAATGCAAGAAAACTTGCTTAAAATGCAATTTTATGCGAAAATCTGAGATTTGAAGGCCAAAGCACATATCGTAATACTACATGAAATAGTATCGAAATATTGGTAAAATGAATATATTTACGCAATATCAAACTACATGAAAAACGTGAAAAAAGTCATGATTATACCAAATTTGAGGATTTTAACTTCGAATCATAGAGCGACGTTTCGTATTTTTTAGACCCTAGAAAAGACGTATAAAGATGTTGCTTCCAATACAAATGATAAAAATCAATGTGTTTTCATTAGAATTAACTAAAATGTTCCTGATTTTCCGTTTATATTACCGATAGGAGATGTACACGTAAAACTGCTCTAATAAGGCTGAAACGTCGATATATGCAATAAAAACAGGACTTCTCCCCTGTTAAATATCTTAGTCAGTATTTTAACGAGAAACAAATAGATGATTGAAAATGAAGTATTTAAGGTTATTTTCTGATCAATTATGTGTTTGCATAATTTTTATCATATATTTAATGAATTAATAACAATAAACTGAAAATTCACAAAAACGTGGAAAAACAGCAAAATATTGCCTAATTCGACGATATTTTGTTTAAATCACATAAAGGAAAAGGGGATGATAAAGGTCAAAATATTGCTAAATTCGATGATTTTTAGTACAAAACAAAATGCAAAAAAACTTGCTTAAAAATGCAAAATTCTGAGAATTGAAGGCCAAATCACATATCGTGATACTACATGAAATAGTATCGAAATATTGGTAAAAAATGAATATATTTACGTATAACAAACTACATGAAAAACGTGAAAAAGTCATTATTATGCCAAATTTGATGATTTTAACTTCGAATCATAAAGCGACGTTTCTTATTTTTTAGACCCAAGAAAAGACGTATAAAGATGTTGCTTCCAATACAAATGATAAAAATCAATGTGTTTTCATTAAAATTAACTAAAATGTTCCTGATTTTCGGTTTATATTACTGATGGAAAATGTATACGTAAAACCGCTCTAATCCGGGTGAAACGTCGATAAATGCAATAAAAACAGAACTTCTCCCCTTTTCAATATCTTACTCAGTATTTTAACGAGAAACAAATTGATGATTGAAAATGAAGTATTTAAGGTTATTTTCAGATCAATTATGTGTTTGCATAATTTTTCTCGTATATTTAATGAATTAATAACAATAAACTGAAAATTCACAAAAACGTTTAAAAAACGGCAAAATATTGCCTAATTTGATGATATTTTCTTTAAATAAAGGAAAAGGGGATGATAAAGGTTAAAATATTGCTAAATTCGATGATTTCTAGTACAAAACAAAATGCAAGAAAACTTGCTTAAAAATGCAAAATTTGCGAAATTCTGAGATTTGAAGGCCAAATCACATATTGTTACATAACATGAAGCAGTATCGAAATATTGGTAAAAACGAATATATATACGTAAAATCACACTACATGAATAACGTGAACAAAGTCACTATATTACCATATTTGAGGATTTTAAATTCAAATCATAGAGCGAGGTTTCGTATTATTTAGATCCAAGAAAAGACATATGACAATGTTGTTTCAAATACAAATGATAAAAATCAATGTGTTTTCATTAGAATTAACTAAAATGTTCCTGGTTTTCCGTTTATATTACCGATGGAAGATGTACACGTAAAACCGCTCTAATCCGGCTGAAACGTCGATATATGCAATAAAAACAGAACTTCTCCCCTTTTCAATATTGCTCAGTATTTTAACGAGAAACAAATAGATGACTGAAAATGAAGTATTTAAGGTTATTTTCAGATCAATTATGTGTTTGCATAATTGTTCAAGTATATTTAATGAAATAATAACATTAAACTGAAAATTCACAAAAACGTGGAAAAACGGCAAAATATTGCCTAATTCGATATTTTGTTTAAATCACATAAAGGAAAAGGGGATGATAAAGGTCAAAATATTTCTAAATTCGATGATTTTTAGTACAAAACAAAATGCAAGAAAACTTGCTTAAAAATGCAAAATTTGCGAAATTCTGAGATTTGAAGGCCAAATCACATATTGTTAGAAAACATGAAGTAGTATCGAAATATTGGTAAAAACGAATATATATACGTAAAATCACACTACATGAATAACGTGAAAAAAGTCAACTATATTACCATATTTGAGGATTTTAACTTCAAATCATAGAGCGAGGTTTCGTATTATTTAGATCCAAGAAAAGACATGACAATGTTGTTTCAAATACAAATGATAAAAATCAATGTGTTTTCATTAGAATTAACTAAAATGTTCCTGATTTTCCGTTTATATTACCGATGGAAGATGTACACGTAAAACCGCTCTAATCCGGCTGAAACGTCGATATATGCAATAAAAACAGAACTTCTCCCCTTTCCAATATCTTACTCAGTATTTTAACGAGAAACAAATAGTTGATTAAAAATGAAGTGTTTAAGGTTAATTTCTAATCAATTATGTGTTTGCATCATTTTTATAGTATATTTAATGAATTAATAGCAATAAACTGAAAATTCACAAAAACGTGGAAAAACAGCAAAATATTGCCTAATTCGATGATATTTTGTTTATATCACATAAAGGAAAAGGGGATGATAAACGTCAAAATATTGCTGAATTCGATGATTTTTAGTACGAAACAAAATGCAAGAAAACTTGCTTAAAATGCAATATTATGCGAAAATCTGAGATATGAAGGCCAAATCACATATCGTGATACTACATGAAATAGTATCGAAATATTGGTAAAAATGAATATATTTACGTAATATCAAATTACATGAAAAACAGGAAAAATTCATTATTATTCCAAATTTGAGGATTTTAACTTCGAATTATAAAGCGACGTTTCGTATTTTTTAGACTCTAGAAAAGACGTATAAAGATGTTGCTTCCAATACAAATGATAAAAATCAATGTGTTTTCAATAAAATTAACTAAAATGTTCCTGATTTTCGGTTTATATTACTGATGGAAGATGTACACGTAAAATCGTTCTAATCCGGCTGAACCGTCGATATATGCAATAAAAACAGAACTTCTCCCCTTTTAAATATCTTAGTCAGTATTTTAACGAGAAACAAATAGATGACTGAAAATGAAGTATTTAAGGTTATTTTCTGATCAATTATGTGTTTGCATAATTGTTCTCGTATATTTAATGAAATAATAACATTAAACTGAAAATTCACAAAAACGTGGAAAAACGGCAAAATATTGCCTAATTCGATATTTTGTTTAAATCACATAAAAGGAAAGGGGATGATAAAGGTCAAAATATTTCTAAATTCGATGATTTTTAGTACAAAACAAAATGCAAGATAACTTGCTTAAAAATGCAAAATTTGCGAAATTCTGAGATTTGAAGGCCAAATCACATATTGTTAGAAAACATGAAGTAGTATCGAAATATTGGTAAATCGAATATATATACGTAAAATCAAACTACATGAATAACGTGAAAAAAGTCACTATATTACCATATTTGAGGATTTTAACTTCAAATCATAGAGCGAGGTTTCGTATTATTTAGATCCAAGAAAAGACATGACAATGTTGTTTGAAATACAAATGATAAAAATCAATGTGTTTTCATTAGAATTAACTAAAATATTCCTGATTTTCCGTTTATATTACCGATGGAAAATGTACACGTAAAACCGCTCTAATCCGGCTGAAACGTCGATATATGCAATAAAAACAGAACTTCTCCCCTTTCCAATATCTTACTAAGTATTTTAACGAGAAACAAATAGTTGAATGAAAATGAAGTGTTTAAGGTTAATTTCTAATCAATTATGTGTTTGCATCATTTTTATCGTATATTTAATGAATTAATAGCAATAAACTGAAAATTCACAAAAACGTGGAAAAACAGCAAAATATTGCCTAATTCGATGATTTTTTGTTTATATCACATAAAGGAAAAGGGGATGATAAACGTCAAAATATTGCTGAATTCGATGATTTTTAGTACGAAACAAAATGCAAGAAAACTTGCTTAAAATGCAATTTTATGCGAAAATCTGAGATTTGAAGGCCAAAGCACATTTCGTAATACTAGATGAAATAGTATCGAAATATTGGTAAAAATGAATATATTTACGTAATATCAAACTACATGAAAAACGTGAAAAAAGTCATAATTATACCAAATTTGAGCATTTTAACTTCGAATCATAGAGCGACGTTTCGTATTTTTTAGACCCTAGAAAAGACGTATAAAGATGTTGCTTCCAATACAAATGATAAAAATCAA
>NC_091203.1:7315302-7317802 GCF_040958095.1 Procambarus clarkii | reverse complement strand
GGGCTCTATCATATCTACACTTGAAACTGTGTATGGAGTCAGCCTCCACCACATCACTTCCTAATGCATTCCATTTGTCAACCACTCTGACACTGAAAAAGTTCTTTCTAATATCTCTGTGGCTCATTTGGGCACTCAGTTTCCACCTGTGTCCCCTTGTGCGTGTGCCCCTTGTGTTAAATAGCCTGTCTTTATCTACCCTATCAATTCCCTTCAGAATCTTGAATGTGGTGATCATGTCCCCCCTAACTCTTCTGTCTTCCAGCGAAGTGAGGTTTATTTCCCGTAGTCTCTCCTCGTAGCTCATACCTCTCAGCTCGGGTACTAGCCTGGTGGCAAACCTTTGAACCTTTTCCAGTTTAGTCTTATCCTTGACTAGATATGGACTCCATGCTGGGGCTGCATACTCCAGGATTGGTTTGACATATGTGGTGTACAAAGGTCTGAATGATTCTTTACACAAGTTTCTGAATGCGTGTGTGTGTGTGTGTGTGTGTGGTATTGGCAGCTTGGGGGCCTCTGTATGTGTTATGGGCAGCATTGGGGCCTGTGTGTGTGTGTGTGTGTGTGTGTTAAGGGCAGCATAAGCATGTGTGTGAGTTATGGGCAGCATGGGGGAATGTGTATGTGTGTGTTATAGGCAGCATGGGGGCATGTGTGTGTGTGTTATGGGCAACATGTTGGCAGGTGTGTGTATTATGGGCAGCATTGGGGACTTTGTGTGTGTTATGAGCAGCATGGAGTTAAATGTGTGTGTTATGGGCTGGCATGGGAGGCTCGAGTGTGTGTTATGATCAGCATGGGGGCATGTACTCACCGATTTGTACTCACCTATTTGTACTTGCTTGCGGGTGTTGAGCTCTGGCTCTTTGGTCCCGCCTCTCTTCTGTCAATCAACTGGTGTAAAGATTCCTGAGCCTACTTGGCTCTGTCATTTCTACATTTGAAGCTGTATATGGAGTCAGCCTCCACCACATCACTGCCTAATGCATTCAACCCGTTAACTACTCTGACACTGAAAAAGTTCTTTCTAAAGAACGTGTTTGTGTGTGTGTGTGTGTTTAGCAGCATGGGGCATGTGTGTGTGTTATGGGCAACATGGTGGGGCCTGTGCGTATGTGATGGGCATCATAGGGGCATGTGTGTGTGTTAGGGGCTGCATTGATGCTTGCATGTGTAAGTTATGGGCAGCATGTGGGGCATGTGTTTGTGCTATCGGCAGCATGGAGCATGTGTGTGTGTGATTTAGGCAGCATGGGGGCATGTGTGTGTGTTATGGGCAGCATGGGGGCATGTGTGTGTGTGTTATGGGCAGCATGGAAGCATGTATGTGTGTGTTATGTGCAGCATGGAGCATGTGTGTGTGTTATTGACAGCATGGGGGACATGTGTGAATTATGGTCAGCTTGAGGGCATGTGTGTATGTGTGTTATGGTCAGGCATACTGGGTATGTGTGTGTGTTATGGGGAACATGGGGGCCTGAGTATGTGTTATGGGCTGCACATGGGTATTTGTGTGTGAGTGTTAAGGGCATCGTGGAGGCATGTGTGTGTGAGTTATGGGCAGCATAGGAGGCATGTGTGTGTGTGTTATCGGCAGCATGGGGGCAAGTATGTGTGTGTTATGGGCAGCATGAGGGACAGTGTGTGTGTTATGGGCAAGCATGGAGGCCTGTGTGTGTTATGGGTAGCATGGGGGCATGTTTGTTTGTGTGTTAAAGGCAGCATGGAGGCATGTGTGTGTGAATTATGGGCAGCATAGGTGGCATGTGTGTGTGTGTGTGTAATGGGCAGCATGGGACAAGTGTGTGTGTTATGGGCAAGAATGGAGGTTAGTGTGTGTTATGGGCGTCATGGGGGCCTATGTGTGTGTGTTATGGGTAGGCTTAGGGCCATGTGTGTTTGTTAAGGGCAGCAAGGAGGCATGTATGTGTGTTATGGGCAGTATGGGAGCCTGTGTGCGTGTTATAAGCAGGCATGGGGTATATGTGAGTGTGTGCTATGGGCAGCATGTGGGCCTGTGTGTGTGTTATGGGCAGCATTAGGGCATGTGTGTGCGTGTTAAGGGCAGCATGGAGGTACATGTGTGAGTTATTTGCAGCATGTGGGCCTGTGTGTGTGTTATGGGCAGCATTAGGGCATGGGTGTGTGTGTTAAGGGCAGCATGGAGGTACATGTGTGAGTTATTTGCAGCATGTGGGCCTGTGTGTGTGTTATGGGCAGTAAGGGGGCATGTATGTGTGTTATGGTCAGCATGGGGCATATGTGTGTGTGTGTGTTATGGGCAGCATGTTGGGAGGTGTATTTATTATGGGCAGCATGAAGGACTGTGTGTGTTATTGGCAGCATCTGGGCATGTGTGTTTGAGTGTTTAGGGCAGCATGAAGGCATGTGTGTTTGTTACGGGCAGCATAGGGGTCTTTATGTGTGTTATGGGCAATAATGGAGGCAGCATGTTTGTGTGATATGGACAAGCAAGGGTGCCTGTGTGTTTTATTTA
>NC_091203.1:6817802-7002802 GCF_040958095.1 Procambarus clarkii | reverse complement strand
CTCGTCTCTGTATACTCTGTCCAGTATCATTCCTATGGTTGTGTCGACTGGGACGTTGGTAAAAAGGGATTCAACGTCCAGGGAAGCGATGATTCCATCGGGCTGGGTAGATTTGATCAATTCTAGGAAATCTGCTGATGATTGTAGACTAAACTTACTTGGAGTGTATGGAGTTAGGAGTTCATTGAGTTTCTTTGCCAGGTGATAAGTTGGGGTTGGTATTTGGCTGATTATAGGGCGTAGTGGGTTACCTGGTTTATGCGTCTTAACATTGCCGTAGGCATATCCTAAGCCATAGTCGCCTTGAAGTTTATTGAAATGCACACTACCTTTCTTTGCGTTGATTGCTGTAATTGTTTTGTTTACTTTCCGCTTAAGGTCTTCTACGGGGTTCCTCGTGATTCGTTGAAATTTGGAGTCGTCACTTAGGATGTCGCTAATTTTGTTCATGTATTCATGGGTAGGAATCAATACATATGCTGCTGTTTTGTCGGCTTTTCTTATTGTTACGTCTTTCAGATTTTTTTAGTTGTTTCGCTGCTTCTTTGAGTCGTGGGGTTAAGATTGTAGATGAATATGTTCCTCGTTTTTTCCCTGCTTCTGCAAGTAGTTCAGCTTGAAGTGTGTCAGTGGTGATGACTTTTTTGTTGTCTTCTAGCTTATGGATATCGTCCAGAAGCATTTCGATTTCCAGGCGTTTTTGATGCATCTTTGGTTTAGATAAGAAACCATCTTCAATGTAAGTACATAGGTATGACGTCGACCAAGCTGACGAGGCGTTTGACATGCCATCTTCAATCTGGTGCCCCTAGGAATCACATGAGACAAGACCATGACATTACTCTAACAAGAGAAATGTTGAACAAGAATACTTGCATAATAGACAAAACCCAAGATTTAAGAAGATTACAAATTCTTGGGGCAATTCACATAAGAATAGAGCAACCTACCATGAACACCCAAATCGCGGAACTATTTACTCTACCCACCATGAGAGTAAGGACAAGACAAGAACATATCGATGCCAACACAGAAGACAATGTCCAACATAACAGGCCAATTACACTGGATTAATCTTTGTGTTTGGATAGGAGATGCCTCGTATGGGCCAATAAGCCTTCTGCAGCCCCTATGTTTATCCCTTATGTATCCCCCCGTGTTTTCACCTTCATTGTATTATCACCTGACCTAATGCGGGTATAAAATCAACTAGTATTGTAAGATCTGTTCACTTGAGAATGAACCATGGAGGTTCGAAACGTCGTGCAAATTATACAAATAAGTGTAATACACTCTATAGTAAATCACTTCTTTTCTTCACCTTAAAAGTACGAAAATGAGTTTTGGAGAACTCCTATTTCAATTAAGCCCTGATGCTAAGAAAATAGTTAGAGGGATAGAAGCCCTAAACCAGAAAATAATAAATACAGAATATGCGGTCATATTCAATGAAACATGTTTGAAAGAAAACCTGCTGCCAGTATACACCAATATAAACCCATATATATATATGTATATATATTGTCGGGGTTCACCGTAAGAGGGGTGAGCAACAGTATACAAGATATCCTCTCAACGGTCGCACTATTAGCGATAACTGTTACTCACCGTAGCCCTGTGGGTCTTCACTCCATCCTCGCGGCGCCACTGTACGCCAGGAGAGTACCCCAGTCGATCCCCAACTGGCCTCAGTAGTTAGAGATGAGTGGAGACACAGTTTGCTCTTTCAATTGTGTGCCCGCCCCGACAAGGGCTCTACAACTAACCACAAGGTCGCCAACTGGTGTTTCCCGTGTCCAGTAACACGTCAGTGGTATGTGGAATTGTGGTAACAGTGGCTAGAGCACACTCAATAGATCTGATATCAGGCAGGTATTTATTCCTATCACTATCTTCTCTCAAGTATTATATAGCCACAAGTAATATGGAGGGGATGATACAAACGCCAAGGTATTTTGTATTTTACTTAAAACTCAAGACATCATATTCTTATATCAACAAGCAAACAGCTAGTTCATGCAAAAGTCGCTCGCTCTCCAAATATAATCAGGGACGCACCAAGTTGGCAATGCTCCCCCTCACGTCAAACGTCAAAATCAGCTGGGCGACTCCCCCCTCACTGCGTGATCTCTTACTGCACTATTTGTTTGTTGGCGTTATGCGCCTGTTTCTTTAAATTCTCAACTATCACTGTATTATCACACAACACGATTACTGCTATAATGGCAATAGAACGCAATCGAATCACTGCACTGATCTTGAGCTCAATCAAACATCTCTATATTAATGAACATAATTCACTATCATGGCGTAACACACTGTATTTCATATAATGATAACGAATGCAACAAGATATAATACTGGAGTTCTCAGTAATTCCTTTCGTAGGTAAATATTCAATTGATCACTGCACACATGAGAAATTATTCAACACACAAGCACATATATATATATATATATATATATATATATATATATATATATATATATATATATATATATATATATATATATCTATATATATATATATATATATATATATATATATATATATATATATATATATATATATATATATATATATATATATATAGATATCAATAATAGTAATAATATCAATACTGGGCACATAGCCTAACACCAATAACTGGTTCACTTTATATATATATATTCTCTGGCATAAGTTATACCATAAATGTCACATGAAAGAAATTATCAACTAACACAGCAAACTCTTCAATAATAATACGGGTGCATCCACACCAGAAATATATCCCGTGAGAGCTTTCTACAGCCCCACTTCTCACAACTGTGTCCTACCGTGACATTGGGGAGCCTTGCTCACGACGTGAAAGATACTCTGACTGAATATATATATTTATATATATTACCTGACTAAAGGGGAATTGGGAGGGAAACTAAAATCACCTACTTCCACCTATCCTCCGGTGAGAGTTGAAGTGTAGCTCCTGGTCCAGGCTCTCGCCTCGTGTAGGGAACGCCCCCACACACACACTCCAGGAACCCAATCAATGTCCCAAAATAAACGCGTCGTCTCCGTGTTCTGTCCTCCGCGGGCCCGTGCTCCTCATCAATGTCTTGTAGGGGTTGGAGTCGGTCTCCCGGCCGTCGACTTCTCCTCCCAGCTACGGCTGCCAACCTACTTCTCGGTTGCAGACATCCGGATTCCCAATTAGTTTCTTCTTTCACTGCTCCCCGGTGGATTGGCCCAGCCTCTACGTCGTCACTGTGAAGCTATCAAGCGTACCAGACGACACTGCTTAGACTTCACCTGCACAGCACCCGATCCTGAAGCACTTGATGCTCAATATTCCGTCAATTCCCTCTTCGGTCCACACATGCAATGAAGGAAGACCTCTCGGCGTACTGGCAAACTACGGGTGACGAGTAAGATCCACGACTTCCGAACGAAGAAGACTTCCGAACTCCTTATCAAAAACAGCCCGAAGCCGACAGAGAACCCTCTACAGCAGTCAAGCGTTGTATACATGTACACTTGCCCCCACGAAGGATGTAACCTTCAATGTAAGTACATAGGTATGACGTCGACCAAGCTGACGAGGCGTTTGACATGCCATCTTCGATCTGGTGCCCCTAGGAATCACATGAGACAAGCCCATGACATTACTCTAACAAGAGAAATGTTGAACAAGAATACCTGCATAATAGACAAAACCCAAGATGCAAGAAGATTACAAATTCTTGAGGCAATTCACATAAGAATAGAGCGACCTACCATGAACACCCAAATCACGGAACTATTTACTCTACCCACCATGAGAGTAAGGAGAAGACAAGAACATATCGATGCCAACACAGAAGACAATGTCCAACATAATAGGCCTATTACACTGGATTAATCTTTGTGTTTAGATAGGAGCTGCCTCGTATGGCCCAATAAGCCTTCTGCAGCCTCTATGTTTCACCTCACATTTATCCCTTATGTATCCCCCCATGTTTTCACCTTTATTGTATTATCACCTGACCCAGTGCGGGTATAAAATCAACTAGTATTGTAAGATCTGTTCACTTGAGAATAAACCATGGAGGTTCGAAACGTTGCGCAAATTATATAAATAAGTGTAATACACTCTATAGTAAATCACTTCTTTTCTTCACCTTAAAAGTACGAAAATGAGTTTTGGAGAACTCCTACTTCAATTAAGCCCTGATGCTAAGAAAATAGTTAGAGGAATAGAAGCCCTAAACCAGAAAATAATAAATACAGAATATGCGGTCATATTCAATGAAACATATATATATATATATATATATATATATATATATATATATATATATATATATATATATGCGAACAAGCCTGAATGGTCCCCAGGACATATGCAACTGAAAACTCACACCCCAGAAGTGACTCGAACCCATACTCCCAAGAAGCAACGCAACTGGTATGTACAAGACGCCTTAATCCACTTGACCATCACGACCGGACATAATGAGGTGATAGCCGAGGCTATATGAACCACCCCACCGCCGGAGTGGGGTGGTTCATATAGCCTCGGCTATCACCTCATTATGTCCGGTCGTGATGGTCAAGTGGATTAAGGCGTCTTGTACATACCAGTTGCGTTGCTTCTTGGGAGTATGGGTTCGAGTCACTTCTGGGGTGTGAGTTTTCAGTTTGATATATATATATATATATATATATATATATATATATATATATATATATATATATATATATATATATATATATATATATATATATATATATATATATATATATATATATATATATATAACTTTTTAGACACTCAACCCATCAGGGGACTCGAACACTGGCCAACAAGGTGGCAGTTGCATGCTGTATCCACTACACTATACTTCAAAGCCATAAGAGTGGTAGGAATTCTGGGGTATTTAACCAACCAGAACTCCAATCCTCTCCCAGGCGATGAGATAGTGTGGGACCTCGGATGCTTTTTCATCGGTTCCTGTTATATGGGAAAACTCAGTGCCAAATGCTTAATGCACAGACTACTCTATTCCAGTAGCTGAAGTTTATAACTTTTTAGACACTCAACCCACCAGGGGACTCGAACACTGGCCAACAAGGTGGCAGTTGCATGCTGTATCCACTACACTATACTTCAAAGCCATAAGAGTGGTAGGAATTCTGGGGTATTTAACCAACCAGAACTCCAATCCTCTCCCAGGCGATGAGATAGTGTGGGACCACGGATGCTCTTTCATCGGTTCCTGTTATATGGGAAAACTCAGTGCCAAATGCTTAATGCACAGACTACTCTATTCCAGTAGCTGAAGTTTATAACTTTTTAGACACTCAACCCACCAGGGGACTCGAACACTGGCCAACAAGGTGGCAGTTGCATGCTGTATCCACTACACTATACTTCAAAGCCATAAGAGTGGTAGGAATTCTGGGGTATTTAACCAACCAGAACTCCAATCCTCTCCCAGGCGATGAGATAGTGTGGGACCTCGGATGCTCTTTCATCGGTTCCTGTTATATGGGAAAACTCAGTGCCAAATGCTTAATGCACAGACTACTCTATTCCAGTAGCTGAAGTTTATAACTTTTTAGACACTCAACCCACCAGGGGACTCGAACACTGGCCAACAAGGTGGCAGTTGCATGCTGTATCCACTACACTATACTTCAAAGCCATAAGAGTGGTAGGAATTCTGGGGTATTTAACCAACCAGAAGTGTATGTAGAAAGCCTATTGGTCCATATTTCTTGATGCTTCTATATTGGAGCGGAGTCTTGAGGTGGGTAGAATATAGTTGTGCATTAATTGGCTGTTGATTGCTGGTGTTGACTTCTTGATGTGTAGTGCCTCGCAAACGTCAAGCCGTCTGCTATCGCTGTATCTATCGATGATTTCTGTGTTGTTTACTAGGATTTCTCTGGCGATGGTTTGGTTGTGGGAAGAGATTATATGTTCCTTAATGGAGCCCTGTTGCTTATGCATCGTTAAACGCCTAGAAAGAGATGTTGTTGTCTTGCCTATATACTGGGTTTTTTGGAGCTTACAGTCCCCAAGAGGGCATTTGAAGGCATAGACGACGTTAGTCTCTTTTAAAGCGTTCTGTTTTGTGTCTGGAGAGTTTCTCATGAGTAGGCTGGCCGTTTTTCTGGTTTTATAGCAAATCGTCAGTTGTATCCTCTGATTTTTGTCTGTAGGGATAACGTTTCTATAAACAATATCTTTCAGGACCCTTTCATCCGTTTTATGAGCTGTTTAAAAGAAGTTCCTGTAAAATAGTCTAATAGGGGGTATAGGTGTTGTGTTAGTTGTCTCTTCAGAGGTTGCATGGCGTTTCACTTTCCTTCTTATGATGTCTTCGACGAAACCATTGGAGAAGCCGTTGTTGACTAGGACCTGCCTTACCCTACAGAGTTCTTCGTCGACTTGCTTCCATTCTGAGCTGTGGCTGAGAGCACGGTCGACATATGCGTTAACAACACTCCTCTTGTACCTGTCTGGGCAGTCGCTGTTGGCATTTAGGCACATTCCTATGTTCGTTTCCTTAGTGTAGACTGCAGTGTGGAAACCTCCGCTCTTTTCCATGACTGTTACATCTAGAAAGGTCAGCTTCCCATCCTTTTCCATCTCGTAAGTGAAACGCAGCACGGAACTCTGCTCAAATGCCTCCTTCAGCTCCTGCAAATGTCTGACATCAGGTACCTGTGTAAAAATGTCGTCAACATACCTGCAGTATATGGCCGGTTTCAAGTTCATGTCGACTAAGACTTTTTGCTCGATGGTACCCATGTAGAGGTTTGCAAACAGGACACCTAGGGGAGAACCCATGGCGACCCCATCTACTTGCTTATACATGTGCCCATCCGGGCTCAAGAAGGGTGCCTCTTTAGTACAAGCTTGGAGTAGTTTCCTCAGAATATTTTCGGGTATGTCAAGAGGAGTACAAGCTGGATCACGATACACTCTGTCGGCTATCATCCCGATTGTCTCGTCCACTGGTACGTTGGTAAACAGCGATTCTACGTCCAACGAGGCTCTTATCCCTGTGGCCCGTGTGCCCCGCAGTAAGTCAACAAATTCCTTTGGAGACTTCAAGCTGAAGGTGCAGGGAACATAAGGAGTCAGCAGGCCGTTGAGTCGCTTCGCCAGTCTGTACGTGGGTGTGGGTATCTGGCTAATGATTGGCCGAAGTGGGTTTCCAGGCTTGTGTGTCTTGACATTTCCATACGCATATCCAGGTTTATATTCCCCAATGATCTTTGGCAGGTGGAGTCCGGATTTCTTGGCGTTCACAGTTTCGATCAGTCTATTGACCTTTGCTTTTAATTCGGCTGTAGTGTCCTTCGTTACCCTTTGGAACTTAGTTTGGTCAGAGAGTATGATGTTCATTTTCGCCAGATATTCGTCTTTTTTAAGAATGACATATATTGGCGACTTGTCACCTCTCCTGACAACTATCTCCTTGTTCTCACGAAGGCTTTTAGCTGCCGCTTTGAGCTCGGGGGACAGTATGGTGCTTCTGTAATTGCCTCGATTCTTTCCTCCTTCTGCAATAAGTTCTGCTTGTAAGGTATCTTTGGTAGTGACCTTCTTTTGTGTCTCGAGGTCGAATATGTCGTCCAACAGAATTTCCAACTCTACTTTCATCTATATTCTACCCACCTCAAGACTCCGCTCCAATATAGAAGCATCAAGAAATATGGACCAATAGGCTTTCTACATACACTTCTATTCAATACCCATTGTTTCGTGTTCTGTCTTGTGTTGATGACATTAATACCCTATTAATGCCACCTCTTGTTCTGTCTTGTGTTGATGAAATTAATACCCTATTAATGCCACCTCACCCCATCCACCTCACTCAAATGTAGATATAAAATCGGAGATGCGTAAGTTCTATTCAGTTGTGTATTTGTAAACTAAAGTCTTTGAAAATGTAATAAGTTTTACGAAACGCGCTCGTGTCGCGTCAGACTAGAAATAAAAATGAATTTTGGAGAATTGATTTTTGATTTACCTCCAACAGTGAAAAGAAATGTACGAAAGATTGAGAAAATTCGTGTTAGAATTATTAATCTAACTTTTTCGGTCATATTTAATAATATATGTCTACAGGAAAGACTGCTACCAAAATATACTAATATATATATATATATATATATATATATATATATATATATATATATATATATATATATATATATATATATATATATATATATATATATATATATATATATATATATATATAATGTGTGTGTGTGTGTTTTTGTTAAAGATACATCGTCCAAAAGATGGCTACATAAACCTCACAACTTACGATCTTACTCAGGATCTCTTGAATCTTTGTCTAAACTGTCAGTTCTTGTCAAAACAAAACAAAAAAACATCAAAAACGCCTTGATATCGAAATGCTTCTGGACCACATTTATAAGTAAGAAGACAACAAAAAAGTCATCCCCACTGACACACTTCAGGCTGAACTACTAATAGAGGTGGAAAAAAATAAAACAAATCTAGAAGGTGCAACAATAAGAAAAGCCGACAAGACAGCAGTTTACGTGTTGATCCCTGCTCAAGAATATATGAATAAAATTAGCGATATCCTCAGTGATGACACTAAATTTCAACGAATCAGGAGGAACCCTGTGGAATCCTTAGACGCATAGTGAACAAAATTATTACTGAAATCAACGCAAAGAGAGGTAGCGTTCATTTCACCAAACTCCATGGCGACTATGGCTTAGGATAAGCCTATGGCAATGTTAAGACACATAAACCAGGAAACCCATTACGCCCAATAATCAACCAAATACCAACTCCACCCTACCACCTGGAAAAGGGCTTAACAAACTATAAACTCTTACACTCCTAGCAACTATATTTTACAATCATCAGCGGATTTCTTAGAAATAATCAAAACTGCACAGCCCGAATGAATTATTGCTTCACTGGACGTCGAATCTCTATTTGCCAACGTGCTGGTCGACACCACCATAGAAATCGTTCTGGACAGAGTATTCAGAGACGAGAGCACCCCCAAATTAGACATACCCAAGTCGCACTTGAAGACCCTTCTCGAGGGTCATGCACAAAGGAAGCTCCTTGCATCAGTCTCCAAGGTAATATGTATCTACAAATAAAAGGAGTAGCAATGCATTCCCTTTTAGGAGTGCTATTCGCTAATTTTTCGCTTGTTCGCATTTATTTTGCTCACATGGCCCCTCAAAGTGAGGTGATTCGATGCAATAACTATGCCCAAGCTTACAACCAAGTGCCGTCGGGATGTTGGGGGATATAGCCACGGCGACTAGTCTTTTGTATGGTCACGGTTGGTCAAGTGGTTAAGGTACCAGTTACGCCAGTTGCATAGTGCTCCTGGCTGTCTGGGTTCGAGTCACTTCTGGAGTGTGGAGTTTTCAGGTGCATATATGCTTGGGGACCATTCAAGCTTGTTCATATTTGTGTTGCTCACGTGACCCCACAAAGTGAGGTGATTCGATGAAATAATTTTTGTATGGTATGATCAATCTACTATGTGTGTGTGTGTGTGTGTGTATTCACCTAGTTGTGTTTGCGGGGGTTGAGCTTTGCTCTTTCGGCCTGCCTCTCAACTGTCAATCAACTGTTTACTACTTTTTTTCTCCACACCACACACACCCCAGGAAGCAGCCCGTGACAGCTGACTACCTCCCAGGTACCTATTTACTGCTAGATAACTGGGGCATTCAGGGTGAAAGAAACTTTGTCCATTTGTTTCTGCCTGGTGCAGGAATCGAACCTGCGCCACAGAATTACGAGTCCTGCGGCCATCCACCAGGCTACCAGGCCCCACCAGGCTTCCAGGTGTGTGTGTGTGTGTGTGTGTGTGTGTGTGTGTAGTCACCTAGTTGTGCTTGCAGGGGTTGAGCTCTGGCTCTTTGGTCCCGCCTCTCAACTGTCAATCAACAGGTGTACAGGTTCCTGAGCCTATTGGGCTCTATCATATCTACACTTGAAACTGTGTATGGAGTCAGCCTCCACCACATCACTTCCTAATGCATTCCATTTGTCAACCACTCTGACACTAAAAAAGTTCTTTCTAATATCTCTGTGGCTCATTTGGGCACTCAGTTTCCACCTGTGTCCCCTAGTGCGTGTGCCCCTTGTGTTAAACAGCCTGTCTTTATCAACCCTGTCAATTCCCTTGAGGATCTTGAATGCGGTGATCATGTCCCCCCTAACTTTTCTGTCTTCCAACGAAGTGAGGTTTAATTTCCGTAGTCTCTCCTCGTAGCTCATACCTCTCAGCTCGGGTACTAGTCTGGTGGCAAACCTTTGAACCTTTTCCATTTTAGTCTTATGCTTGACTAGATATGGATTCCATGCTGGTGCCGCATACTCCAGGATTGGTCTGACATATGTGGTATATAATGTTCTGAAAGATTCCTTACACAAGTTTCTAAAGGCCGTTCTTATGTTAGCCAACCTGGCATATGCTGCTGCTGTTATCCTCTTGATATGAGCATCAGGGGACAGGTCTGGCGTGATATCAACCCCCAGGTCTTTCTCTCTCTCTGACTCTTGAAGTATTTCATCTCCCAAGTGATACCTTGTATCTGGTCTCCTGCTTCCTACCCCTATCTTCATTACATTACATTTGCTTGGATTAAACTCTAACAGCCATTTGTTCGACCATTCCTGCAGCTTGTCCAGGTCTTCTTGAAGCCTCAAGCTGTCCTCCTCTGTCTTAATCCTTCTCATAATTTTGGCGTCGTCAGCAAACATTGAGAGGAATCAGTCTATACCCTCTGGGAGATCATTTACGTATATCAGAAACAGGATAGGTCCAAGTACAGAGCCCTGTGGGACTCCACTGGTGACTTCACGCCAGTCTGAGGTCTCACCCCTCACTGAAACTCTCTGCTTCCTATTGTTTAGGTACTCCCTTATCTACTGGAGCGCCCTACCAGTTACTCCTGCCTGTTTCTCTAGTTTATGCATCAACCTTTTATGGGGTACTGTGTCAAAGGCTTTCCGACAGTCCAAAAAAATGCAGTCCGCCCACCCTTCTCTTTCTTGTTTAATCTTTGTCACCTGATCGTAGAATTCTATCAATCCTGTAAGGCAAGATTTACCCTCCCTGAACCCATGTTGATGGGTAGTCACGAAGTCTCTTCTCTCCAGATGTGTTACTAGGTTTTTTCTCACAATCTTCTCCATCACCTTGCATGGTATACAAGTTAAGGACACTGGCCTGTAGTTCAGTGCCTCTTGTCTGTCACCCTTTTTGTATATTGGTACTACATTAGCAGTCTTCCATATTTCTGGTAGGTCCCCCGTTTCCAGTGACCTAGTATACACTATGGAGAGTGGTAGGCAAAGTGCTCCTGCACACTCTTTCAATACCCATGGCGAGATTCCATCCGGCCCAACAGCTTTTCTCACATCCAGCTCCAATAGGTGCTTCTTGACCTCATCTCTTGTAATTTCGAACCTTTCCAAGGTCACCTGGTTTGCTGCCACCTCTTCTAGCGCCGCGACATCTCCCTGTTCTATTGTAAAGACCTCCTGGAACCTTTTGTTGAGTTCTTCATACACCTCTTTGTCATTCTCTGCGTACCTGTCCTCGCCCACCCTAAGTTTCATCACCTATTCCTTCACTGTTGTCTTCCTCCTGATGTGACTGTATAGTAGCTTGAGTTCGGTCTTGGCTTTATTAGCTATATCATTTTCATACCTTTTCTCAGCTGCTCTTCTCACACTGACATACTCGTTCCTGGTTCTCTGGTATCTCTCTCTACTTTCTGCTGTTCTGTTATTACGAAAGTTCCTCCATACCCTTTTGTTTTGCTCCTTTGCTTTCATACATTCCTTATTAAACCACGGATTCTTCCTTTGCTTCTCTGTTTTTTCCAGTCGGGCTGGGACAAACCTGCTTACAGCCTCCTGACATTTTTGGGTGACATAGTCCATCATGTCTTGTACGGACTTGGTTCCGAGTTCTGTGTCCCAATGTATATCCCATAGGAATTTATTCATTTCCTCATAATTTCCCTTTCGGTACGCCAGCCCTTTGGTTCCCAGTTCTTTTTTGGGGGTGATAATTCCCAGCTCAACCAGGTACTCAAAGCTCAATACACTGTGATCACTCATTCCCAAGGGGGCTTCCAACTTAACTTCCCTTATATCCGACTCATTTAGGGTAAATATCAGATCAAGCAAGGCTGGTTCATCCCCTCCTCTCATTCTTGTCGGTCCCTTGACGTGTTGACTTAGAAAGTTTCTTGTTGTCACATCCAGCAGCAAAGCTCTCCATGTGTCTGGGCCTCCATGTGGGTCTCTGTTCCACCAATCTATCTTCCCATGGTTGAAGTCTCCCATGATTAGAAGTCTGGATCCGTTCCTGCTAGCCACAGAAGCTGCTCTCTCTATTATATTGATGGTGGCCAAGTTGTTTCTATCATATTCCTGTCTGGGTCTTCTGTCATTTGGTGGGGGGTTATATATGACTTCTATTATAATTTTCTCTCCTCCAGTTGCTATGGTGCCTGAAATGTAGTCACTGAAACCTTCACAGTTCTGAATTACCATCTCTTCGAAACTCCAACCTTCTCTTAGTAGCAGACCTACACCACCTCCTCCTCTCCCTTCTCTCTCTTTCCTCACTACATAGTAGCCCTGTGGAAACACTGCGTTTGTTATGATTTTCGTTAACTTTGTTTCTGTGAGTGCTATTATGTCTGGGTTTTCTTCTAGTGCCCATTCTCCAAGTTCACTTGTTTTATTTTAAATCCCATCTATGTTAGTGTACATCGCCTTGAAGCTCACTTTCTTCTGTTCATTTTCATGTCCCTTTCTTGGCAAGCATTCTGCTGGAGTGGGAAGCTGTTCCGTGGGTGAGAGGATCTGTGAGGTGGTTTGCAGGGTCTCAGAGGATTTTGGGGTGGGGGGTGGGGGTTGAAGGGAAGGGGGGACAGGTAGGGTGTGGGTTAAGGAGGTAGGGGGGACATGGAGGATACGCAGTGAGGGGAGAGGAGGGATAGGGAGGGTCTGGGATGAAGGGGGAGGGGGGACAGGGGGAAAAAGGTGGGAGGGGGGACATGATGGGAATGGGGAAGGGGTGTCAGGGTCGGAATGGGGTGGGAGGGAGGGTTGGGTGGGGGCAGGTAGGGTGAGGGGAAGGGAGGGTTTCTATGCAGAGGGGGGTGGTGGTGTGGCACCCCCCCCCCCCCCCTCTGGTGTTGCTGGGATGCTGGTTTTGGGTTCTCCTCTTGTCTCTGGGACTGTTGTGTTGAGGGCTGTGATTTCCTGGTTTGCTCCTCTCTCCCTGCGCTTCCTCCTTGCCTCTGCTGCCCTGGCTCTCTCCTCCTTCGTCCTGTCCCTCTGCAGGAATACTTTTTTTGTATCCCTCCATATGCTGCAGACGACTCTTCCTTTCGAGAATGTCCTCCTTTGTGTTTCGTTTGTAACCACCACCTTTACAAGTCGGTTTCTGTCCTTGTTGTACCAGCCCAACCTGAAAACCTTCTCTATGTTATGTACAGCCCCTTCCATCTGTAACCCCTTCAGTAGCCCATGTACTGCCTCTCTATCCTTGCCATTCCATTCTTGCCTGTTGGATCCTTCCTGTTCTTTGATGCCTACAACTACCACTGATCTTTTCCTCTCCAGCAGTTGAGTGGTGCACCTTGCTGCTTCCTGTGACGTAGCTGCTTGCATCGCTACCTCCCTCACTGTGTCCATTGCTTCTGAGCTCTTTTTCAGTATATCCGCAAATGTATCAGGTACAGAGGCATTTCCTTCCAATGTAACATGCCCACCTTCCCTTTGGATGATAATCTGATGCTCGGTCTCTTTATTTTTCTCTGTGAGAGATTTGATCTCCTCTCTTGCTGATGCTAGCTCGCTTTGCAGATTGTTAATTGTAATCTTCATTTCATTCATCTCCCTCCTGAATTCCTCCAGAACTTGGGTTAGCAATTCCTTTGTTTGATCTCCCTGGCTGCTTTCCTTGTCCCTGTTGCGGCCTCCTGCCATTTTGTCCCTTGTCAAGAGAGAGAAAGAGAGCAAGAGAGAGAGAGAGAGCAAGAGAGCAAGAGAGAGAGAGAGAGCAAGAGAGCAAGAGAGAGAGAGAGAGCAAGAGAGCAAGAGAGAGAGAGAGAGAGCAAGAGAGCAAGAGAGAGAGAGAGAGCAAGAGAGCAAGAGAGAGAGAGCAAGAGAGAGCAAACAAGAGAGAGAGAGAGCAAGAGAGAGAGAGAGAGAGAGAGAGAGAGAGAGAGAGAGAGAGAGAGAGAGAGAGAGAGAGAGAGAGAGAGAGAGAGAGAGAGAGAGAGAGGAGAGAGAGAGAGAGAACGTGTGTGCTCTTGGGATGGGGTTACTAGGAGGTGAGGTGTTCAGCTTACAGCAGGTAAGAAGGGGGGTGGATTATGAGAGGTTTTATCTCCTTTCCACAAAAGGTGTTAATCCCTTCTAGCCTGTGTGTGCGTGTGTGTGTGCGTGCATACGTACGTGGGCTTGAGTGTGTGTGTGCGTGCGTGCGTGTGCGTGCGTGCGCGTGCGTGTGTCACTAGTTCACGGAAGCGGTAACTTCTACCCAGAATGAGCCACACCAAGATTTTAAATATATATACTATCCTGAACAAGAATTTGATAATATTTTACCTCACACTGTACACCTGATTACTTTATCAGAGAGGGGGTACATACCAGACTGTTTCCCGCTCACACAACTAGATGAGTAATGATGATGTATGGTTGACGATGGTGCTCCGTCGTCACCTTTCCACTTGGTGATTCTCTAAGTGCTAGTAGATTGACGATGTCGATTCTTTTCTACACAAATCTCTGGAGTCACAGTCACCAGCCAACAAACACAGTCACAGTTCCACGGCGGGCCGTCCTACCTGGCCGTCAGGTCAGGTCAGGTCAGGTCACTACTCGGTCCTCCACACTATATGCACTGGTGATTCCACTAGTTACACTTTGTTTTTTTCGCACTATCGCTAGCGATATGTCTATGCTATGTAGCACCCTGCTGGCTACACACTGCGAGAGGCCAAATACTATGATCTAGCCTCAATA
Organism: Procambarus clarkii; assembly: GCF_040958095.1. Lineage (NCBI taxonomy): Eukaryota > Metazoa > Arthropoda > Malacostraca > Decapoda > Cambaridae > Procambarus > Procambarus clarkii. The sequence continues at coordinate 6,987,749 of NC_091203.1, read as the reverse complement.
ATCCTTCAATGTCCCGAGAAATTGACGAATTTCCGCGGACCTCGCTAATCGCGTGTCTCTCCTACCGTCGCCGTAGAATTGTATGAATTGTGTGTGTGTGTGTGTGTGTGTGTGTGTGTGTGTGTGTGTGTGTGTGTGTGTGTGTGTGTGTGTGTGTGTGTGTGTGTGTGTGTGTGTGTAAATCACGGAAATAAACGTGATGAAAAATGTGAGTGTCAGACCACGAAGGAAGAATTGAAACAGGAATTTCCTTAAGTACTTTCGTATTATATAATACATCTTCAGAATGGTGAATTATAAGTACATAGATTTATATATATATAGGCAGGAGAGAAATAAAGTGAGGTACAATGATAAATATATGAATGGGATTGAAATTGAAATTGAAATTGAAATAAGTTTATTGAGGTAAAATACACACAAAGGGATGAGGTAGCTCAAGCTATTCTCACCCCATTCAGTACAACGTGTTAATATATACATAGACACACATCACAAATAAACATATTACCAAACATTCTGAGAGGTAAACATATACATTTCCTCCTTCACAAGTAGTATGGTATCAGACGTACACACAAATACTTTTATGACCTAGGTATACTGTATAGACAATTTGCAAGACACCTGCAGATAATTCAACAAAATATTACAATCTTGGTGCAAAATTCTTATATCTCTCAAGAATATCATCAACCTTTCCGTTGTGACACATCCAGGCTATTTGTTCAGGAACAGTCCTTATCTCAGTGTTTCTATATACATTAATCAACGGACAATCAAGAACATAATGGGCAAGGGTGTGAGACCTTAACATACCACAGAGTTTACACTTCGTGTCATTATCATGAACATCTATCCCATATTCCCAGTAATATTTGTACCCAAGCCTAAGCCGCATGTACACAGAGTCACTCCAAGCAAGTGAAATGGGTGTTTTGACTCACATACATGTAGTGTTGCATGGTTTGACTACTCTCATACATTATCTCTCTCCTCTCCACTCCTGCCTGTGCCTGAATATTTCTGATTTTGCTTCTTATTTGTCTCATTGTGAATTCACATTCAATGTCAACTTGTGGTTTTGATGTGGCACGTTTGGCCAAGTCATCCGCCACCTCGTTGAGCACTATTCCAACATGAGATGGAATCCACATGAATTTCACACTATAACCTTTCAGCTGTATCTCAGTTATTCTTCTCTTACAGTCCTCAACTATAGACATGAAGACTGGGTTTCGACTGTTTAAGGACTCCAGTGCTCCTCGGCTATCGACAAATACAAAAACATTTTTGTCATCATGACGTACTTCCTCCAAACACGCCAGAATGGCCTGCAGTTCAGCTTGTGTGGATGATATATAATTACTAAGCCGGAGTTCAATTATCCTGTCCACAGTCCCAAACTCTGTATATTCCCTTATTAGGACACCACACCCGGCCCTGCCGTCCTCCGCCACCGACCCGTCGCAATATACATGTAAACTGTTGCCTCTTGGTAACCGAGATATCATGCTTCCATACAAACACCGTAATTGTCCCGGTTCATGATGAATCTTTTTCACCTTAAGGGGTACAATTTCGACGTCTATTTTCTGTACTTTCCAGGGAGCAGACATATTACACTGTCGAGAGGGTTTACAGCAGTCAAGTACGGCGTATTCCCTGAGGTCATGAGGTAATCCCCTCGTGTAGCGTGTCTCCCTCAGTTTCCTGGAAGTGTGTACGTCACTCAAGCAGGTCTGAACGCTCTTAAACAGCTTATCCCCTCCTTTTCTCCGCATGAAACGAATAGATACTCTAGTGTTAATGTCACGGACTCTATCACACACACTCTGTAAATTTAATTCCATTCTCATTATTTCAATCATTGCATTTCTTTGACATCCAAGAATAATCCTCATAGCCTCGTTCTGTATCAGCTCTATTTTTTGAATTCTGCCTTGGCCTGTGTAAGACAATACGGGTGCTGCGTAGTCTATCAGGGACCGAACAGTACTTATGTATAACATCCGCAAGATAGGTACCCCAACACCTTTACCAGAAAAAGCCAGTGCTTTCAGAGGATGCAGACGGGCTTTACATAAGGTGCTGATATGATTTATTTCAGCATTTTTACTCTCACATGTGTATCCAACATACATGCCCAGATACTTGTACTTCTGAACACGGCTCAGTTCCACACCATTTAGAGTAAGTGTTATATTTCTTCGTTTCCTATACTCGTATTTGGTTTTATCTGCATTTATAACTAAGCCTAACTTGTGACATGTTGTACCAAGTATGTTAAGAGCAGTTTGAATTTTGTTCCCAGAAGTGCCTTCTATAAGAATGTCATCAGCATATATGATCGTCGTGACCCCTGGAGGATACATCTCTGATGCTAATCTGTTCATTAATACATTGAATAAGGTGGGACTTAATACTCCCCCTTGTGTGGTACCTAACTGAAACCTCCGTTCCTCAGACACGTATCCCTGGTAATACACCTGACCTTTTCTGCCTTGTAGATAATCCCTTATCCAGTGTAGCAATCTCCCTGTTATTCCCAGATTGGCTAATTCGTATAAGATTACTTCCCCATTGGCTTTATCAAATGCTCCTTGTAGATGGGATTGGGTGGATATAAATAGGAGTAGCGTCCCATGGGCCAATAGGCCAATACGTTGATATGAATAACATAAGATAGTGGATATTAACATGATACTAGTGTGACAAATGTGTATCAATTATCCTACTCAACTCGCCCACTAACTGATCAATCAAAATGGATCTAAATTATACAAACCACTGCAAATGTTCAAATTACATAATTTTGTAATCTGTATTAAAGCAGATTTAATTATGTTCCCATTGAAAGTGCTTTTACAATTGTAGAACTACCTCAAGCTTTTTATATATATAAAAATTTAAATAAAATTGAATCTTTACAAAAAATCAAAACACGATAAACTTATTAGTGATGTAACACTAATATTTTCCTGTCACGATCAACCATCACTCACAAGTCATACTCTCCCTTTCCCATCATCCTCTCTCTCTCTCTCTCTCTCTCTCTCTCTCTCTCTCTCTCTCTCTCTCTCTCTTTCTTCCCCCCCTCATCCTTTCTCCCTTTACCCCATTTCATCATCTGCTTGCAGCTACTGGCGCTCCAGCACCTCTACACCACTGAGTATAGGACACAATAAACCTCGTCTCTCAGGGTGAATATAGGACACAGTAAACCTTGTCTCTCAGGGTGAGTATAGGACACAATAAATCTCATCTCTCAGGGTGAGTATAGGACACAATAAATCTCGTCTCTCAGGGTTAGTATAGTACACAGTAAACCTTGTCTCTCAGGGTGAGTATAGTACACAGTAAACGTCGTCGCTCAGGGCTAGTGAAGGACACAAAAAATCTTGTCTCTCAAGGAGAGTATAGGACACAGTAAACTTCGTCTCACAGTGTGAGTATAGGACACAGTAAACCTCGTCTCACAGGGTGGATATAGTACACAGTAAACTTCTTCGCACAGGGTGAGTAATAATACACAATAAATTTCGTCTCACTGGGTGAGTATAGGACACAGTTAACTTCGTCTCTCAGGGGTGAGTAAAGGTTGCTTAATACATTACCACTCACATTGTGAGTATGGAGTGTACAATACACTAATTCTCATAGGAGAGTACGTTTGTGTAATAAACTACTGCTTTCATGATGAGTATGGGGTATACAGTATGTTACGATAATCTATTGCTTAGGCAAGGAGATCCTACCTATTCCTTTACCGCCTGTTCAACAACATATCTGCATACTACAGTATAACAAATCAACATCACCAGCAACTACAATACGTGCTCAAAAGCCTGTATCTAGACAAGACACCACCCCCTCCACCCTCAAGTACCCGAGAAACCTGGACACCTGTCTGGGGCCCAGCGCCACTCGCCGGTCAACCAGCCCTTAACTACTTGTTTGAGATGGGAGTTCGCCCTGAGCAGCCGTGGCGTGCGGACGTGTCCCGTCCACCGTTACTGCTAGGGTTGTTTGCCACTTTGGTCACCAGGTGGTGGGGGCGTTTCTGCCCTCCCAGTGTTGTTGCCTGCCTGGCTGCGTGCTGACATGGCAGTTCTGACATGGGGGGGGGGGGCTTCCAATTCCTCCTGTTCTACGTGTGAATTCTGTGGGACTGGAGCTCTCGTGTAAGGCTGGTTATCCAGCCGTTGAGTTGGTGATGTGCGATATGCTTCGTGTCCCGGTGGAAGCTGTCTACGGACTTGAGCTTGTTACGGCCCACCGGGCGATTGTCAAGTTCGTGAGGGAGGAGGAGTATCGGGACTTCCTCCGTCGATACGAAGGGCGTTCGTTGCAGTTGCCGGATGGCGCCGGCTCTGTTGCGGTCTCGGACCGCAGTGGTGCCCTGACTTATGTCAGTGTACACGGTGCGCCCCGGGAGTTCCCTGAAGACCTTCTCCGGCGCTTCTTCGGGAGGTATGGTGCCATCGTCAGTGTGCGGGTGAACACGCTTTCCTCGGGAAAGTATGCTGGGAAGCGGACGAACATCCGTACCTTAGGTATGCGCCTGCGGTCGGATATCCCATCTTCTGTCCGGCTGCTGGGTTACTACGTTCGGGTATATTATGTCCGGCAGCCCCGTACCTGTTTCCGTTGTGGCCAGTTGGGGCATCAGGCTGCCGGATGCTTTGAGGCCCCTGTTGCACCTGTTAACTTGTTCCGAGAAGAAGATTTCCCGCTGCTCCCTCAGGGCGTGGATTCCGGAGATGAAGAGGGGCAGGTCCTGTTCGCTGCTGATGCGGCCCCCCCTGCATCACCCAACGTGCCCCCGGTGGTTGTTGTCCCTCCTCCGGGTGTTCCGGTGGCTCCTGTCGCTGGTCACTTCACTGTGCCAGTTGCTCCCGAGGGTCTTCCGGATGGTCTCTGCGAGTCATCTACATCTTCCTCGTCTCCTGCTGCTGCGCCTGGCCCTGAGCCCTCGCCAGGTGTTGCGGCTGTGTTGGGTGTTGGGGGGGCTGCGGAGCATCCTGTTGTGTGCGGCCCGGTTCCCCCTGTGGTTGAGGCTCCTGCCGTACTGCAACGGGCGTCGGTTCGCACGGTTTGTGAGGCCCGTGGTTCTGGGTCCGCCTCCGGCAGTGAGGATGTACGGCCAGTGCCCCAGCGTTCCAGGCGTTCTTCAACTGCTTGGGCTGATATGGAGGACTTCGACGCAGGTGGAGCTTCGGGCGATGATATGGCGGCTCCGGGTGCTTCGCGCTCTACGTCGCTGGTGGTTGCTGACGTCCATGTGTCTGCTGTTGACAATAGTTGTACGTATGATTTACCTCCTGTTCTTTCTCCTGCAGAAGGTTCTCCGCAGTGGGGGGTGGTCGCTCCTACAGACGTGGATGGTGAGAGTTCGGGTGCTAGCCGAGGCCTCAAACTGGTACTGAAGAAGGATGCTAAGCGTGGGGGGTCCATGCAGGGGCAACGTCCGGTGGTTGACGCGGGGCCCTGTGAGGCAGTCGAGGAGGCTCCCAGTGCGCTGCCCATTGCCCGGACTCGTGGGAGGGAGCCCCTCCCTCTCGTCTTGGCCTCCGGCATGGCACATGATGCTCAGCATCCTTTGCGGTTTGACATTATTGACCGCGTGCATCGTGTTCCATGGTGCCCTTCTTCCATCTGGGTACAGCGGGCTCGGTGTTTTGTTGTGGGTGTGCCGGAGTTAATGCCTGATCCTCGTACTGTTAATAATGAACCTGTTCCGGATGACGTCATGTTACTGTGGGAGGCGTATTGTGTTCGATTCCCGGCGGTGGAGTGGCCGGATAAGTATGAACAATTTGGGTAGTCTGTGTTCTTGGTGTGACCTGTGGTTTGTTGCAATGTGTTGTACCTATTCTGCGCCCTTCAGGCCGGTGTTGTGTTTTTCATGACCGTTGTTTTGTTGTATTTATTGTATTTCCGTTACCCTTCTGTCCGGTATTGTTGTTTCTTTTTCCTGTGTTTCATTGTGTTTATACTCATTGTTGTGTTTTTGTTGTCGGCCCTTCAGGCCGGTAGTTAGTGTATTTGTGTTACTTTGTATTACTTTGCTTTGTGCTTTTGTATTTTTTTTGTTGTCTGATTGCTTGTTATTGGTTTCTTATTTTATTGTATTTATTGTATTGTATTTATTCGCATGTTTGCATATAAAAATAAAAATAAAAAATAAAATAAAAAACTTGTTTGAGACTGCCGGCAATAGTTATCTGTACATCAATGCCATATACACTATGCCTGGCCGGCCTACATAAGCAGCTCATCACCGGCCAGTCTTCAGAGTACAATTTGTGCTCTTAAAGCCATAACATGTACTGTAGTCTTCCCCGGAAACAGTAGATATGTACAGCTTTTTGTATATATATATATATATATATATATATATATATATATATATATATATATATATATATAATATATATATATATATATATATATATATATATATATATATATATATAATATATATATATATATATATATATATATATATATATATATATATATATATATATATATTTTATTAAATATGACCGAAAAAGTAAGATTAATAATTCTAACACGAATTTTCTCAATCTTTCGTACATTATGCTTCACTGTTGGAGGTAAATCAAAAATCACTTCTCCAAAATTCATTTTTATTTCTAGTCTGACGCGACACGGGCGCGTTTCGTAAAACTTATTACATTTTCAAAGACTTCACAAATACACAACTGATTAGAACTTGCATTTCCCTGATTTTATATCTACTTTTGAGTGAGGTGGGAAGGGTGATGTGGCATTACATTTGAGTGAGGTGGGAAGGATGATGTGGCATTAGAGGATATTAATAGGGTATTAAAAGTATCAACACAAGACAGAACACGAAACAATGGATATTGAATAGAAGTGTTTGTAGAAAGCCTATTGGTCCATATTTCTTGATGCTTCTATATTGGAGCGGAGTCTTGAGGTGGGTAGAATATAGTTGTGCAATAATTGGCTGTTGATTGCTGGTGTTGACTTCTTGATGTGTAGTGCCTCGCAAACGTCAAGCCGCCTGCTATCGCTGTATCTATCGATGATTTCTGTGTTGTTTACTAGGATTTCTCTGGCGATGGTTTGGTTATGGGAAGAGATTATATGTTCCTTAATGGAGCCCTGTTGTTTATGCATCGTTAAACGCCTAGAAAGAGATGTTGTTGTCTTGCCTATATACTGGGTTTTTTGGAGCTTACAGTCCCCAAGTGGGCATTTGAAGGCATAGACGACGTTAGTCTCTTTTAAAGCGTTCTGTTTCGTGTCTGGAGAGTTTCTCATGAGTAGGCTGGCCGTTTTTCTGGTTTTATAGTAAATCGTCAGTTGTATCCTCTGATTTTTGTCTGTAGGGATAACGTTTCTATTAACAATATCTTTCAGGACCCTTTCCTCTGTTTTTTTATAAAAGGATATCGCTAATTTTATTCATATATTCTTGAGCAGGGATCAACACGTAAACTGCTGTCTTGTCGGCTTTTCTTATTGTTGCACCTTCTAGATTTGTTTTATTTTTTTCCACCTCTATTAGTAGTTCAGCCTGAAGTGTGTCAGTGGGGATGACTTTTTTGTTGTCTTCTTACTTATAAATGTGGTCCAGAAGCATTTCGATATCAAGGCGTTTTTGATGTTTTTTTGTTTTGTTTTGACAAGAACTGACAGTTTAGACAAAGATTCAAGAGATCCTGAGTAAGATCGTAAGTTGTGAGGTTTATGTAGCCATCTTTTGGACGATGTATCTTTAACAAAAACACACACACACACATTATATATATATATATATATATATATATATATATATATATATATATATATATATATATATATATATATATATATATATATATATATATATATATATATATATATATATATATATATATATATATATATAATGTGTGTGTGTGTGTTTTTGTTAAAGATACATCGTCCAAAAGATGGCTACATAAACCTCACAACTTACGATCTTACTCAGGATCTCTTGAATCTTTGTCTAAACTGTCAGTTCTTGTCAAAACAAAACAAAAAAACATCAAAAACGCCTTGATATCGAAATGCTTCTGGACCACATTTATAAGTAAGAAGACAACAAAAAAGTCATCCCCACTGACACACTTCAGGCTGAACTACTAATAGAGGTGGAAAAAAATAAAACAAATCTAGAAGGTGCAACAATAAGAAAAGCCGACAAGACAGCAGTTTACGTGTTGATCCCTGCTCAAGAATATATGAATAAAATTAGCGATATCCTCAGTGATGACACTAAATTTCAACGAATCAGGAGGAACCCTGTGGAATCCTTAGACGCATAGTGAACAAAATTATTACTGAAATCAACGCAAAGAGAGGTAGCGTTCATTTCACCAAACTCCATGGCGACTATGGCTTAGGATAAGCCTATGGCAATGTTAAGACACATAAACCAGGAAACCCATTACGCCCAATAATCAACCAAATACCAACTCCACCCTACCACCTGGAAAAGGGCTTAACAAACTATAAACTCTTACACTCCTAGCAACTATATTTTACAATCATCAGCGGATTTCTTAGAAATAATCAAAACTGCACAGCCCGAATGAATTATTGCTTCACTGGACGTCGAATCTCTATTTGCCAACGTGCTGGTCGACACCACCATAGAAATCGTTCTGGACAGAGTATTCAGAGACGAGAGCACCCCCAAATTAGACATACCCAAGTCGCACTTGAAGACCCTTCTCGAGGGTCATGCACAAAGGAAGCTCCTTGCATCAGTCTCCAAGGTAATATGTATCTACAAATAAAAGGAGTAGCAATGCATTCCCTTTTAGGAGTGCTATTCGCTAATTTTTCGCTTGTTCGCATTTATTTTGCTCACATGGCCCCTCAAAGTGAGGTGATTCGATGCAATAACTATGCCCAAGCTTACAACCAAGTGCCGTCGGGATGTTGGGGGATATAGCCACGGCGACTAGTCTTTTGTATGGTCACGGTTGGTCAAGTGGTTAAGGTACCAGTTACGCCAGTTGCATAGTGCTCCTGGCTGTCTGGGTTCGAGTCACTTCTGGAGTGTGGAGTTTTCAGGTGCATATATGCTTGGGGACCATTCAAGCTTGTTCATATTTGTGTTGCTCACGTGACCCCACAAAGTGAGGTGATTCGATGAAATAATTTTTGTATGGTATGATCAATCTACTATGTGTGTGTGTGTGTGTGTGTATTCACCTAGTTGTGTTTGCGGGGGTTGAGCTTTGCTCTTTCGGCCTGCCTCTCAACTGTCAATCAACTGTTTACTACTTTTTTTCTCCACACCACACACACCCCAGGAAGCAGCCCGTGACAGCTGACTACCTCCCAGGTACCTATTTACTGCTAGATAACTGGGGCATTCAGGGTGAAAGAAACTTTGTCCATTTGTTTCTGCCTGGTGCAGGAATCGAACCTGCGCCACAGAATTACGAGTCCTGCGGCCATCCACCAGGCTACCAGGCCCCACCAGGCTTCCAGGTGTGTGTGTGTGTGTGTGTGTGTGTGTGTGTGTGTAGTCACCTAGTTGTGCTTGCAGGGGTTGAGCTCTGGCTCTTTGGTCCCGCCTCTCAACTGTCAATCAACAGGTGTACAGGTTCCTGAGCCTATTGGGCTCTATCATATCTACACTTGAAACTGTGTATGGAGTCAGCCTCCACCACATCACTTCCTAATGCATTCCATTTGTCAACCACTCTGACACTAAAAAAGTTCTTTCTAATATCTCTGTGGCTCATTTGGGCACTCAGTTTCCACCTGTGTCCCCTAGTGCGTGTGCCCCTTGTGTTAAACAGCCTGTCTTTATCAACCCTGTCAATTCCCTTGAGGATCTTGAATGCGGTGATCATGTCCCCCCTAACTTTTCTGTCTTCCAACGAAGTGAGGTTTAATTTCCGTAGTCTCTCCTCGTAGCTCATACCTCTCAGCTCGGGTACTAGTCTGGTGGCAAACCTTTGAACCTTTTCCATTTTAGTCTTATGCTTGACTAGATATGGATTCCATGCTGGTGCCGCATACTCCAGGATTGGTCTGACATATGTGGTATATAATGTTCTGAAAGATTCCTTACACAAGTTTCTAAAGGCCGTTCTTATGTTAGCCAACCTGGCATATGCTGCTGCTGTTATCCTCTTGATATGAGCATCAGGGGACAGGTCTGGCGTGATATCAACCCCCAGGTCTTTCTCTCTCTCTGACTCTTGAAGTATTTCATCTCCCAAGTGATACCTTGTATCTGGTCTCCTGCTTCCTACCCCTATCTTCATTACATTACATTTGCTTGGATTAAACTCTAACAGCCATTTGTTCGACCATTCCTGCAGCTTGTCCAGGTCTTCTTGAAGCCTCAAGCTGTCCTCCTCTGTCTTAATCCTTCTCATAATTTTGGCGTCGTCAGCAAACATTGAGAGGAATCAGTCTATACCCTCTGGGAGATCATTTACGTATATCAGAAACAGGATAGGTCCAAGTACAGAGCCCTGTGGGACTCCACTGGTGACTTCACGCCAGTCTGAGGTCTCACCCCTCACTGAAACTCTCTGCTTCCTATTGTTTAGGTACTCCCTTATCTACTGGAGCGCCCTACCAGTTACTCCTGCCTGTTTCTCTAGTTTATGCATCAACCTTTTATGAGGTACTGTGTCAAAGGCTTTCCGACAGTCCAAAAAAATGCAGTCCGCCCACCCTTCTCTTTCTTGTTTAATCTTTGTCACCTGATCGTAGAATTCTATCAATCCTGTAAGGCAAGATTTACCCTCCCTGAACCCATGTTGATGGGTAGTCACGAAGTCTCTTCTCTCCAGATGTGTTACTAGGTTTTTTCTCACAATCTTCTCCATCACCTTGCATGGTATACAAGTTAAGGACACTGGCCTGTAGTTCAGTGCCTCTTGTCTGTCACCCTTTTTGTATATTGGTACTACATTAGCAGTCTTCCATATTTCTGGTAGGTCCCCCGTTTCCAGTGACCTACTATACACTATGGAGAGTGGTAGGCAAAGTGCTCCTGCACACTCTTTCAATACCCATGGCGAGATTCCATCCGGCCCAACAGCTTTTCTCACATCCAGCTCCAATAGGTGCTTCTTGACCTCATCTCTTGTAATTTCGAACCTTTCCAAGGTCACCTGGTTTGCTGCCACCTCTTCTAGCGCCGCGACATCTCCCTGTTCTATTGTAAAGACCTCCTGGAACCTTTTGTTGAGTTCTTCATACACCTCTTTGTCATTCTCTGCGTACCTGTCCTCGCCCACCCTAAGTTTCATCACCTATTCCTTCACTGTTGTCTTCCTCCTGATGTGACTGTATAGTAGCTTGAGTTCGGTCTTGGCTTTATTAGCTATATCATTTTCATACCTTTTCTCAGCTGCTCTTCTCACACTGACATACTCGTTCCTGGTTCTCTGGTATCTCTCTCTACTTTCTGCTGTTCTGTTATTACGAAAGTTCCTCCATACCCTTTTGTTTTGCTCCTTTGCTTTCATACATTCCTTATTAAACCACGGATTCTTCCTTTGCTTCTCTGTTTTTTCCAGTCGGGCTGGGACAAACCTGCTTACAGCCTCCTGACATTTTTGGGTGACATAGTCCATCATGTCTTGTACGGACTTGGTTCCGAGTTCTGTGTCCCAATGTATATCCCATAGGAATTTATTCATTTCCTCATAATTTCCCTTTCGGTACGCCAGCCCTTTGGTTCCCAGTTCTTTTTTGGGGGTGATAATTCCCAGCTCAACCAGGTACTCAAAGCTCAATACACTGTGATCACTCATTCCCAAGGGGGCTTCCAACTTAACTTCCCTTATATCCGACTCATTTAGGGTAAATATCAGATCAAGCAAGGCTGGTTCATCCCCTCCTCTCATTCTTGTCGGTCCCTTGACGTGTTGACTTAGAAAGTTTCTTGTTGTCACATCCAGCAGCAAAGCTCTCCATGTGTCTGGGCCTCCATGTGGGTCTCTGTTCCACCAATCTATCTTCCCATGGTTGAAGTCTCCCATGATTAGAAGTCTGGATCCGTTCCTGCTAGCCACAGAAGCTGCTCTCTCTATTATATTGATGGTGGCCAAGTTGTTTCTATCATATTCCTGTCTGGGTCTTCTGTCATTTGGTGGGGGGTTATATATGACTTCTATTATAATTTTCTCTCCTCCAGTTGCTATGGTGCCTGAAATGTAGTCACTGAAACCTTCACAGTTCTGAATTACCATCTCTTCGAAACTCCAACCTTCTCTTAGTAGCAGACCTACACCACCTCCTCCTCTCCCTTCTCTCTCTTTCCTCACTACATAGTAGCCCTGTGGAAACACTGCGTTTGTTATGATTTTCGTTAACTTTGTTTCTGTGAGTGCTATTATGTCTGGGTTTTCTTCTAGTGCCCATTCTCCAAGTTCACTTGTTTTATTTTAAATCCCATCTATGTTAGTGTACATCGCCTTGAAGCTCACTTTCTTCTGTTCATTTTCATGTCCCTTTCTTGGCAAGCATTCTGCTGGAGTGGGAAGCTGTTCCGTGGGTGAGAGGATCTGTGAGGTGGTTTGCAGGGTCTCAGAGGATTTTGGGGTGGGGGGTGGGGGTTGAAGGGAAGGGGGGACAGGTAGGGTGTGGGTTAAGGAGGTAGGGGGGACATGGAGGATACGCAGTGAGGGGAGAGGAGGGATAGGGAGGGTCTGGGATGAAGGGGGAGGGGGGACAGGGGGAAAAAGGTGGGAGGGGGGACATGATGGGAATGGGGAAGGGGTGTCAGGGTCGGAATGGGGTGGGAGGGAGGGTTGGGTGGGGGCAGGTAGGGTGAGGGGAAGGGAGGGTTTCTATGCAGAGGGGGGTGGTGGTGTGGCACCCCCCCCCCCTCTGGTGTTGCTGGGATGCTGGTTTTGGGTTCTCCTCTTGTCTCTGGGACTGTTGTGTTGAGGGCTGTGATTTCCTGGTTTGCTCCTCTCTCCCTGCGCTTCCTCCTTGCCTCTGCTGCCCTGGCTCTCTCCTCCTTCGTCCTGTCCCTCTGCAGGAATACTTTTTTTGTATCCCTCCATATGCTGCAGACGACTCTTCCTTTCGAGAATGTCCTCCTTTGTGTTTCGTTTGTAACCACCACCTTTACAAGTCGGTTTCTGTCCTTGTTGTACCAGCCCAACCTGAAAACCTTCTCTATGTTATGTACAGCCCCTTCCATCTGTAACCCCTTCAGTAGCCCATGTACTGCCTCTCTATCCTTGCCATTCCATTCTTGCCTGTTGGATCCTTCCTGTTCTTTGATGCCTACAACTACCACTGATCTTTTCCTCTCCAGCAGTTGAGTGGTGCACCTTGCTGCTTCCTGTGACGTAGCTGCTTGCATCGCTACCTCCCTCACTGTGTCCATTGCTTCTGAGCTCTTTTTCAGTATATCCGCAAATGTATCAGGTACAGAGGCATTTCCTTCCAATGTAACATGCCCACCTTCCCTTTGGATGATAATCTGATGCTCGGTCTCTTTATTTTTCTCTGTGAGAGATTTGATCTCCTCTCTTGCTGATGCTAGCTCGCTTTGCAGATTGTTAATTGTAATCTTCATTTCATTCATCTCCCTCCTGAATTCCTCCAGAACTTGGGTTAGCAATTCCTTTGTTTGATCTCCCTGGCTGCTTTCCTTGTCCCTGTTGCGGCCTCCTGCCATTTTGTCCCTTGTCAAGAGAGAGAAAGAGAGCAAGAGAGAGAGAGAGAGCAAGAGAGCAAGAGAGAGAGAGAGAGCAAGAGAGCAAGAGAGAGAGAGAGAGCAAGAGAGCAAGAGAGAGAGAGAGAGAGCAAGAGAGCAAGAGAGAGAGAGAGAGCAAGAGAGCAAGAGAGAGAGAGCAAGAGAGAGCAAACAAGAGAGAGAGAGAGCAAGAGAGAGAGAGAGAGAGAGAGAGAGAGAGAGAGAGAGAGAGAGAGAGAGAGAGAGAGAGAGAGAGAGAGAGAGAGAGAGAGAGAGAGGAGAGAGAGAGAGAGAACGTGTGTGCTCTTGGGATGGGGTTACTAGGAGGTGAGGTGTTCAGCTTACAGCAGGTAAGAAGGGGGGTGGATTATGAGAGGTTTTATCTCCTTTCCACAAAAGGTGTTAATCCCTTCTAGCCTGTGTGTGCGTGTGTGTGTGCGTGCATACGTACGTGGGCTTGAGTGTGTGTGTGCGTGCGTGCGTGTGCGTGCGTGCGCGTGCGTGTGTCACTAGTTCACGGAAGCGGTAACTTCTACCCAGAATGAGCCACACCAAGATTTTAAATATATATACTATCCTGAACAAGAATTTGATAATATTTTACCTCACACTGTACACCTGATTACTTTATCAGAGAGGGGGTACATACCAGACTGTTTCCCGCTCACACAACTAGATGAGTAATGATGATGTATGGTTGACGATGGTGCTCCGTCGTCACCTTTCCACTTGGTGATTCTCTAAGTGCTAGTAGATTGACGATGTCGATTCTTTTCTACACAAATCTCTGGAGTCACAGTCACCAGCCAACAAACACAGTCACAGTTCCACGGCGGGCCGTCCTACCTGGCCGTCAGGTCAGGTCAGGTCAGGTCACTACTCGGTCCTCCACACTATATGCACTGGTGATTCCACTAGTTACACTTTGTTTTTTTCGCACTATCGCTAGCGATATGTCTATGCTATGTAGCACCCTGCTGGCTACACACTGCGAGAGGCCAAATACTATGATCTAGCCTCAATAATCCTTCAATGTCCCGAGAAATTGACGAATTTCCGCGGACCTCGCTAATCGCGTGTCTCTCCTACCGTCGCCGTAGAATTGTATGAATTGTGTGTGTGTGTGTGTGTGTGTGTGTGTGTGTGTGTGTGTGTGTGTGTGTGTGTGTGTGTGTGTGTGTGTGTGTGTGTGTGTGTGTAAATCACGGAAATAAACGTGATGAAAAATGTGAGTGTCAGACCACGAAGGAAGAATTGAAACAGGAATTTCCTTAAGTACTTTCGTATTATATAATACATCTTCAGAATGGTGAATTATAAGTACATAGATTTATATATATATAGGCAGGAGAGAAATAAAGTGAGGTACAATGATAAATATATGAATGGGATTGAAATTGAAATTGAAATTGAAATAAGTTTATTGAGGTAAAATACACACAAAGGGATGAGGTAGCTCAAGCTATTCTCACCCCATTCAGTACAACGTGTTAATATATACATAGACACACATCACAAATAAACATATTACCAAACATTCTGAGAGGTAAACATATACATTTCCTCCTTCACAAGTAGTATGGTATCAGACGTACACACAAATACTTTTATGACCTAGGTATACTGTATAGACAATTTGCAAGACACCTGCAGATAATTCAACAAAATATTACAATCTTGGTGCAAAATTCTTATATCTCTCAAGAATATCATCAACCTTTCCGTTGTGACACATCCAGGCTATTTGTTCAGGAACAGTCCTTATCTCAGTGTTTCTATATACATTAATCAACGGACAATCAAGAACATAATGGGCAAGGGTGTGAGACCTTAACATACCACAGAGTTTACACTTCGTGTCATTATCATGAACATCTATCCCATATTCCCAGTAATATTTGTACCCAAGCCTAAGCCGCATGTACACAGAGTCACTCCAAGCAAGTGAAATGGGTGTTTTGACTCACATACATGTAGTGTTGCATGGTTTGACTACTCTCATACATTATCTCTCTCCTCTCCACTCCTGCCTGTGCCTGAATATTTCTGATTTTGCTTCTTATTTGTCTCATTGTGAATTCACATTCAATGTCAACTTGTGGTTTTGATGTGGCACGTTTGGCCAAGTCATCCGCCACCTCGTTGAGCACTATTCCAACATGAGATGGAATCCACATGAATTTCACACTATAACCTTTCAGCTGTATCTCAGTTATTCTTCTCTTACAGTCCTCAACTATAGACATGAAGACTGGGTTTCGACTGTTTAAGGACTCCAGTGCTCCTCGGCTATCGACAAATACAAAAACATTTTTGTCATCATGACGTACTTCCTCCAAACACGCCAGAATGGCCTGCAGTTCAGCTTGTGTGGATGATATATAATTACTAAGCCGGAGTTCAATTATCCTGTCCACAGTCCCAAACTCTGTATATTCCCTTATTAGGACACCACACCCGGCCCTGCCGTCCTCCGCCACCGACCCGTCGCAATATACATGTAAACTGTTGCCTCTTGGTAACCGAGATATCATGCTTCCATACAAACACCGTAATTGTCCCGGTTCATGATGAATCTTTTTCACCTTAAGGGGTACAATTTCGACGTCTATTTTCTGTACTTTCCAGGGAGCAGACATATTACACTGTCGAGAGGGTTTACAGCAGTCAAGTACGGCGTATTCCCTGAGGTCATGAGGTAATCCCCTCGTGTAGCGTGTCTCCCTCAGTTTCCTGGAAGTGTGTACGTCACTCAAGCAGGTCTGAACGCTCTTAAACAGCTTATCCCCTCCTTTTCTCCGCATGAAACGAATAGATACTCTAGTGTTAATGTCACGGACTCTATCACACACACTCTGTAAATTTAATTCCATTCTCATTATTTCAATCATTGCATTTCTTTGACATCCAAGAATAATCCTCATAGCCTCGTTCTGTATCAGCTCTATTTTTTGAATTCTGCCTTGGCCTGTGTAAGACAATACGGGTGCTGCGTAGTCTATCAGGGACCGAACAGTACTTATGTATAACATCCGCAAGATAGGTACCCCAACACCTTTACCAGAAAAAGCCAGTGCTTTCAGAGGATGCAGACGGGCTTTACATAAGGTGCTGATATGATTTATTTCAGCATTTTTACTCTCACATGTGTATCCAACATACATGCCCAGATACTTGTACTTCTGAACACGGCTCAGTTCCACACCATTTAGAGTAAGTGTTATATTTCTTCGTTTCCTATACTCGTATTTGGTTTTATCTGCAT
Organism: Procambarus clarkii; assembly: GCF_040958095.1. Taxonomy (NCBI): domain Eukaryota; kingdom Metazoa; phylum Arthropoda; class Malacostraca; order Decapoda; family Cambaridae; genus Procambarus; species Procambarus clarkii. The sequence goes on along the minus strand of NC_091203.1, from coordinate 6,970,773 downwards.
TTATAACTAAGCCTAACTTGTGACATGTTGTACCAAGTATGTTAAGAGCAGTTTGAATTTTGTTCCCAGAAGTGCCTTCTATAAGAATGTCATCAGCATATATGATCGTCGTGACCCCTGGAGGATACATCTCTGATGCTAATCTGTTCATTAATACATTGAATAAGGTGGGACTTAATACTCCCCCTTGTGTGGTACCTAACTGAAACCTCCGTTCCTCAGACACGTATCCCTGGTAATACACCTGACCTTTTCTGCCTTGTAGATAATCCCTTATCCAGTGTAGCAATCTCCCTGTTATTCCCAGATTGGCTAATTCGTATAAGATTACTTCCCCATTGGCTTTATCAAATGCTCCTTGTAGATGGGATTGGGTGGATATAAATAGGAGTAGCGTCCCATGGGCCAATAGGCCAATACGTTGATATGAATAACATAAGATAGTGGATATTAACATGATACTAGTGTGACAAATGTGTATCAATTATCCTACTCAACTCGCCCACTAACTGATCAATCAAAATGGATCTAAATTATACAAACCACTGCAAATGTTCAAATTACATAATTTTGTAATCTGTATTAAAGCAGATTTAATTATGTTCCCATTGAAAGTGCTTTTACAATTGTAGAACTACCTCAAGCTTTTTATATATATAAAAATTTAAATAAAATTGAATCTTTACAAAAAATCAAAACACGATAAACTTATTAGTGATGTAACACTAATATTTTCCTGTCACGATCAACCATCACTCACAAGTCATACTCTCCCTTTCCCATCATCCTCTCTCTCTCTCTCTCTCTCTCTCTCTCTCTCTCTCTCTCTCTCTCTCTCTCTCTTTCTTCCCCCCCTCATCCTTTCTCCCTTTACCCCATTTCATCATCTGCTTGCAGCTACTGGCGCTCCAGCACCTCTACACCACTGAGTATAGGACACAATAAACCTCGTCTCTCAGGGTGAATATAGGACACAGTAAACCTTGTCTCTCAGGGTGAGTATAGGACACAATAAATCTCATCTCTCAGGGTGAGTATAGGACACAATAAATCTCGTCTCTCAGGGTTAGTATAGTACACAGTAAACCTTGTCTCTCAGGGTGAGTATAGTACACAGTAAACGTCGTCGCTCAGGGCTAGTGAAGGACACAAAAAATCTTGTCTCTCAAGGAGAGTATAGGACACAGTAAACTTCGTCTCACAGTGTGAGTATAGGACACAGTAAACCTCGTCTCACAGGGTGGATATAGTACACAGTAAACTTCTTCGCACAGGGTGAGTAATAATACACAATAAATTTCGTCTCACTGGGTGAGTATAGGACACAGTTAACTTCGTCTCTCAGGGGTGAGTAAAGGTTGCTTAATACATTACCACTCACATTGTGAGTATGGAGTGTACAATACACTAATTCTCATAGGAGAGTACGTTTGTGTAATAAACTACTGCTTTCATGATGAGTATGGGGTATACAGTATGTTACGATAATCTATTGCTTAGGCAAGGAGATCCTACCTATTCCTTTACCGCCTGTTCAACAACATATCTGCATACTACAGTATAACAAATCAACATCACCAGCAACTACAATACGTGCTCAAAAGCCTGTATCTAGACAAGACACCACCCCCTCCACCCTCAAGTACCCGAGAAACCTGGACACCTGTCTGGGGCCCAGCGCCACTCGCCGGTCAACCAGCCCTTAACTACTTGTTTGAGATGGGAGTTCGCCCTGAGCAGCCGTGGCGTGCGGACGTGTCCCGTCCACCGTTACTGCTAGGGTTGTTTGCCACTTTGGTCACCAGGTGGTGGGGGCGTTTCTGCCCTCCCAGTGTTGTTGCCTGCCTGGCTGCGTGCTGACATGGCAGTTCTGACATGGGGGGGGGGGGCTTCCAATTCCTCCTGTTCTACGTGTGAATTCTGTGGGACTGGAGCTCTCGTGTAAGGCTGGTTATCCAGCCGTTGAGTTGGTGATGTGCGATATGCTTCGTGTCCCGGTGGAAGCTGTCTACGGACTTGAGCTTGTTACGGCCCACCGGGCGATTGTCAAGTTCGTGAGGGAGGAGGAGTATCGGGACTTCCTCCGTCGATACGAAGGGCGTTCGTTGCAGTTGCCGGATGGCGCCGGCTCTGTTGCGGTCTCGGACCGCAGTGGTGCCCTGACTTATGTCAGTGTACACGGTGCGCCCCGGGAGTTCCCTGAAGACCTTCTCCGGCGCTTCTTCGGGAGGTATGGTGCCATCGTCAGTGTGCGGGTGAACACGCTTTCCTCGGGAAAGTATGCTGGGAAGCGGACGAACATCCGTACCTTAGGTATGCGCCTGCGGTCGGATATCCCATCTTCTGTCCGGCTGCTGGGTTACTACGTTCGGGTATATTATGTCCGGCAGCCCCGTACCTGTTTCCGTTGTGGCCAGTTGGGGCATCAGGCTGCCGGATGCTTTGAGGCCCCTGTTGCACCTGTTAACTTGTTCCGAGAAGAAGATTTCCCGCTGCTCCCTCAGGGCGTGGATTCCGGAGATGAAGAGGGGCAGGTCCTGTTCGCTGCTGATGCGGCCCCCCCTGCATCACCCAACGTGCCCCCGGTGGTTGTTGTCCCTCCTCCGGGTGTTCCGGTGGCTCCTGTCGCTGGTCACTTCACTGTGCCAGTTGCTCCCGAGGGTCTTCCGGATGGTCTCTGCGAGTCATCTACATCTTCCTCGTCTCCTGCTGCTGCGCCTGGCCCTGAGCCCTCGCCAGGTGTTGCGGCTGTGTTGGGTGTTGGGGGGGCTGCGGAGCATCCTGTTGTGTGCGGCCCGGTTCCCCCTGTGGTTGAGGCTCCTGCCGTACTGCAACGGGCGTCGGTTCGCACGGTTTGTGAGGCCCGTGGTTCTGGGTCCGCCTCCGGCAGTGAGGATGTACGGCCAGTGCCCCAGCGTTCCAGGCGTTCTTCAACTGCTTGGGCTGATATGGAGGACTTCGACGCAGGTGGAGCTTCGGGCGATGATATGGCGGCTCCGGGTGCTTCGCGCTCTACGTCGCTGGTGGTTGCTGACGTCCATGTGTCTGCTGTTGACAATAGTTGTACGTATGATTTACCTCCTGTTCTTTCTCCTGCAGAAGGTTCTCCGCAGTGGGGGGTGGTCGCTCCTACAGACGTGGATGGTGAGAGTTCGGGTGCTAGCCGAGGCCTCAAACTGGTACTGAAGAAGGATGCTAAGCGTGGGGGGTCCATGCAGGGGCAACGTCCGGTGGTTGACGCGGGGCCCTGTGAGGCAGTCGAGGAGGCTCCCAGTGCGCTGCCCATTGCCCGGACTCGTGGGAGGGAGCCCCTCCCTCTCGTCTTGGCCTCCGGCATGGCACATGATGCTCAGCATCCTTTGCGGTTTGACATTATTGACCGCGTGCATCGTGTTCCATGGTGCCCTTCTTCCATCTGGGTACAGCGGGCTCGGTGTTTTGTTGTGGGTGTGCCGGAGTTAATGCCTGATCCTCGTACTGTTAATAATGAACCTGTTCCGGATGACGTCATGTTACTGTGGGAGGCGTATTGTGTTCGATTCCCGGCGGTGGAGTGGCCGGATAAGTATGAACAATTTGGGTAGTCTGTGTTCTTGGTGTGACCTGTGGTTTGTTGCAATGTGTTGTACCTATTCTGCGCCCTTCAGGCCGGTGTTGTGTTTTTCATGACCGTTGTTTTGTTGTATTTATTGTATTTCCGTTACCCTTCTGTCCGGTATTGTTGTTTCTTTTTCCTGTGTTTCATTGTGTTTATACTCATTGTTGTGTTTTTGTTGTCGGCCCTTCAGGCCGGTAGTTAGTGTATTTGTGTTACTTTGTATTACTTTGCTTTGTGCTTTTGTATTTTTTTTGTTGTCTGATTGCTTGTTATTGGTTTCTTATTTTATTGTATTTATTGTATTGTATTTATTCGCATGTTTGCATATAAAAATAAAAATAAAAAATAAAATAAAAAACTTGTTTGAGACTGCCGGCAATAGTTATCTGTACATCAATGCCATATACACTATGCCTGGCCGGCCTACATAAGCAGCTCATCACCGGCCAGTCTTCAGAGTACACTTTGTGCTCTTAAAGCCATAACATGTACTGTAGTCTTCCCCGGAAACAGTAGATATGTACAGCTTTTTGTATATATATATATATATATATATATATATATATATATATATATATATATATATAATATATATATATATATATATATATATATATATATATATATATATATATAATATATATATATATATATATATATATATATATATATATATATATATATATATATTTTATTAAATATGACCGAAAAAGTAAGATTAATAATTCTAACACGAATTTTCTCAATCTTTCGTACATTATGCTTCACTGTTGGAGGTAAATCAAAAATCACTTCTCCAAAATTCATTTTTATTTCTAGTCTGACGCGACACGGGCGCGTTTCGTAAAACTTATTACATTTTCAAAGACTTCACAAATACACAACTGATTAGAACTTGCATTTCCCTGATTTTATATCTACTTTTGAGTGAGGTGGGAAGGGTGATGTGGCATTACATTTGAGTGAGGTGGGAAGGATGATGTGGCATTAGAGGATATTAATAGGGTATTAAAAGTATCAACACAAGACAGAACACGAAACAATGGATATTGAATAGAAGTGTTTGTAGAAAGCCTATTGGTCCATATTTCTTGATGCTTCTATATTGGAGCGGAGTCTTGAGGTGGGTAGAATATAGTTGTGCAATAATTGGCTGTTGATTGCTGGTGTTGACTTCTTGATGTGTAGTGCCTCGCAAACGTCAAGCCGCCTGCTATCGCTGTATCTATCGATGATTTCTGTGTTGTTTACTAGGATTTCTCTGGCGATGGTTTGGTTATGGGAAGAGATTATATGTTCCTTAATGGAGCCCTGTTGTTTATGCATCGTTAAACGCCTAGAAAGAGATGTTGTTGTCTTGCCTATATACTGGGTTTTTTGGAGCTTACAGTCCCCAAGTGGGCATTTGAAGGCATAGACGACGTTAGTCTCTTTTAAAGCGTTCTGTTTCGTGTCTGGAGAGTTTCTCATGAGTAGGCTGGCCGTTTTTCTGGTTTTATAGTAAATCGTCAGTTGTATCCTCTGATTTTTGTCTGTAGGGATAACGTTTCTATTAACAATATCTTTCAGGACCCTTTCCTCTGTTTTTTTATAAAACAGAGGAAAGGGTCCTGAAAGATATTGTTAATAGAAACGTTATCCCTACAGACAAAAATCAGAGGATACAACTGACGATTTACTATAAAACCAGAAAAACGGCCAGCCTACTCATGAGAAACTCTCCAGACACGAAACAGAACGCTTTAAAAGAGACTAACGTCGTCTATGCCTTCAAATGCCCACTTGGGGACTGTAAGCTCCAAAAAACCCAGTATATAGGCAAGACAACAACATCTCTTTCTAGGCGTTTAACGATGCATAAACAACAGGGCTCCATTAAGGAACATATAATCTCTTCCCATAACCAAACCATCGCCAGAGAAATCCTAGTAAACAACACAGAAATCATCGATAGATACAGCGATAGCAGGCGGCTTGACGTTTGCGAGGCACTACACATCAAGAAGTCAACACCAGCAATCAACAGCCAATTATTGCACAACTATATTCTACCCACCTCAAGACTCCGCTCCAATATAGAAGCATCAAGAAATATGGACCAATAGGCTTTCTACAAACACTTCTATTCAATATCCATTGTTTCGTGTTCTGTCTTGTGTTGATACTTTTAATACCCTATTAATATCCTCTAATGCCACATCATCCTTCCCACCTCACTCAAATGTAATGCCACATCACCCTTCCCACCTCACTCAAAAGTAGATATAAAATCAGGGAAATGCAAGTTCTAATCAGTTGTGTATTTGTGAAGTCTTTGAAAATGTAATAAGTTTTACGAAACGCGCCCGTGTCGCGTCAGACTAGAAATAAAAATGAATTTTGGAGAAGTGATTTTTGATTTACCTCCAACAGTGAAGCATAATGTACGAAAGATTGAGAAAATTCGTGTTAGAATTATTAATCTTACTTTTTCGGTCATATTTAATAAAATATGTCTACAGGAAAGACTGCTACCAAAATATACTAATATATATATATATATATATATTTACATGCAAAGCATGCAATTTAAATACAATAAAAAAATACAGAATACATAATAGAACAAAATAAAACAATAGACCACCGGCCAGAAGGGCCGACAGCATAGCACAACAAAACACAAACACGATAAATGCATAAAAAAATACAGCATACATCAAGGCACAAAACATAATACAATGGCAAACTAGCAATCACAGTAACATCACAAAACAAAACCTTCATAAAACAAAACATACATCAAGAGGCATAAGAGGAAACATAAGAGGACAAACAATACATTCCAAACAAAACATAAAGAACAAACACGTACAACAGGTAAAGCAATATGAAAACACCAGGTCAAACGTACAGCACAGAAACAATTCAGGAATAAAATCACACACACCAAGCCATCCGCCCCATAACAAGCAAAGGGCGAGGCCAAAATAAACAATACAAATAAACAAGCAAAACACGCACACCTGAAAACAAAAGAGGTACAAACACAACAACATACAAGCACTGGCCTGAAGAACCGAGAATAAAACAACAGAAAGTACATCAAGAAACATAACAAGACACTTCAGCACAAAACAAATCAATACAAATTCATACTGAGACACTAAATACCGGCCTGAAGGGCCGACAACAAAAACACAACAATGAACAGAAATATAATGAAACACAGGAAAAAGAAACAACAATACCGGAAATACAAGAAATACAACAAAACAACGGTTATGAGAACAAATATAACACCGGCCTGAAGGGCGCACAATAGGTACAACACATTGCAAACAAACCATAGGTCCAAGCACACACCAAACACACAGCAAGCACACAGACTACTCAAATTTCTCATATTTATCCGGCCACTCTGCCGCCGGGAATCGAACACAATACGCCTCCCAAAGTAACATGACGTCCTCCGGAACAGGTTCATTATGAACCATACGAGGATCAGGCATCAACTCCGGCACACCCACAATAAAACACCGAGCCCGCTGAACCCAGATGGAAGAAGGGCACCACGGAACAGGACACACGCGGTCAACAATTTCAAACTGCAAAGGATTCTTATCATCATACGCCACGCCGGAGGCCAAGACGAGAGGGAGAGGCTCCTTCCTACGATGCCGGGCAATGGATAGCGCACTGGGAGCCTCCTCGGTTGCCTCACAGGGCCCCGCGTCAACCACCGGACGTTGTACCAGCAGGAACCCCCTACGCTTGGCATCTTTCTTCAGCACCAGCTTGAGGCCTCGGCTCGCACCAGAACCCTCACCACCCACGTCTATAGGAGCAACCACCCCCCACTGCGGAGAACCTTCTGCAGGAGAAAGATCAGGAGGTAAATCAGACGCACAACCATCGTCAACAGCAGACACATGGACGGTAGCAACCACCAGCGACGTAGAGCGCGAAGCACCCGAAACCGCCACATCATTGCCCGGAGCTCCACCTGCGTCGAAGTCCTCCACATCAGCCCAAGCAGTAGAAGAACGCCTGGAACGCTTGGGCACTGGCCGCACATCCTTACAGCCGGAGGCGGACCCAGAACCACAGGCCTTACAAACCGGGCGAACCGAGGCCCGCCGCAATACGGCAGCAGCCTCAACCACAGGGGGAACCGGGCCGCTCTGCAGCTCACCCCCCCCAACACCCAACACAGCCGTAACACCTGGCGAGGGTGCAGGACCAGGTGCAGCAGCAGGAGACGAGGAAGATGAAGACGACTCGCAGAGACCATCCGGAAGATCCTTGGGAGCAACTGGCACAGCGAATTGACCAGCGACAGGAGCCACCGGAACACCCTGAGGAGGGACAACAACCACCGGGGGCATGTCGGGGGACGCAGGGGGGGGGCCGCATCAGCAGCGAACGGGACCTGCCCCTCTTCGTCTCCGGAATCCACGCCCTGAGGGAGCGGCGGGAAATCCTCTTCCCGAAACAAGTTAACAGGTGCAGCAGGGGCCTCAGAGCACCTGGCAGCCTGATGCCCTAACTGGCCACATCGGAAACAGGTATGGGGCTGCCGGGCATAATACACCCGAACGTAGTAACCCAGCAGCCGGACAGAAGATGGGATATCCGACCACAGGTGCATACCTAAGGTACGGATGTTCGTCTGCTTCCCAGCATACTTTCCCAAGGAAAGCGTGTTCACCCACACACTGATGACTGCACCATACCTCCCGAAGAAGCGCCGGAGAAGGTCTTCAGGGAACTCCAGGGGTGCACCGTGTACACTGACATAAGTCAGGGCACCACTTCGGTCCGAGACCGAAACAGAACCGGCGCCATCCGGCAACTGCAACGAACGCCATTCGTACCGACGGAGGAAGTCCCGATACTCCTCCTCCCGCACGAACTTGATAGTCACCCGGTGGGCCGTAACAAGCTCAACTCCGTAGACAGCCTCCACCGGGACACGAAGCATGTCGCACATCACCAACTCAATTGCTGGATAACCAGCCTTACACGAGAACTCCAGTCTCACGGAATTCACCCGCAGAACATGAGGAATTGCAAGGCCCCCATGTCAAAACTGCCACGTCAGCACGCAGCCAGGCAGGTAACAACACTGTGAGGGCAGTGACGCCCACACCACCTGGCGACCAAATGGCAAACAACCCCAGCAGTCACGTAAGCCGGAACACGTCCTCACTCCACGGTTGCTCAGGGCGGACTCCTCAGTTCCTTACCAGCTTTTTGTATGTTGTATTCAGTTTTGCACCTTTCTTTGCCTTTAACATAACTGTCACATGTTCATATTTAATTTGTATTGTGTATCATCAAGAAGAATATGGGAATTGTTTTATTTGTTGTTAAAACAATTTTTATTGTATTATATATATAGAGTTTTTCATTCTTTTGGAATTTACCCACAGCTCTTACACTGTAAAGAGGTCAGAAGCAGTTTGATTTACTTTATTTTACTTTTATATTTTATGTGATTTGCTTAACACCAGCCAGAATAGCCACTGCTCTATTCTTTCAAATTAACGTCACATAATTGGCGGGAGGGGGAGGGGCTGTCTAGGAGTCTTGCTCAGGTAATGCTCCTAGATCCTTTAATTAAAATTCTGTTAGTTGTACTTGGCTTTAACACATGTTCCTTGGGACAGTCCTCTGTCCTTTTCTAGCTATGTGCTCCTGCTGCCGTCCTCTCCAATTGTGCTGAGCACCTTTTCCTATTCCTTCTGTTTCGTTTTTCTCCCCCCTCTTCTCCTATCTGCTTGTTGTTTCCTGCCGACCTTTTGCTTGTTTTGGATCTTTCTTTGGACTACTTCTATTTTGACGCCCGGGTGCTTGAGGAGGCATACTCTTGCACCCGTAGAACTGTTGTACCCGACGTCTCGAGCGAGGGGAACCTTTTATTGTCAATCCCCCTTTCGTCGCTGAACCCGATCTTGACGGACTGACGGTTCTTAAGGTGGCGTTTGTGGGGCGTATAATCACGACGCACCCCTAGGGGGTCCCGGCATGATCGGCGATAGCTTCCTGTTGGGTGTCCTGCCTCTAATTGTGGCTCCATGGTGGGTATGGGGGCACATTCGTGGATGAATTTCTCTCTCTTCGTCTCTATGTCGATAAATGTTTCCGTTGTACCCTCTCAGGCTCGTGGGGTGGGCGACCAAGCCCCCGAGTCGGCCTGTATTGGAAGACCAGGCTCTGTAGCTCCCGCTGCGTTGGGCCCCGACCTTGCTCCTCCTTTGACCGTCCTGACTTCTTCCCCCAGCTCCCCTCCCTCCTCTGTGGTTGGGTCGAGCCTACAGCCCCAGGTGTGACCACTTCGTCCCCTGGTGCGGCAAAGTCTCTCGTTGTGACTACTGCGCCTTTTGACCCCCTCTCTCTCACGGGGTTCTCAACGCCGTTCGCGCCCCAGCTGCACTCGCTCGATTCCTTTCCATACTGCCGTGTATCAGGCCTTGTTTGGTCCCGCTTCATGGGCCAAATACTTTGATCTCCTCCCTCTTGATTCTGCGCCTCCTGACGATTTCTCCTTCCATCGGCATCTTGTAGATTCCGTGGATGCGTCTGTTACTTTCAACCCCACTCATCTCGGTACACGTGTCGTTGCTGCTCCTTCTCAGGATGCAGCTTCCCGCTTGGCTGCCTTGTCTTGCCTTGGCGAGATCCCTGTTCGGGTCTCCAAGAACGTTCAGATGAATGCCAGTGTTGGCACTATTCTCCTCCCACCCCATGTTGCAACCGGTGTTCGGAATCTGCAGGATTGCCACGATGATATTCGGCATATCCTTGATGCCCAAGGCCATTCTGTCCTCCAGGTTGACTCGTTTACTCGTCCCCCTCGTGGTCGTCGCCGTCAACCCCTTCGCGTTGTGAAGATCACCTTTGATGGTAGGACCCTTCCATCCTCTTTCATTCTTGCTGGTGCTAGGTGCTCTGTCCAGGAGTATATTCCTTCTCCTCGGCTTTGTAACAAGTGCTGGAGGTTTGGGCATGGTGCCCTCCGCTGCTCTGGGACTGTCTCTCTCTGTCCTTTGTGTGGGGGTGAAGGTCACTCTAAGTCGGAGTGCACTTCTCCCCAAGCTCGCTGCCTCAACTGCGGTGAGGCCCATCCTACCTTCTCCCGTGCCTGTGTCCATTACAAGCTTGAGGCAGCCGTCCTCAACCTGAAGCACCGGGAGCGTTTATCTTTTCCTTAGGCGAGGCGCCAGGTTCGCCGGCTCCCGCCTTATACTAACATCTCTTATGCTTGCGTGTTGCGCTCTTCCTCTCCTCGTCCTTCCCTCCTTCCTCAGACTCACAACCGTTTCCGGGCCTTGGACCCTGATGCGCCCACTGCCCCCTCCTCTATCCCTTTGTGTTCTGTCCCGAGGGGTCCCCCTCCTGGTCCTCTGTCTGGGGTTCCCCTTCTTTCTACCCGGTCTGTCATGTCTCCTGTGTCTTCTTCCTCGTCCCCCTCCGATCCTCCTTCCCATCCTCTTCCTCCATCTATCGGCTCTCCCCGCCGCCTGTCGGTGCAGGCGGATGTCCATCGCTCTCCTAACGGCAGTCGTGTGTGCTCTCGTTCGGCTTCTCCTGTTGACACACTGGAATCCGTTGCCGGTACGTAGTTGCTGGGACACCAGTCTCTTTAAGTCAGAAGCGTAAGCCTGGCTCCTCTCCTTCCTCCTCCCCGGCAGGTAAGAAGGCTTCGCTTTCTTCCTCAGCTCCTACTTCTGGCTCTTTTGCTCCTTCCCCTCCCGTTTCAGTGATTGCGCCCCCTGTTCCTGCTATGGAGGTTTCTTTGGCCCCTGCTTCCCTTTCGGTTGCTGCTATTGCTGGGGTGCGCTCCCCTCTTTCTACTCCCCCTCTTCCTGCTGCTGTCCTTGACTGCTCCTCTCCGTTGTCTCCTGCTCTTCCTCCTCCTCCTCTTGACCCCGCCCGCCCACCTCTGGTCTGTTCTCCCGCTTCCTTCCCTCCGTCTTTGCTCAGTTTACCCATGCCCCCTAACCCTGACTTTGCTGACCATGATCCCGACCCTGATATTCTTTAACGTGCTTTGTTGCTCTTTCGCCTTTGTTTCTTCCTTGTTCTCTGTTGTTGTGCTTTCCTTTCTCGTCGATGTCTATTCTTCAATGGAACGTTCGAGGTTATTACGCCAATTTCATCGAACTCGAACTTCTGATTTCGCGGTTTTCGCCCCTTTGTGTCTGTCTCCAGGAGCCGATGCTTGGTGCTCGTCCTGGTCGTTTTCGTGGCTATTCCTTTCTCTCCCCCCCAGCCGTTGCTGGGGCTCCTAATTCTTCTGCTCTCTTGATCCGCGCTGATGTTCCCTTTGTTCCTTTACTTTTTCCTTTGCCTCTCCATTGTTCTGCTGCTCGTATCTTTGTGGGGAAATGGTACACAGTTTGTTCCATTTATCTCCCCCCGTGCGTCCCGCTTTCTCTTCCTGATTTGAAACACCTCTTGTACTCCTTGCCGGAGCCTGTGCTCCTGCTGGGTGACTTCAATTGTCGTCATTCTCTTTGGGGTGATGTTCTGACGAATACCCGGGGTCGCCTTCTTGAGCCGTTTCTCCTCTCTTCTTGCCTGTCTCTTCTGAATTCTGGTGAGCCCACTCATTTGGACTCTCGGACTCACTCTCTTTCCTGTCTTGATCTTTCTCTCTGCTCTTCTTCTCTTTACTTAGATTTCACGTGGCATGTTCTTGATGACCTCCACGGCAGTGATCATTTCCCTATCCTTGTTTCCTTTTTCTCGTTTCGCCCTTCCCTCTCTTTTCCTGGGTGGCAGTTTGCTAAGGCGGACTGGACCCTATATACCCTCAGTGCTGCTCTCTCTGACCTCTCCCTTCTGCCTCTCTCTCGCGCTCTCCTCCTTTTTCATGACAATGTCTTCAACGCTGCCCTCCGCTCTATTCCTCGCTCTTCCGCTCGGGGTCCACGGAAGTGCGTTCCCTGGTGGAATGCGGACTGTGCTCGGGCTGTCCGCTGTAAGCGTGCAGCCTGGAAGAGGCACCGCCGTCGGCAGACGACCGATTCTTTTCATATCTTTCGGAAAGCGAGTGAGGTGGCCCGTAGGGCCATTCGTATGGCTAAACTTGAATGTTGGACTTCTTATGTCTCTACAATTAAGTCCGAAACTCCCCTGCCACAGATCTGGAAGCGTATCCGCAAGATTGCGGGTAAGATCGTTCCCGATGTTTCCCCGGTCCTTCACCTCCGTGGCACTCTTGTGGACCCATTGCAGGTCGCTACCGAACTGGGTAACTGCACTTTTCTTCTGTTACCTCTGGTCTTCATCTTCCCCAATCTTTCCTTCTTCGTAAACCTGTCCTTGAGTCTCGTCCTTTAGATTTCTGCACTCGTCTTTGACTTTCCTATAACGATCCCTTCTCTCTCTCTGAACTTCGTTCTGCCCTGGCCCTCTGCGGTTCTATGGCGGCGGGCACCGATGGTATTCATTATGAGATGCTTCGCCATCTCCCTCCGTGCACGTCTCAGTATTTACTGAGTCTGTATAATCGGATCTGGGAGTCGTCGTCAGTCCCTGAGGACTGGCTCGATGCCGTTGTCCTCCCTGTTCGCAAACCAGGGTCTCTGGGAACTTCCCCTAAGGACTTTCGCTCTATTGCCCTCACAAGTTGTGTCTGCAAACTCTTTGAACGTATGGTTAACGTTCGTCTGATGTGGTTCCTGAAACACCATCATCTCCTCTCCCCTTCTCAATTTGGTTTCCACAAGTGCCGCAGTACGACAGATGTCCTGGTGAACTTGGGGGTCTATATTCGTACTGCTTTTGCTGCGAGGACCTCTGTTGTTGCCGTCCTTTTTGACCTGGAAAAGGCTTACGACATCACTTGGCGATATCATATTCTGTCCCAGCTTCATTCTTTTGGCCTTCGTGGTCATCTCCCTCTCTTTCTCCGCAGCTTCCTCTCTCGTCGTTCCTTTCGGGTGCGCCTTGGTACCGCTCTCTCTGCCTCTTTTCAGCAGTACGAAGGTGTGCCCCAGGGTAGTGTTCTGAGCACTACTCTTTTTCTGGTTGCCCTCAATGGTCTTCTTTCCTCTCTTCCTTCAGGTGTCTTCTCTGCTCTCTATGTCGATGATCTTACCCTTTGCTGTCAGGGTGATGATTCGCCACTCCTTCAGCGCCGGCTTCAACTTGCGATTGATGCCATATCGTCTTGGGCCACCGATCATGGCTTCAAGTTCTCTACTTCTAAGACTTGTGCCATGTCTTTTACTAGGAAACGGGTCGTTCTTCGTCCCTCTTTGTCACTTTATGGTCATCCTCTTGAGTACAAAGATTCCGCGAAGCTTTTGGGGTTATTCCTTGACACTCGTTTGTCTTGGTCTCCCCATATCTCTTACCTCCGTGTTGAGTGCTCTAAGGTCCTTGCCCTCTTTCGGGTATTGTCCCATACTTTTTGGGGAGCGGATAGGCACACTCTCCTTGCTTTACATTCCTCTCTCGTCCTGCCTAAGCTCGATTATGGTTGCCCTGCTTACTCATCTACTTCTCATTCTACTCTTCGCCGTCTTGATGCTTTGCACCATACTGGGTTGCGCCTCAGTTCTGGTGCCTTTCGTTCGACTCCCGTCCTTAGCTTTTATGTTGACACTGGCTTCCTGTCTCTCCAGGACCGCCGTGATCGCTACTGTCTTCGCTATCTTGCGCGATCCTTACAACATCCTTCCTCTCGCCTCTGTCGTGCTTTAACTTTTACCCCTCCTGCGGTTCCTGTTCCTCTTCACCACCTCCATCTTTCTGTCCAGTTATCTTGCCTACAGGATTCTCTTTCCGTTCGTATTTCTGATGTTTCTCCTCGTGTTGTTCCTTCTTTGCCCCCGTGGAGAGTCCCTCTTCCGCGGTTTTGTACATCCTTAACCCGTATCACTAAAGCTTTTACCCTTCCTACGGCTCTAAAACGCCTTTTCCTCGAGCACTTTTCTTCTCACTCCCGCTCCGTTTCTTTCTTCACTGATGGGTCAAAGTCTGCGGATGGTACTAGCTACTCTGTTGTTTTTCCTGATCGCACTTATATGTGTCGCTTACCTCCGGAGACTAGCATCTTCACAGCAGAGCTTTATGCTATTCTCTATGCTCTTCGTCTCCTGCTTTCTCGTTGTCAGTCTTCCTTTGTAGTTGTTGTTGACTCTCGTAGTGCCCTCATGGCTCTCGGGTCCTTTAATCCAGTTCGTCCAGTAGTTGTCGAGATCCAGCATTGGCTGTTTCTTGTTCACAGTAAATTTTAGTCGGTTGAGTTTTGTTGGGTTCCCAGCCATATTGGTGTGTCTTTAAATGAGCGTGCTCTCTCCCGAATTCACGAGGTGGAACCTCCCACTTCAACTCTCTACTCCACAGCAGCATCATAGGCAATAGGAACAGGTATCGGGGGAGAGCTGTTATGATAATCTCCTGCTTAGGCAAGGAGATCCTGCCTATTCCTTTATCACCTACTCAACAACATATCTGCATACTCCAGTATAAGAAATCAACATCACCAGCAACTACAATAGGTGCTCAGAAGTGCGTGTCTTGAGACACCATCCCCCTCCACCCTCAAGTACCCAAGACACCTGGACACCTGTTTGGGCCCCAACGCCACTCGCCGGTCGACCAGCTATTAACTACTTGTTTGAGACTGCTGGCGATAGTTACCTGCACATTAGCACCATCTACACTAAGCCTTGCCTGCCTTTTTAAGCAGCTCACCACCGGCCAGTCATCAGAATATGCTTCGTGCTCTCAAAGCCGTAACATGTACTGTAGATGAACTCCCATGAACATGTACTCCCAGGAAACAGTAGATGTGTACAGCGTCTTTTATATTGTATACAGTTTGCACCTTTCTTTGCCATTAACGTAACTGTCACATGTTCATATTTCATTTGTATTGTGTATGAGAGTTGCTCCTGAGCTGCTGTGCGGTGAGGATGTGTCGCCTGACCGCTCCGGTAGTCTGGGGTGGTTGCTGTTTTTGCTGGCAGGGGGTGTGTCTCTACCCTCCCAGCTGTTCCTGGTGGTGTGGACGTGGCGCTTTTGCGATGGGCGACCATCTTCCCCCTGTCGTGAGGGTAAACTCCATAGGTTTGGAGTTTACTGGCTGTGCGGGATACCCTCTCGTGGATTTGGTCATGTGTGACATGCTCAAGGTCCCTGTTATGGACGTCTACGGTGTTGAGCTGGTCACCTCTCGCCGTGTGATTATCAAGTTTGTGGGAGAGTCAGTGTACCGTGACTTTCCCAGACGGTACGAGGGGCGCGCTTTGCAGCTGCAGGACGGCCATGGGTCTGTGGCCATTTTGGACCGAAGCGGTGCAGTGACGTATGTGAGTATTCATGGAGCCCCCATGGAGTTTCCTGAAACCCTCCTCCGGCGTTTCTTACAGAGCTATGGCTCCGTCGTCAGTGTGCGGATGAACTCGCTGTCTTCAGGGAAATATTCGGGTGTGAAGACCAACATTCGTACCCATGGGATGCGACTGAGGTCGAACTGTTACAGCCCTACTGGGACGCAACCGGGTTCTTCTCCGATGGTAGTAGAGTTTGGAAATCCGGCCCCAAGTTAGTAGAGGTTTTCAAGGGGTGTGTTCCGTAATGCAAGTAAAATTAAAGGGGGAGGGATACAAATATTCCAGTTTTCTGATATATTTTCCACCACCATATATAAATAAATAACAGTCGCATGCAGGGATTATTACTACACAAAAATATATACAGTTCCGTCTTCCTCCGAAGACACTGGATACTCGGCGATGCTCGCTCTGGGTAGCCCTGGTTCCTTCTTCCGTGGCCCACGATGAATCCACGATGACTATCACGAATCTACCCTGGCCACAGGCCAAGCAAACCACAGTCCCAATGGGCGCTCTGTCATGATGGCCTTCAACCACAATCCAGCCTGTGGCTGGCAGGTACCGATCAGTCTCGCTGTTTAGGCCACTCCATGACTGATACTAGGGTTGCGAGCCCTAAGCAGGAGCCTCGTGTGACTCACTAGTCACTCTCCTCATACAGCACTCCAGTGGGTGGTCTCCTCCACCAGCCAACCCCGGATAAGGCGATTCCCAACACTGCCACTCCTCAGGCAGGCTTTTATACTCTCAACAGAGTTCGTCTGGGGGTGGCTCACAGCTTCTTCAAAGCAGACTGGTGAAGAGACCTTGGCTGCCTTGGGTAGACTGATCCATCATCCAACATAGCAGTCCCAGGTCGACTCTGCAAGCAGACACGTCATTAGTATACTGGAACACTACCTGGGACCACTAGGAAACATCACTTACTAGCTTAGAAACGTCCACCTCTTCACTCCATAGATGGCGTTCACTGTCTAAGCACTACCTCACCAGAGGTCAGCAGCGGCTACTCCACTAGTCAATTAAGACAGGAATCCAGCGCCTATTGCCAGCATATCCGGTCCTCACTAGACAGCGTTGTCCATTTGGCGGAGGTTTCGGAAGCGGACTCACAGAGGGCGTTGTCGTCGCTGCTCCGTGCTCCAACGATGGACTCGGGTCCGTAACACGGACATTCCATCCTCTGTCTGCCTTTTAGGGTACTACGTGCGGGTGTTTTATGCCCGGCAACCCCGTACTTGTTTCCGGTGTGGCATGTTGGGGCATCAGGCTGCCGGGTGCACTGCGGATCCGGTCTGGATCTGGAGTTTCCTGAGACCCTCCTCCGGCGTTTCTTCCAGAGGTATGGCTTCGTCGTCAGTGTGCGGATGAACTCGCTGTCTTCAGGGAAATATTCGGGTGTGAAGACCAACATTCGTACCCACGGGATGCGACTGAGGTCGGACATTCCATCCTCTGTCCGCCTTTTAGGGTACTACGTGCGGGTGTTTTATGCCTGGCAACCCCGTACTTGTTTCCAGTGTGGCATGTTGGGACATCAGGCTGCCGGGTGCACTGCGGATCCGGTTGCTCCAGTCAACTTATTCCGTGAAGAGGATTTCCCGTCACTCCCTCTGGAGGAGGACTCCGGGGTTGAGAGGGGTGGACGTCCGGTTAGCTGATACGGCTCCCCCTGCGTCGTCCGTCGTTTCTCTGGTTGTTGCGGACCCTCTTCCGGGGTTTGCACTGCAGTCAGTTGATCTACCAGATCCTATCGATGTTCCTGCTGCTCTCGTGGGCCTTCCTGGTGCTCAATGTGAGGCGTCGCCGTCTTCTCCCTCGTCTCCAGCTGGAGCGCCTGGCCCTCTGTCCTTGCCTCGGGTCCCAGATGTGCTGGGTGTTAGGGTGGCTGCAGAGCATCCTGCTGTGTGTGGCCCGGTTCGCCTTGTGGTAGAGGCTGCTGCAGTTCTGCGTCGGGTGTCGGTTCGTCCGGCTGGTGGTGCCCGTGTTTCTGGGTCAGCTTCCGGCTCTGACGATATCCGACCGGAGCCAAAACGTTCCAGGCGTTCGTCGTCTGCCTGGGCCGATGTTGGGGAATTCAGTGCCTGTGGGTTTTCGGGTGTTGACGGTGGGCATCCGGATGCGTCGATAGCTCCGCGGTTGGTGGTGGCAGAGATCCATGTGCCTGCTGGTGGTGGTGTCCGTGTCTCAGGTGTGCCTTCTGTTTCTTCTCCACCAGAGGCCTCTCCGCGGTGGGGAGTGGTGGCTTCTGCTGCCAGGGATGGTGGGGATGCTGGTGCTGAGCGTGGCTTGGTGGTGACCCCACAGAGAGATGCGCGCCGCTCGGGTTCCCGGCAGTCGTCCGGTGGTGTGCCCGTGGCCGCTGGTGCCCCTGTGGTGGTGCCCTCTGTCCGGTTCCCTCCTGTGAGGGAGCGCGTTGGGGACCTGGGGGAGGTGTTGCCAGCATCTGTGATGCCGCTGGGTCACTGGTCGGTGATTGCTGCGTTACCGATATACGAGGAGCAGCGGGACTTTAGTGATGAGACAATTCCCTTGGTGTGGGAGCGTGTGCCGATCACTGGCCTCAGGAGTGATACCATCTGGGTCCCCTGTTTGCGGGTGTTTGTTGCCAAGGTTCTGGATGACATGGCATCCCCGGTGGATGGTCCAGGCCCTTGGCAGTGGTTGCTCTGGGAGGCGTTAAATGTACGGTTCCCTTGGGTCATGTTTCCGGGCAAGTATGTCTGCTGATTTCCTATTTCTGTGCTTACTCTTGTTCTGTGTGCCCTTCTGGCTGTTTGTTTACCCTCTTGTAGTTTGTGCCCGTGCTTCTCCCTTTGTTTGTGGCAAGGCAGGTGTTTTGGGGGGGGGTGTTATTATTCATGTATTTGTTTTTTGTGTTGTTACTTTGCCCTGTGTGTTTTATTCATGCTCTAAGTGTTGTGTTTGTTTTTTATTTTCCTTTGTTTGTTCATGGCTTGTTGTGTGATGTGTTTCTTGTTATATTTCATGTTGTTCATACTGATGTGCTTTGTTGTCGGTCCTTCAGGCCGGTGCTTTTGTCTGTTTTGATTTATACTGCAATAATGTTTTATAATGTTTTAAATTGTTCCTCTGTTTTCTTGTTTTGCTTGCATTGCTTGCTTGTTTGTAATTGTTTTTTTGTTTTGTATCTATTTGTGATTTTCTCATCCGTTTAATGTAAAGTTCTCCTGTTTTGGTTGTTGTTGTACTGTCGGTCCTTTTGGCCGGCAGTTTCTTGTTTTGTTTTCTAATATTTTACTTATTGTTTTGTTGTTTTATTGTATTTAACTTGCATGTAAAAAAAAAAATTGTATTGTGTATCGCCAAGTAGAATATGGGAATTGTTTTATTTGTTGTTAAAGTCATTTTTATTGTATTAAAAATTTAAAGTTTTTTATTCTTTTGGAATTTACCCGCAGCTCTCACACCGTAAAGAGGTCAGAAGCAGTCTTATTTACTTTATTTTACTTTTTTTATGTGATTGGCTTAACACCAGCCAGAGTAGCCACGGCTCTACTCTTTCAGATTAACGTCACAAGTAACGTCAACATTAACCATAAGAATTCAAATTCTTGTATAGATGACGATTTTTGAGAAGGAACAACTCGGCTAAGGCAGGAGATACACTTCCAGAGAAACACACGTGTGGAGGGAGACTTACATTTAGAAGGAATTTACTGTAGATTGAATTTTACATAATGATGCAGAAATTCACACATAGAGGAAGACCACGTAAATTTTTTGTCACATAATAAGGACTCAACTTCTGAGTGAGTGTCTGGTCAGACTGCCAACTGGTTAGAGACACTGAGATATAAATGGAGACTCACTTTCAGGAGAGCGTAAGATGTGGACGGGGCTGGGCAGTCGTAGAGTGACTTGGCCGGGGTACAGTCGTTGGTAGACAAACCTTCCCCTTGGTTCATCAAGGTCAGGGCTCCGCGGGTACTTTCGGCCCGCGTGTTTCCGGCACAGTGAGGTGTGTAACGAACCACAGGGACCTGCAATGGTAACAATTATCATAAGTTTAATTTTTCAAGTATTTACATATAGAGTCGTTGATTTATTTATTTTTATTTTGTATTATTTACTAACTGTACCCGGCCACGCATTGCTGTGGCTCAGCAACGCATGTGCGTTGCTGAGCCACAGCCACCTTCCCTGTCCCCCAGTCCACCCCACCATTCCCCCCTCACACGTCTCGTCGGCCTTCCAACCATTCCCCACTCCAACGTCCTCTCGTCCTCCCAACCATTCCCCACTTTACCATCCCCTCTTTCTTCCCACCAAGCCCCACTCCGTCGTACGTATGTCCTCCCCACCATTCCCCCATCTCCTCGTCTTCACCATCCTAAACTCCTCTGTCCCCTCGTCCTTCCCCACCATTAACCCCTCCTTGTCCCCTCGTCCTCCCCACCATCTCTTACTTACGTCCCCTCGTCATCCCCACCATTCCCCACTTCCCACTTCCTCATCAGATGCATTCCCAAATAGTCTGATGTTCCTATCAGAAACTTGGGGAACATCAAGTGATCTGATGTTCCCATCACTGAAATATAAGAAAAACAGTTAAAAAATTTAATGAAAATATGAAAAAATAAAAAAATAAACTGTACTCACGAAATGAATGGTATGGTAAACAACACAGCTCAATTTCAATGCAATTCACACAAAATAATTAAATCAAAATGAAAATAAATCAAAATCTATGAAAATTCAATTTATCAATGCAATCAGAAACTTTGATATGGAATTGTACCATATTTAGTATAGAATGTGTGTTGCTCTTACATGCAACAGATGGCACTGCTTTTCAAGAAAAGTATAGTTTTACCTGTAAAGGGTGTGGCATCTATATATATACTTATGAAATGAACGGTATGATAAACAACACAGCTCAATTCCAACACAATGTCTCACAAAATAACTAAATAAAAAATAAAATAAATCGAAATCTATGAAAATAAAATTTATCAATGCAATGGGAAACACTGAAATTTAATTTGTGACATATTTAGTATAGTGTTCTTGTTGATATTATGTGCAACAGATGGTGCTGTTTTTCAAAAACGCATATTTTTACCTGTCACAGGGGTGGCATCTATATAGAAGGTAAATAAAAAGATGAGGATATTTGATTGGAACGTTATGTTAGAATTTCAAAGCAATCGGTGAAGAAATTTGGGAGATTACAGTGTTTGTTGCTCTTACATCCAAGATAGCGATGTTCTTCAAAAGAAGCATGTTTTCTTCGGTCACAGGTAAGGCATGTATGTAGTCGATATATAGAAACATGCGCCTATTCGAATGCAACTTTGTGTCAAAATTTCAAAGAAATCAGTAAAGAGGTTGTGAAGATTTCTCTCACTCGAGCCATTCGGGCGAGCGGACAGCACACTGGACTTGGGATTCTATAGTCCCCGGTTCAATCCCGGGTGCCGGCGAGTAACAATGGGCAGAGTTTCTTTCACCCTATGCCACTGTTACCTAGCAGTAAAATAGGTACCTGGGTGTTAGTCAGCTGTCACGGGCTGCTTCCTGGGGGGTGGAGACCTAGTCGAGGACCGGGCCGCGGGGACACTAAAGCCCCGAAATCATCTCAAGATAACCACTTGAAAAATCACATGAAAAACACAGTTTTTCAAAAAAAGCATGTTTTTCTCTGTCACCCTCTCTTCCCCTCTCCTCATCCTCCCCACCTTCTCCCACTCCCCTGTCTCCTCGTCCCCCCATCCTCAAATCCGCCGTCCCCGCGTCTTCCCCATCACCCCCTCGCTCCTTTCTCCCCTAGTCCTCCTTGCCATTCCCTACTCCCATCCCCTCATTCTCCCAACCATTCCCCACTCCCTAGTCTGATGCATTCCCAAATGATTTGATGTTCCCATAAAAAAATTGAGAACATCAAATGATCTGATGTTCCTATCATTGAAATATAAGAAAAACAGTAAAAAACGAATTGAAAAACAATGAAAAAATAAAAAATGAACTATACTCACGAAATGAACAGTGTGGTAAACAACACAGCTCAATTCCTAAGCAATATCACACAAAATAATTAAAGCAAAATGAAAATAAATCGAATTCTATGAAAATTCAATTTATTAATGAATTCGGAAACATTGAAATGTAATCGTAACGTATTTAGTATAGCATAGTTTGCTCCTACGTGCAAAAGATGGCACTTTATTAAAAAAAAAGCTTTTTACCTGTCACAGGTGTGGCATCTATAATTATACTCACGAAATGAACGGTATAGTAAACAACACTGCTCAATTCCAATGCAATGCCACACAAAATAATTAAATCAAAATGAAAATAAATCGAAATCTATGAAAATTAAATTTTCAATGCAATCGGGAACATTGAAATGGAATTTAACATATTTAGTATAGCTGTGTTGCTATTACGTGCAACAAATGCCACTGTTTTTCCAAAGAAGCATGTTGTTACTTGTCACATATGTGGCATCTGTATAGTAGGTATTTAAAAACACGCATGCATTTGAATGTAACGTTGTGTGAAAATTTCAAAGCAATCGGTGAAGAACTTTTCGGAGATTACAGTGTGTGTGTTGCTATTACGTCCACAGATGGCGCTGTTTTTAAAAAAACGCATGTTTTTTTCCAGTCACATGTGAGGCATGTTTATAGTAGGTATTCAAACACACACGCCTATTTGAATGCAACGTTTTGTCAAAATTTCAAAGCAATCTGTAAAGAGGTTTCGAAGATTTCCCTCACATGAAAAACACAGTTTTTTTTTAAACATGTTTTTCCCCATCACAGACTTGACATCTATATAGTATGTGCATAAAAACCTGATCGGAAGCAAATGGAACGTTGTGTGAAAATTTCAAAGCAATCGGTGAAGAACTTTCGGAGATTAGCGATTTTGAACAAACGAACATTTACATTTTTATTTATATAGAATATTTTCTACCACAGACGTGGCCACACATTTACAATGCTAACCAGAATATATACATTTTCTTCTGTCTTCCATGGACAGGGTGAGAGATTTGTTAACCATATAGTTCAGGTATTGAACAATCAGCCACAGAAGGTGATTGTAGTCCTCTTAAAATATTAAGCTAACCTACATGCGCAAATACATAGATACACAGATTTACGTATGCCCTACATAAAGTGTTCGATGTTCGATTAATGATACATAGTATCATTAATGTGCATTTACAAAGGTGAAATGTAATTCTGATCAGCTTCCACATATACTTTATACACATACATATACATACACACACATATACATACACACATATATACATACATATACATATATACATACATATATACACACACATACATACACACACATTTATCTAATTTACTCTGACATGATGAGATAGCTGATAGAGAAACTAGTGTGCAATTAAGCACTTAACCACTGAAGGTGATTAAGATGCTTTTACAAGCTCAGGTTATATAGTTATATCACATACATTCATTGTATAATTGATACATTACATGGTCAATCTATGGTGCAAGTCCAATATATTATCAAGTGTTCAAGTACTCATATAGTCGTCACATAGTTCAGCATACCTCAGCCCAGGAGGGCGAAAGTCAGTCAACATGAGACATTCTACTATATAATGTTCAAGTGAGTGCATGTTTTTTCTTTCACAAAGTTAACACATTGTGTACTCGACATTCGGGGTTTGAGAAAGCTGCCAGATACGTATATATTCCAGGCGTATTCTGGCCACTATAAGATCACATTGCCGGGTTCTTGTTCTATTAGTCCCATATGTGAATGTCTCCTCACGATATCTATCATAATATTTAATGCTATAACTTTCAGGTCTTTGTGAATTTATTAGGTCGGTGAGATTTTCATTAAATATATGTTTAATTATTCTCTTTGTCACTGCTAATGAAACACCCATATCAATTTCCACTACTTGTTTTCTATAGGCTGTCTTTGCAAGCATATCACCAGTGTCATGCCTTGAAATGCCAGTATGTGATGGTGTCCATAGGAATTTAATTTCAAATCTGTTTTCTTTAGCAGCTAAAACATTTATTCGAATATCAATGACTATTTTCTGGGTGTTACTACTGTGTGCGTTCAATGCCAGGAGTGCACTCTGCGAGTTACAATATATAAGTCCACTGCCTTTGTCTTTTAAAAATTCCGTGGCAAGATATAGGCCTGCAAGTTTGGTTTAAGTCGTATTTGTCCAATCATTTATGCGCTTCATTGCTGTATGTACGAGAGAAGATTGTTTAAATATATTACATGCGCATCCGGTACATCGTCCTCCTTCTTCTACAGAACCGTTGATAGTGCACTGATACACATCGTTACCCATACTCTGAATACTCTCAGTGATGCTTTTCAGTGTTAACTGTTTTAATAATGTAGAGTGTACACTGTCTTTCTTGGGTGCATTTACAAAATCAACTGATAAATCCCAGTTATTCCATGGAGGAATTGGTTGATAAATCATTAATTGAGTTGGGTACATATTTATTATTTTTATGGAGTTGGCGACCTTGTAGAACCAAAATGCATAATCAGATTTCGCTCTTCTTCTCTTGACCTCAGGTGAGTGTAGGATATTAGAAAGTTTAGTTCGAAACTTCATGTGTTGCCGAGATCTCTACTCAATGCCTTCACGCCAAAAACTGTGCTAATAGACAAAATTCTCTCACTAATGGTAGGTAATTTTAACTCTGCTCTCATATTAACTATTCTCGTGGACTTTGGAGCCCCAAGGATGAGACGCATAGCTTCATTTTGCAAGGTTTCAAGAGATTTCAGGTCTTTGTCTGTATACAGTGTGAGATGTAGAGCATTGTAGTAGTCAATCACAGAGCGTATAAATGATACATAAAAACATTCTAACAAGTCTCACGTTAATTCCATGAATGACAGGTGGTTGATTAACCTACCCATCAGTCACCACACTGAGCAGCCATACACAACGGTGTACATCTCCATCGCCAGGCAGACTCATAATTATATTGCACAAATCAGATTTGTATTATTATTAATGAAGCTGCTACAGCATCATCATAAGACAACCAATCCGCCTGTTTATATGTTACTTTTTGGTAACTATGTGCACCATTGTACAAATATTGACGTACTAAGCGATTAGATTGTAGAATTTTCAAAGTACAAGTAGCACAGAAACTCAGTAAAGTGTAGTGGAAGAGCTTGCACACGGTGGAGATACTAGATGCGTTTAAATCTACAGACATAGCTCCTCTACACAAGGAAGGGAGCAAAGAATTGATAAATTATTATAGACCAGTTGCACTAACGTCCCACATAATAAAACTATTTGAGAGAGTAATCAGGAATCAGGTCACCAGTTTCATGGAGACCAAAGACATTCACAACCCAGCCCCACATGGATTTAGAGTGGGAAGATCATGCTTCTCACAACTACTTGACCATTACGACAAAATCACTGAGGAATTAGAAGAAAAACAAAATGGAAATGTGGTATACGCGGAGGTCGCAAGGGCCGTTGATAAATGAGACCATGGAGTGATACCACACAAAATTAAGTCAATGGGAATAACTGGTAGATATTACAGAACGGTAGATATTTACATATAGAACGGTGGATATTACATTTTTTGTCAAACAGAACACAAAGAGTAACAGTCAACCAAATAAAATCGAGTCCAAGCGCAATTAAAAGCTCTGTGCCTCAGGGTACAGTCCTTGCACCATTGCTTTTCTTTATTCTCAAATCAGACATAGACAAAAATACAAGTCACAGCTTCGTATCATCGTTTGCAGATGACACAAAAATTAGTATGAAAATTACATATGAAAACATGGAAAACTATAATCAGATATTAATAAAGTTTTCGACTGAGCAGCAGAAAATTACATGATGTTTAACAGTGATAAATTCCAGGTACTCAGGTACAATAAAAATGAGGACCTAAAACAAAATACAGGGTACAAAACACAATCAAGTCTGGCCACAGTAGGAAAGCAATATGTAAAGGATCTAGGAAGAACGATGTTGACGACCTAATATTTATGGAACATAACCAAGCAAGTATTGCATCAGTCAAAAATAAGATAGGATGGATTACGAGAACCTTGTGAGATTTTTCTATATTTACCTGTCTTAAGAGGTGGACCTCACACAGAATGAACTGCTTAGCCAACACGTTAAGTGGAGGAAGCGGCTTGCACTTTAACCCTTAGACCTTGCAATACATGCATAGCCGATGGGAGTAACCTTACTGATACCGCGTAATACATCAATAGACGTTTGAGTGAGCTAAAGCACAAAGACATTTCAGTACTAGATTTTAAATGCCCCGCGAGGGATAGGGGCAGCTATAGTCCAGCCACGACCGATAGTTAACAGATGTTGGAAATTTCCAACAATTATTCGCATCTCTAATACAATAGGATGTATTTCCTGTATTAGTCTTCATACTCATTTACTAATCCTTAGTACAATGAGATGTATTTCCAGTACTAAGCATAATAATTAACTAACAATATTAATCCGTAGCTTAGTATCATAGTATTCATTGCATTAAGATATAGAACATCATGTAATTTCTCCTAAAATTGTGCAGTGTTACATCAGCCACCCACGGAGAATAAATTTCCACATATCTGTAGATCTAATAGAAGTTCAGCCATTTACTTTCCTTCATTAGGGATAATTATTTAGTAATAGGTTTACTTTATTTAGTATACAAACGTTTACTGGAATTCCTTTACCCAGCTTGATTGCTGTTTCAGTAAATCATATCATAATCTAAAATAATTTCAACCTCCAAAGGATTCTTGTTTTATTTGTGCAGTCTACATTAACCGACCTGCACTGTGAGAATCAAACATCGCCACAAAAAGTATTTCATTGAGATATAAGCAATATTTATAAACGCTTCCTTCCTTATTTAGCTTTAATAAATAAATATAATTTATACTCGGGCCCCCCCCAGTGGGAGCTATGCGCATGCGCGACTTTTGGGAAGAAAAAAAGACTCCTGCCATTTTCGATCAACTGGCAGTACTGTGTTCCGAAGCGGTCCTTACAAATCCCACAATCTAGCAACCATCCTTACATCATTGACATTGACTTCAGATTGAGAACTCAGCTTACCAGAATCACGGACACCAGTTCGGCAGGCATTTTTACATTTTTAACATTTTTTTTTACATTTTACTCCTGCAGCAGACATGGCACATAGGTGCCATGTCTGCTGCAGACGATAAAAAAATCCCAGGTGAGTGCTGTTTCCACCCCTCCAAATATTTAGATATTGCATTTATGTGTGTGAATACTAATTTGGAGTGGAAATTATGGAATTTAATTATTGCAGCATGGGGCAACACCACTGAGGAAGCGTGTGACTGTCATATACTCACGTGTTCCAAGGATCACTATCTCAAGCTGTTTCTAGACTGTTGTAGAGATTGGACTCCACCTACGTCCCACTGTCACAGCTGAGATTTAATCAGTTTTCATATAGTACCTTTTAATTATTGAGAGTCAAGCATTTTCTAATTATTGCATATTAATCATATATATGATTTGATTTTAATATACTGTAGTATTTCTTGCATTACATATTTTTTCTCATTATCTAGGTGTATGCACATCATCATTATTATTATTACATAATATATGTTGCACGTAGATTAATCTCATAGAATACCCCCCCCCCCAAAATGTGTCATGGGAAACTGGTTCTGGAAGGTATAGAATTTACGGTTCATTGCTTAATAGAATAATATAATTTAATTATATATAATCATAGATATCCATAAGTCACTGGTTCTCTCATTTAACAACGCATTCTGGTCCTTCGAGCTATCTTAGATTTAATCTTTATTTGCATTTATAGAATTTTCCATTTTTTTGTAATAAACCAGAGCCAGATTTCCCCACAACAGACGCCATCTAGAAAAAAAAATTCGTGGGCAACATTCCCGGGTGTGAGAGCCTCAGAACTGAGTGAACCACCAAGGCTGGTGCACGTAGCATGAGCTCATAACACCGCTGTTCAGCTTAGTGACCACAGCATAGCCTAAAAATGTCAAAATATATATGTACATGCTATTATTTAGCGATCATAGTATTACAGAAGACCCTTGACTGATAAAACTGACCATGATTCTGATAATAGCAGGATTGTGGTGATATATAGCACTGTGCTCCATGGTGGGAGGAGTAATGCTGAGGGTGAGAGGTGGTGTCGTCTTCCGACTGTGTGTGGCCACGTTTTATTGACTGAACTTACCATACCAGCTTAGTGGTTCGCTATGGTGCACATAAATGTAGATACTTATATATAACCTTTGTATAGAGTGTAATAACAGCAATAGGAGTATATTGGGAGCTGCCATTTTGGTGAGGAGAGGTGCGTCGTCTGTATGACATGTCAAGTTGTTTACGGGTGGCCACTATGATCTTTAGGCACCATATCAACTTATTTGTACAGGTATGGTGAATAAAACATGTAGATACTTATATATAATGTGTGTATATAGTGTAATAACACCACAAACATTATTATTGGAGGAAAAATATTAGTGCATTTGGCCTTGAACCAGTGACGGCGGCAGCCACCAGCTGACTGCGTGTGTGTAGCTACGTCTCTTACGAACTCACCATACAAGTTTAGATGTACAGTTATGGTGAATAAAACATGTAAATACTTATATATAACGTCTGTGAATAGTGAATAAAAGCAAAAACAGTATGGTGGGAGAAGTATGTTGGCGAGTGAGAATGTGCGTGAAGGAGTGGTGGCAAGTGGCTGACTGGCTGGAGGTGAAGGCCACTCTTCGTTGCTTTTTGACTCACAATACCAACTTAGTGATTCTTTATGGTGAACAAAACATGCAGATACTTATATATAACATGTGTATATAGTGTAATAACAACAAAACTATTTGTTTATTGTTTTATGGATATAATTGAATCCTAATAAGGACACCATAATTTTGAGTACAGCGATGGTTCACCCATCTATAGAAACAAAAATGAAAATGTTCGTTTGTTCAAATCGCTATTCTCCGAAAGTTCTTCCCCGATTGCTTTGAAATTTTCACACAACTTTCCATTCGCATCCAAGCGTGTTTTTATATGCATACTATATAGCTGGCATGTCTGTGACCGGAAAAAACATGTTTTTTTCTGAAAAACTGTGTTTTT
Source organism: Procambarus clarkii (assembly GCF_040958095.1). Classification (NCBI taxonomy): domain Eukaryota; kingdom Metazoa; phylum Arthropoda; class Malacostraca; order Decapoda; family Cambaridae; genus Procambarus; species Procambarus clarkii. The sequence continues at coordinate 6,941,663 of NC_091203.1, read as the reverse complement.
CATGTGTTTTTCATGTGAGGGAAATCTTCGAACCCTCTTTACTGATTGCTTCGAAATTTTGACACAACGTTGCATTCAAATAGGCACATGTATATACCTACTATATACAGGCCTCACCTACTATATACAGGCCTTATAGGATGTAAGAGCAACACACACACTGTAATCTCCGAAAAATCTTCACCTATTGCTTTGAAAATTTGACACTACATTCCATTCAAATATATACATATATCTATATACCTACTATATAGATGCCACACCTGTGACAGGTAAAAACAAGCTTTTTTGAAAAACAATGCCATCTGTTGCATGTAATAGCATGCAACAGATAAACAGATAATTTATTCAAACGTTATCCTAAATATGTTATGATGCTATTTCAATCTTTCCGATTACATTGATAAATTAAATTTTCATAGATTTTTATTTATTTTCATTTTAGTTTATTTGTTTTGTGTAACATTGCGTTGGAATTGAGCTGTGTTGTTTACCTTCCTTTCACTTCGTATGTATAAGTATAGATGCCACACCTGTGACAGGTAAAAAATTTTTTTTTAAGAAACAGCACCACACTCTATACTAATAATGTTACAATTCCATTTCAATGTTTCTGATTGCATTGACAAATTGAATTTGCCTAGATTTCGATTTTTTTATTTTGATATATGTATTTTGTGAGACATTGTATTGGAATTGAGCTGTGTTGTTTACCATTCCGTTAAATTCATGAGTATAAGTATAGATGCCACACCTGTGACAGGTAAAAATAATTTTTTTTAAACAGCACCATCTGTTGCATGTAAGAGCAACACACGCTATACTAAGTATGTTACGATACCATTTCAAGGTTTCTGATTTCATTGATAAATTGAATTTTCATAGATTTCGATTTATTTTCATTTTGATTTAATTAATCTGTGTGGCATTACTTGGAATTGAGCTGTGATGTTTACCATTCCATTCATTTAATGAGTAAAGTTTATTTTTAATATTTTTTCATTGTTTTTAAGTTTGTAGCTGTTCTTCTTGTTTTTCAGTGATGGGAACATCAGATCATTTGATGTTCTCAATTTTCTGATGGGAACATCAAATCATTTGGGAATGCATCGGGTGAAGGAGTGGGGAATGGTTGGGAGGATGAGGGGACGGGAGTGGGAAATGGTGGGGAGGATGAGAGGCAGGGGAGGGGGGTAATGGTGGGGAGGACGAGGGGAAGGGGGAGTTGGGGATGGTGGAGACGAGGTGACAGAGGAATGTAGAATAGTGAGGAAGGAAAAGGGGGACAGGGGAGTGGGGGAGGACGATGAGATGGGGTAGGCAAGAATGGTAAGGAGGACGAGGGGATGGAGGAACGGGAGATGATGGGAAGAACGAGGGGATGGTGGAGTGGGTGATGGTGGGCAGGACAAGGGGACGGGAAGGGGGGGAATGGTGGGGAGAACGAGGGGGACTGGGGAGTGAGGAATTGTTAGGAGGACAAAGGGACTGGGGAATGGTTGGCAGGACGAGGGGATGGACATAGGGGGAATGGAGAGGAGGATTCGGGGGACAGGGGAAGGTTGCTGTGGCTCAGTAATGCACATGCGTTGCTGAGCCACAACAACGCGTGGCCGGGTACAGCTAGTTTTATTATATAAATATATCACAATACACACTATTGAATAGTATTACTGCAAAAAAAACAAAGAAAAAATCAATCACAGACATTGAAATAATTAGATAATAATATATTTGTGGCAACCCCCCACCTGAACGCTGGGACAGAGCAGACCTCGTCTGGCGCCTGCTCTGTCAACGCCTCTTTTTTGCCAGACTTCCCACGCCCTATTGCTCTCAAAATATGCCACCTACGATTTTTTGTTATTTTTTTCCGTGATCAGGGAACACAAATGAACACTTTTATAGGACGAAATTTTTGGGGGATATTTTTTGGGGGGCTCCTGTAGGTGTTGAAGGCAAAAAGGGCCCTTAACGACCTTTGGGCCCTTAACGGCAAGAGACCATAGAAAGGCAGGAGCAACCACCAGGACTTCACCTATGTGGAATCCCTATCTACTAGGTCGTTGACGTCCTCAAGTAATAAGGCACTACGAAGGGTAGGACACGGGTTGTAACACCAAATTATTTTGATGTGTGGTGCCATGAATCAGATTCGAATCTCAGAAGCAGGCCTTCATTAAAATTCACATAGAAAGATTTACACTGCAGAATAGGTGTGTTGAGCAGCCTTATTATGGGAGGTATTGACATAAAGATCGTTCTCTATAACAATAACAATTTATTCAATAAAAAACAAAGACTACTACAGCAAAGACTTTACGTTAAGTTAATGTCTTTCAGTGGCACGACACAGACAGCTAATACCAGCCAAGCAACAAGTCCTCTACTTTGCCACGAGGCTGAATACTGAACTAACTGAACAATTCGGAGTGTTCACTGAAGACGCAACATTGCAATCAAAATTATTTATTACTCTGTGATATAAATTATAAAATCACAACTTGCAATGGCACTTGCAGCCCCTCCTTTTGCGATATTATCACAATGACTAGGTGGTTAAGTGGCAACACAGGTAACCTTGTATTATAGATTATATAGACCATTAGATTATACTTACATTCTACGTTAACACTTATCACTCAAGACTCAGTCAAACAATAGAATAAAATTTTCACTAATTGATCCTCAATGATTAATTACATTAATTTACTGTCAACAGCAGTCAGCAACAGTTAGTGTTTATGTTAAACACAATCGTATCTGTCAGACATTCAACCGTCAACACGCTAACACGCTCGCCCTTAATTACATTATACTTGACCCATCAAACATTCAGTGAGTAATTACCCATTAATTACTGCCGACTTGACAGCCCAATAATCCACTATGAGTTCTGCTTAGATACTACTGTTAGCCTATCGACAGTTGTCTCCTCAGTCTATATCAAATTTACTTTAATGAGGGATAATCATGCAAATTAACTTTGAGCAATTAATTTCATGCCCCACGGATAGATAATTAATACTACTCGTATACGTTACTCTCCACACTGCCTAAGCAGGGCTCATCAAACACTGAATTCACGAAGTGACCGGCGTTAATTACCATAATTAACTTTGGCCACTAAATAGCAGTCCCATGGACAGATAATTAGTTTAGAAATTACGTTAACACAATTACTGTCGCCCTCCCTGCAGTACCTCACCTCTGTGTGACTTCACTATGATGATGCTAATTACCCCAATTAGCTAGAGTGACCATTTAGCTGTCCCACGGACCACTAATTGCCCCCGTACGTATTACGATAATTCCAATGCTGTCTCAGCACAACAGTTTCCCTCATCAAGCAATGTGTATCCATTGGGTGGTGTTAATGACCCCTCATTAATGCTTACTGAATCCTTCATGAGCCCAAAAAATAATTATACCCAGGACCTTGTCATACAAACAATTTTTTTTTTTTTACATGTAAGCATGCGTATAAATACAATAAAACGAGAACAAAACAAACAGAACAAATCCCAAATTAAAAAAATCACAAAAGTACAAAGGTACAAAATTACAAAGACACTAAATACCGGCCTGAAGGGCCGACAACAAAAACACAACAATAAACACAAACACAACGCAATACAGTACATAAATAACACAGTACAAGACATGAGGGGTAATGTTATCTTGACACGCAAGCATGCGTAGAAATACAATAAACCTAGAACAAAACAAACAGACCACAAATCACAAGTTACAAAATCACAAAAGCACAAAAGTACACAATTACAAAGACATAAAATACCAGCCTGAAGGGCCACAACAAAAACCCAACAAAAAGTACAAACATAATGCAAGACATTACAAAAATAATAACAGGACAATACATAGTACCCAAACCCGCACCCAACAACCCAACCATCGAAATAATACAAAACAAACCTACCGGTCCTGGAAACCACACACGGAGAGGCACCAATACAAAATGACAATAAGAAGAAAAGAAACATAAAAATATAACACATAAACCAAAAGAAATGAACAGCGGCAATTCATAATAATGGGAACCAAAAACAGGCACGGCCACACAAGCAGCCCAAAGGGCACGCAACCACTCCACGAACAAGTCCATAAGGGGAACTCAGAGGAACTGGAAATAATGAGCACGCAGGAACCGGGAAAACAAACCTGGCCCACCCCCACACACACACACACACATGCATCCACATCCCATATCCACGCACACAAACGGACACAACCCCACACCATATAGCAAACAAATAAATCGCTTGAAAGGAGAACAAACCTCAATGGTAGGTGAATATTTCTCATGGAACTCATACAGAGGATATTTGTCCTTATAGGCCTCCATATCAAATACTCTATGTCGGTAGGGTAACGATTCCCCTGCGTCAGGGGGCCCGCATATACTCAGGAATCACTAAATCAGGCGGAAATGTCAGCTCCCGGAGGTGCTCGACAAAAGTCGCATAACGAGGAGGGAAATGGCGAACCACCCCCTCCGTGGAAGCAGAAGAACCCGAAGAAGCGTAAATAGGCCGCCAAGACGGCCCTACCGCCGGATGCACAGGAGAAGAAGGCGAAGGCTGCCGAGATGGTAACAGCACTCCTGACACCGTAGGAGATGCAGAAGAGACGGCTGGAGACGGGAGAGGCGCCAAAACAGCCGCCGATGAAACAGGGATCGAGGCTGGGGGGAACTCCCAGAGCGAGCAGCCATTTTCAACACCACCACCAGATCACCACGTTCATCACGAACCTCCTCAGGGGAAACCACCCCCCATGCAGAACCAGAACCATCCAATGTGGGTGAGGCACCCGAAGCAAGATACACAGGCACCACACCTGAAGGGAAGACCGAGACACTGTCACCGGCAGCCGCAGGCACATGGACCTCCGCCACCACCGAAGAATGTGACGCAACCGGAACCACTTCGCCGTCACCGGAATAACCACAGTCGTCGAACTCTCCCAAATCAGCCCAGACAAGAGAAGAACGCCGGGAACGCTTAGGCACCGGCCGCACATCATCAGAGCCGGATGTTGACCCAGAGACCCGAGCAACACAAGCCGGGCGAACCGACGCTCTCCACAGGACAGCAGAAGCCTCAACCACACGGAGAACCAGGTTGAGCACAGTGGGAGGCCCTACAGCCACCCCAGCACCCAGCACAGCCCGGACACATGGCGAGGGTACAGGGAGAGGCACAACAGCTAAAGAACATGAAGATGGGGAAGCCGTGCAGAGGGCAGCCGGAAGAACCGCGGGAACATCACGAATATCAACTTTGGCAGGACGAGCACCCGACGGCGACTCAACTTCCGGAAGAAAAGCGACAGCAACTGGAGGCGCAACAGGCGATACAGTGGGCACCTCAGCAGCCAAAGAGTCGTCCACATCCATAGCCACCGAAGCCTCCTTCACAGGGAGCGGCGGGAAGTCCTCCTCACAAAAGAAGTTGATGGGTGCGACGACAGGCGCAGAGCACCCAGCAGCCTGATGGCCCAAGAGGCCATAACGGTAACACGTACGAGGCTGGCAGGCGTAATGCATCCGAATATAACAAACCAGGAGCTTCACTGAAGACGGAATGTTTGCCCGCAGCCTCATTCCCAGGGTGCGAATGTTCGATTGCACACCCTTAAGCGTTCCTGAGGAGAGCAGGTGCAACTGCACACTAACAACAGCTCCAATCTGGCCGAAATAACGCCGCAGCAGCCCGTCCGGGAACTCCAAGGGCGCCCCATGCATGCTAACATACGTGATGGTACGACTCCAATCTGAGACCGCCCCCTCGAAATGACGTAAAAACGCTAGGTACACCTCCTCCGTCGTAAATTTGATAATCATCCTGTGGGAAGTCACCAGTTAAATGCCATAAACGTCCACCACAAGGACCCACAGCATTTCACACAGCACCAGCCCCACCTCAGTATATCCAGCTCGGCCAGAAAATTCGAGGTTCACGGACTGAGCTCACACTACAGTGGGAAGAGTTACTCCCATCCTGCAATCCACGTCAGCCATCATACAGACAAGTAACACACAACACAGCATGGTACACTTTGCAGTAGCCTGCAATGAATGTCACACCACCCACATTGAAATATAATTAGTATTCACCACCCAAATAACACAACACTTTGTAAACAATTTACACTGGCAAAGTATTACAGTAATACACCACTTGGAAATCTCCGAGTACACTGTCACAGTTACACAATCGTTACACTTCCAGTACACTGGCTAGTTTCTGCAAGGATATCACATACATGGTACATACAGCATGATATATATAAAATTGACACTGCCCCCACAATGAAAAATTACTGCCCTGATGGTAACTAGCCGTCACAATGCAACCCGTTCTCGCACTTGCTTATGGTCAATATTGGCTTATTTAATAAATACATATGTGACATACTAATTGATTGTAAATATTTTAGTTTACCTTGAAAAGCTTCATAGAAAACACCGACCTCACCTAACCTTCTTAGTATGTTAAGATAAGCATCTTATTGCTTCTTATTTACAATTATTACTTAACCTATCAATGGTATAGGTTAAGTAATAATATTAATTAAGAAGCAATAAGATGTTTATCTTAACATACAAAGACGGTTAGGTGAGGTCGGTGTTTTCTATGAAGCTTTTCAAGGTAAACTAAAATATTCACAATCAATTAGTATGTCACATATGCACTTATTAAATAAGCCAATATTGACTAAAAGCAAGTGCGAGAACGGGTTGCACAATGACACAACTAAATGTTTTCCAAGTGTACTCAGTACACACTATTACGTCTTTACACAGTCGGGCCCATCTCACGACTAATTTGACGTTTCCACAGGTGCGTCTCCTGCCACCTTTCTTCCTCACCTTGAACAGGTGTTGTGGACAACTGCAGCTGGGGTCCGGCTTCACGCCAATTGAGTGACTTAATGCACCAAAGCAAAACAGGGTACTCACTTAACCAGGCTAGCCTCCACAATCACTCAACTCATTCATACATACATTCATACATACACAATCACTCAACTCAGTCACAGCGCAGTATGGCAGTGAGCCAGGGGTAGAGACTAGGGCATAGCGAGACTAGCTCGCGACATTTGATACATGCCTAATCATTCTCCCTACACACACACACACACACACACAGGCTGGAGCAACAGTGCTCCATACACAGGGTGCAGGCGTGGACGAAATAATGGCACGGTAGAGGTAATGTCAAGAGTTCTAAGCGTTGGACTGAAATTCCCAGAATTTTAACTGAACACTTTCCCAGATTGCATGTAGAGCCTCCCGGATACCTCTAATACTAGGTATCTTAGTCAAAAAGACTTAATGACCAGGGATGCGAAAGTCTTACGCGGATTCACTAACAGTCTGTTGCCTCCTGCTAAAGTGACGATCACGTGGTTGGCTCGACTTTACTTTAAGTTCACTCCTCACCTAATCAAGGTACTTTCGCTCACGAATTCCGGATTCTGTATATATACGACAAAGTCACATCGATGTACGATGAGATGGATGTAATATCAGTGTCGCCACAGGCGGTGTATTACGTAACTGGCCGTAATGTGTGTGTGTGTGTGGCCGTAATGTGTGTGAGTTTGTGTGGCCAAGCCATGTAAACACACACACACTGAACACAATGACACAGGTCAGAATGAATTTTGACGCCCAAACCCGAACCGGACAAACGGGTCCTTTCTGTGCTCAAATCCACCCCTCACCCAAATCCCTCTTCACTTGCTACAGAAACTCACATGAAACAGACTCAATGTTGTACCTTTCCTTACAAACTTGCTACAGTGACCCCTATAGTCTTGCTGGAAACGTCTTGTCATAAGCTGTCCAGAGACACCCAACAAACATGTGTAGGTTAAGGGGCCCTGTGACGGTGAGCCTAAATTTCCTCAAACACACTATTTTTTTGTGAATAATATCTTCATGATAAATGCTCCAACTTTTCCTAATGGATCAACATCATACCATGAACAGAAAAAAGTTAAAAAAAATCACAATTTTAAATTAATGGTAAAAATATTAAAACGTAACCAATTGTTATTATATTAATTATGGTCTAGTTATGGAATAAAGTTCATTTTCCTTTTTGAAAAATATACTTTGAGAGTATAGTTTACCATAAAACATTTTTTTAATGTAGGCATCCAAATATATGCAGAATTTAGACGCAAAAAAATATAACTCTAAATGTTATGGCTTTATGACTAAACGACAAAAAGAAAACCTTATAACTAAGATCTTTACACATAGCATGTAAAAATGGTGAGAATCGGTCATAAACTGTGTTTTTTTCAAGTCTCAAAGTTGAAATTCCGGAATGTTTTAGAGATAATTGAAGTTGAAGTTATCGACAATGAAAATGGTAGTTCTAATTAATGAATTTTTTATATGTTTTAATAAACATTGCTTGGCATTTGTATTTGAATATATGTAAGTTGTAGGTCAATATGTGTTGAATGATGTCAAGAAAATATCCCCTCCCTCCCACAAAAAAAAAAAAATATAGGGATACGTTAGGGATAATCTTGAGGTTTCCTTGAGATGGTTTCTGGGCTTAGCATCCCTGCGGCTCGGTTCTCGTTGCTTTCTCGTTGCTGAAGTGGTCAATCAGGCTGTTGGACGCAGCTGCTCGCACCTGACGTGTGAGTCACAGCCTGATTGAACAGTAACAAACATATATTGCAGTAACTTTATTGGTCATATAAAAGTGGTAAGGCCCCTCATCGTAAGGTCTAAATTCGTCAATACATCCTAATATTGACAAAATAGATAGACAAAGAGAATAGAGTTTGAAATCTTTAAATATTTTGGCCCAAAAAAATAAGAGTCACAACTCCCGCCATCTGTGGCTGATTAACATGTTAAACATTTTCGTTCCAACTTCATGCTTAGTGCCGGATATGGATTCTCCAAGATGTAAAAGTTACAATAGAAACAAAGGAAAAAAACAAATAAATGGTTGTCAGCTTTTCGTACTTAGGGACATAAGAAATATTGCCGTTGGGCAATGTATTGATATTATATATAATAAAATACAGCATAATAACATACTTTATTATGTGTGAAATCTGGCCCTCCAGGTGCCACCAGCTTCATACCCACTTTATAGAACCTCCTTACTACAACTTTTCTTCTTTGTGTATCGGACAAGTGTTGGCATTTTTTTTTATCCCTGATTACCAGTAAATAGGTGTTATCGTTATTATCAGTTGCCGCCCTTCGCCGCACACATTTATTTTTACAAAAAATACGTAAACAAATTCTTAACATATTGGGATGAAATTTTTACGATGCTCATGACAAATAGCGGGAGATTTATGGGAAACCGACCTGTGAGATTTATATTTATTTAATTTATAGGAATTTATATAGAATTTATATTTACTGTAATTTATATATTTCGATAGCAATTTATATGAAATTTAGTGGACTTTTTTTCTGCAATATTCTCAAATCGATTCTTACACATTAGGGGGGGGGGGTTATATTAAATTTATATATATGCAGCCAATCAAACTACAGTATTTAACTATATATATTAGTAAATAGATTTTGGAGGTGCCTTATCTTATTGTATGGTAGGCCTAGTCCACCAGCAATAACTAGCATGTAGACACTAAATAATCCTCTGGGTGAGGCTAGCATCAACCACCCAAGTAACTGATGTATCAAGATTAATTCTTGTTTCCTCTTCTTGTTACTGGGTTGAGTCGTTCGTTCGTGATCTAACCGGAAATAATCCTATCTACCTTTTACATTACTGGCCAGAAATGAATTAGATAAGATTTCGGAAAGACACTTCCCTTGTTAGATGTTGACAGCGTGTTGATGATGGTAGAATTTATAGCGCTATGTGGCAATGATACCCATTTTCTATTGATGGAAAATTCCACAACAAGATACATTTTCTATGGGTTAACTTGTGTATACAACAGCAACAATATTATCTGCCTATTGTATTTAATATTAGTAAATAGTGTCGGGTTTTCCGACAAGATTTGTTTAAATTTTTTCACTATTTTTCATATTTGGAAAAATCTCCTCCGTCACCGGGCCCCTTAAATATTTCCAAAAGTATGACTTGGTGCACAGGCTTAGAGCAATTGCCTTTTTTGGTTGTACACTCATACAATAGTACACAAACATGCTGGGAACTCCATTCCCTCACAAACCTTCAAATCCAAGGATCCCATCACAATGGCTGTACTATTCAAATCACTTGTGCTGTCCCATCTTGAGTACTGCTTAGTACTCACTTCTTCCCTTCAGAGCGGGAGAATTTGCTGAAATAGAGGGAATACAGAGAACATATACAGTATAAATAGACGCAGTAAAGCACGAAAATTATTGGGATCGTCTAAAAGCTCTCGAAATGCTCCTATCACTACAGAGGAGACGAGAGAGATATCAAATAATATATAAGGGGAAAATACTGGAGGGGTCAGGTCCCAAATTTACACAGAAAAATAACAACATACTTGAGTGAACGATATGGAAGAAAATTCAGAACAGAACCAGTGAAGAACAGGGTGTGCCATAGGCACGACCAAAGAACACTGTATGAACATCAGAGGTCCACGGTTGTTCAAAATACTCCCAGCAAGTATAAGAAATATTGACAGAACAACCGTGGACATCTTCAAGAGAAAACTAAATAGTTTTCTTCAACAAGTGACGGACCAACCGTGCTGTGTTGAATATGTGGGCCTGCGTCCGAAAAAATAAAGCTAAAAAACAAACTTAAGTTTTCCTAGGCCTACTATACCACACATATGTACTACATTAGACCTCACATAACGAACATCACACATAGTAAAATTAGGTTAAGTTTAGGTAGTTTGTCGGTGCAACGTAGTTAGAAAATCGTTTTCCGGTTTGTCCAAATTTAAAATTACCGATTTCTACTTTCTAATTGCATTGTACATCTGTATGCACTATGGTCCTCATCCATCCTTTAGGAACTATAATAACAGGAGGATTCCTGCATAAGAACTCATGTTAGAGTTATGAAATCAAACAGAATAAATTTTGTACTAATGCTATACAACAGTTACACAAAGATTATACAAAAGATGTTAAGCAATAGAAGTTAATAAGTTCAAAACAATGTTGCTTGTTTATAAATACCTAAAAATTTTAAGAAATTTTTTTAAATAAATAGTTTTAAACGAAAATGGGAGTCATACAATGGGAGAATAATTGTGTCCGACAACACAGAAGATAGAATGAAGCCCAAAATTGCAGCATGAGACCCGAACCCTTGTAGCACCAGACATCAATCACTGTAGGACCATACCACAACCATTGTAGCACCAGATCACAATAATTGTAGCACCAGACCACAACCACTGTAGCACCAGAAAAAAACACTGAAGCAACAGACCACCACAATTGTAGCACCAAACCACAACCACAGTAGCAACACACCACAACCATTGTAGCACAAGACCATAACCACTGAAGCAACAGACCATAACCACTGTAGCACCAGACTACATCTACTTAGCACGAGACCATAACTACTATAGCACTAGACCACAACCACTGAAGCGCCAGACCACAACCATTGTAGCACCAGACCAATAGCAATGTAGAACCAGACCACAACCACTGTAGCACCAGACCATAACAACTGTAGTACTAGACCACAACCACTGTAGCACCAGAACACAACAATTCTAGCACCAGACCACAACCACAAAAGCACCAGACCAAAACCACTGTAGCACCAGACCACAACCACTGAAGCACCAGGCAACAACGACTGTAGCACCAGACCACAACCATTGTAGCACCAGACCACAACCACAATAGCACCAGACCCAAACCACTTTAGCACCAGACCACAACTATTGTTGCACCAAACCATAACCACTGAAGTACCAGCTCACAACCACATTAGCACCAGACCACAACCATTCTAGCTCCAGACCACCACCATTGTAGCACCAGACCACAACCACTGTAGCACCAGAACACAACCCCTGTTGCACCAGACCACAACCACTGAAGCACCAGACCGCAACCACTATAGCACCAGACAAACACCACTGAAACCCCAGACTACAACCATTGCAGCACCAGACCATATACATTGTAGCTCCAGACCACAACCATTGTAGCACTAGACCACAACCACGGAAATACCAGAGCAAAACCACTATAGCACCAGACCACAACCACTGAGCACCAAACCACAACCACTATAGCAACAGACCACAACCATTGAAGCACCAGACCACAACCATTGTAGCACCAGACCACAACAACTGTAGTACCAGACCACAACCACTGTAGCACTAGACCACAAACACTGTAGCTCCAGACTACCATTATTGTAGCACCAAACCCCAACCACTGTAGTACCAGACCACAACCATTGTGTCACAAGACCACAAGCACTGAAGCACCAGACCACCACCATTGTAGCACCAGACTACAGCCACTGTAGCACCACACCACAACAACTGTAGCACCAGACCACAACCACTGTAGCTCCGGACCACCACTATTGTAGCACAACATCACAACCACTGAAGCACCAGACCACCACCATTGTAGCACCAGACTACAGCCACTGTAGCACCAAAAAACAACCATTGTAGCACAAGACTACAACCAATGAAGCACCAGACCACAACCACTGTAGCACCAGACCACAACCCTTGTAGCTCCAGACCATCACCTGATGGTGGTGTCTGATGTGTGTCACCTGTGTCTGATGTGATGTGTGCCACCTGTGTCTGATGTATGCATTGATAGCACCAGACCACAACCATTGAAGCACCAAACCACAACCACTGTAGCACCAGATTACAACCTGTATAGCACCAGACCACAACCACTGTAGCACCAGACCACAACCATTGTAGCACCAGACCACAACCACTGAAGCACCAGACCACAACCTCTATAGTTCCAGACCAACACCATTGTAGCACCAGACCACAACCATTGTAGCACCAGACCACCAATACTAAAGCACCAAACCACAACCACTATAACTCAAGCCCACAAAAACTGAAGCACCAAACAACAACGTCTGTAGCACCTGATCACAACCATTGCAGCACCAGACCACAACCACAAGAGCACCAGACGACAATCATTGTAGCATAAGACGACAACCATTGTAGCACCAGACAACAACCATTGTTACACCAGACCATACCCACTGAAGCAACAAATCACAACCACTGTAGCACCAGACCACAACCACCAAAGCACCAGACCATAACCAATGTAGCACCAGACCACAACCACCAAAGCACCAGACCACAACCAGCATAGCACCAGACCACAACCATTGAAGCACCAGACCACAACCATTGAAGTACCAGACCTCAACCATGGTAGCACCTGACCACAACCAATGTATCACCAGACCTCAACCACTGTAGCACCAGACGACAAAAACTGTAGCACCAAACCACAACAACTGAAGCACCTGACTACAACCACTGCAGCACAAAACCACAACCACTATAGCACAAGACCACAATCACTGAAGCACCAGACCCCAACCACTGTAGCACCAGACGACAACCACTGAAGCACCTGACCACAACCATTAAAGCACCAGACCACAAACACTGTAGCACCAGACCACAACCACTGAAGTACCAGACCTCAACCATTGTAGCACCAGACTACAACCACTGTAGCATCAGACCTCAACCAATGTAGCACCTGACCACAACCAATGTATCACCAGTCCTCAACCACTGTAGCAACAGACCAACACCATTGAATCACAAGACCACAACCACTGAAGCACCAGAGCATAACCACTGTAGCACCACACAACAACCACTTAAGCAGCAGACCACAACCACTGTAAAACCAGATCAAAACAATTGTAGGACCAGACAATAGCCACTGCAGCACCAGATAACAACCACTGTAGCACCAGACTACAACCACTATAGCACCAGACCACAACCACTGTAGCACCAGACCACAACCACATTAGCACCAGACCACAACCATTGTAGCACCAGACCAACACCACTGAAGCACCAAACCACAACCACTGTAGTACCAGACCAAAAAAACTGAAGCACCAAACCACAACCACTATAGCAACAGACTACAACCACTTTACCAACAGACCACAACGACTATAGCACCAGACCACAAGCACTGTAGCACCAAATCACGAAAACTGAAGCACCAGACCACAGCCACTGAAGTACTAGACCACAACCACTGTAGCACCAGACCACAACCATTGTAGCACCAGTCCTTAACCACTGTAGCACCAGACCACAACCACTGTAGCACCAGTCGTTAACCACTGTAGCACCAGACCAAAACCAATGTAGCACCAGTCCTTAACCACTGCATTACAAAACCACAACCGCTGTCGTACCAGACCACAACAATTGTAGCACCAGATCACAACCACTGTAGCACCAGTCCTTAACCACTGTAGCACCAGACCACAACCGTTGTCGTACAAGACCACAACAACTGTACCACCAGACCACAACCCCTGTAGCACCATACCACAACCCCTGTAGCACCAGACCACAACACCTGTAGCACCAGACAACAAAACCTGAAGCACCAGACCACAACCACTGCAGCACCAGATCACAACCACTGTTGCACCAGATCCCAACCACTGTAGCACCAGTCCTTAACCACTGTAGCACCAGACCACAACCGCTGTCGTACAAGACCATTACAACTTTACCACCAGACCACAATCTCTGTAGCACAACTACTTTAACACAAGACGAAAACCATTGTAGCAGAAGACAACATCCATTGAAGCACCATTCCAAACCCGCTTTAACACCAGACCACAAACATTGTAGCACCATACCACTACCATTGTAGCACCAGACCACAACCATTTTTGCATCAGTCATTAACTAATGTACCACACAACCAAAACTATTGTAGCACAAGACCACAACTATTGAAGCACCAGATCACAAAAACTGAAGGACCAGACCACAACCACTGTAGCACCAGACCACAACTACTGAAACACCTGACCTCAACCATTGTAGCACCAGACCAAAACCACTGTAGCACCAGACAACAACCACTGTACCATCTGACTTCATCCATTGAAGCACCAGACCACAACCACTGTAGCACCAGACCACAACCACTGAAACACCGGACCTCAACCATTGTAGCACCAGACCACAACCACTGTAGCACCAGACAGCAACCACTGAAGCATCTGACTTCATCCATTGAAGCACCAGACCACAAACACTGTAGCACAAAACCACAACCACTGAAGCACCAGACCACAACCAGTGTATTATCAGACCACAACCACTGAAGCACCAGACTACAACTACTATTGCACCAGACCACAATCAATGTATCACCGGACCTCAACCATTGTAACACCAGACCACAACAACTGTAGCCCCAGACCACATCCACTGAAGCACCAGACCAGAACCATTGTAGCACCAGACCACAACAACTGTAGCACCAGTCCTTAACGACTGAAGCACCAGACCACAACCACTGTAGCACCAGTCCTTAACCACTGTAGCACCAGAAGACAACAACTGTAGAACCAGTCCTTAACATCTGTAGCACAAACCACAACCACTGTAGCACCAGATAACAACCACTGTAGCACCAGATCACAAAAACTGAAGCATCAGATCACAACCGCTGTCGTACCAGACCACAACAACTGTACCACCAGACGATAACCCCTGAAGCACCTGACCACAACCAATGTAGCACCAGACCACAACCCCTGTAGCACCAGACCACATACACTGAAGCACCAGACCACAACCACAGCAGCACCAGGTCACAACCACTGTTGCACCAGATCCCAACCACTGTAGCACCAGTCCTTAACCACTGTAGCACCAGACCACAACCGCTGTCGTACAAGACTATAACAACTTTACCACCAGACCACAACCTCTGTAGCACCAGACCACAACCACTTTAACACCAGATCACAACCACTAAAGCACCAGAACATCACCACTGTACCACCACACTACAACCAATTAAGCAGCAGACCACAACAACTGTAAAACCAAACCACAACATTTATAGGACCAGACCACAACCACTGTAGCACCAGACAACAACCACTATACCACCAGACCACAACCACTGTAGCGCCAGACCACAACCACTGTAGCACCACACCACCACCACTGAAGCACCAGACCACAATCACTATAGCAACAGACCACAACCACTTTACCAACAGACCACAACCAGTGTAGGACCAGACCACAACCTCTTTAACAGCAGACCAGAAACATTGTAGTACCAGACCGAAGCACTGTAGCACTGGACCAGAACCACTGTAGCACCAGACCATAACCACTGAAGCACCAGACCACAACTACTGTAGTACCAGACCACAACCACTGTAGCACCAGTCCTTAACGACTGTAGCACCAGTCCTTATCCATTGTAGCACCAGACCACAACCACTGTAGCACCAGTCCTTAACCAATGAAGCACCAGACCACAACCACTATAGCACCAGACCACAACCACTGTAGAGCCAGACTACAACCACTTAGCACGAGATCACAACCACTATAGCACCAGACCACAACCACTGAAGCACTAGACAACAACCACTGTAGCACCAGATCACAACCTCTATAGCACCAGACCACAACCACTGTAGCACCAGACCACAACCATTGTAGCACCAGACAACAACCACTGTAGAGCCAGACTACAACCACTTAGCACGAGATCACAACCACTATAGCACCAGACCACAACCACTGTAGCACCAGACCACAACCACTGTAGCACCAGACCACAACCATTGAAGCACCAGACCACAACAACTGTAGCACCAGATTACAACCTGTATAGCACCAGACCACAACCACTGTAGCACCAGACCACAACAATTGTAGCACCAGACCACAACCACTGAAGCACCAGACCACAACCTCTATAGTACCAGACCAACACCATTGTAGCACCAGACCACAACCATTGTAGCACCAGACCACCAACACTAAAGCACCAAACCACAACCACTATAACTCAAGCCCACAAAAACTGAAGCACCAGACAACAACGACTGTAGCACCTGATCACAACCATTGCAGCACCAGACCACAACCACAAGAGCACCAGACGACAATCATTGTAGCATAAGACGACAACCATTGTAGCACCAGACAACAACCATTGTTACACCAGACCATACCCACTGAAGCAACAGATCACAAGTACTGTAGCACCAGACCACTACCACCAAAGCACCAGACCATAACCAATGTAGCACCAGACCACAACCACCAAAGCACCAGACCACAACCAGCATAGCACCAGACCACAAACACTGAAGCACCAGACCACAACCACAGAAGTACCAGACCTCAACCATTGTAGCACCTGACCAAAACCAATGTATCACTAGACCTCAACCACTGTAGCACCAGACGACAAAAACTGTTGCACCAAACCACAACAACTGAAGCACCTGACTACACCCACTGCAGCACAAAACCACAACCACTATAGCACAAGACCACAATCACGGAAGCACCAGACCCCAACCACTGTAGCACCAGACAACAACCACTGAAGCACCTGACCACAACCATTAAAGCACCAGACCACAAACACTGTAGCACCAGACCACAACCACTGAAGTACCAGACCTCAACCATTGTAGCACCAGACAACAACCACTGTAGCATCAGACCTCAACCAATGTAGCACCTGACTACAACCAATGTATCACCAGTCCTCAACCACTGTAGCAACAGACCAACACCATTGAATCACAAGACCACAACCACTGAAGCACCAGAGCATAACCACTGTAGCACCACACCACAACCACTTAAGCAGCAGACCACAACCACTGTAAAACCAGATCAAAACAATTGTAGGACCAGACAATAGCCACTGCAGCAGCAGATAACAACCACTGTAGCACCAGACCACAACCATTATAGCACCAGACCACAACCACTGAAGCACCAGACCACAACCACATTAGCACCAGACCACAACCACTGTAGCACCAGACCAGCACCACTGAAGCACCAAACCACAACCACTGTAGTACCAGACCAAAAAAACTGAAGCACCAAACCACAACCACTATAGCAACAGACTACAACCACTTTACCAACAGACCACAACGACTATAGCACCAGACCACAAGCACTGTAGCACCAAATCACAAAAACTGAAGCACCAGACGACAACCACTGTTGCACCAGTCCACAGCAACTGAAGTACTAGACCACAACCACTGTAGCACCAGACCACAACCATTGTAGCACCAGTCCTTAACCACTGTAGCACCAGACCACAACCACTGTAGCACCAGCCGTTAACCACTGTAGCACCAGACCAAAACCAATGTAGCACCAGTCGTTAACCACTGCATTACAAAACCACAACCGCTGTCGTACCAGACCACAACAATTGTAGCACCAGATCACAACCACTGTAGCACCAGTCCTTAACCACTGTAGCACCAGACCACAACCGTTGTCGTACAAGACCACAACAACTGTACCACCAGACCACAAAACCTGAAGCACCAGACCACAACCACTGCAGCACCAGATCACAACCACTGTTGCACCAGATCCCAACCACTGTAGCACCAGTCCTTAACCACTGTAGCACCAGACCACAACCGCTGTCGTACAAGACCATAACAACTTTACTACCAGACCACAATCTCTGTAGCACAACTACTTTAACACAAGACGGAAACCATTGTAGCAGAAGACAACATCCATTGAAGCACCATTCCAAACCCGCTTTAACACCAGACCACAAACATTGTATCATCATACCACTACCATTGTAGCACCAGACCACAACCATTTTTGCATCAGTCATTAACTAATGTACCACACAACCAAAACTATTGTAGCACAAGACCACAACTATTGAAGCACCAGATCACAAAAACTGAAGGACCAGACCACAACCACTGTAGCACCAGACCACAACTACTGAAACACCTGACCTCAACCATTGTAGCACCAGACCACAACCACTGTAGCACCAGACAGCAACCACTGTAGCATCTGACTTCATCCATTGAAGCACCAGACCACAACCACTGTAGCACCAGACCACAACTACTGAAACACCGGACCTCAACCATTGTAGCACCAGACCACAACACCTGTAGCACCAGACAACAACCACTGAAGCATCTGACTTCATCCATTGAAGCACCAGACCACAAACACTGTAGCACAAAACCACAACCACTGAAGCACCAGACCACAACCAGTGAATCATCAGACCACAACCACTGAAGCACCAGACTAAAACCACTATTGCACCAGACCACAATCAATGTATCACCAGACCTCAACCATTGTAACACCAGACCACAACCACTGTAGCCCCAGACCACATCCACTGAAGCACCAGACCACAACCACTGTAGCACCAGACCACAACAACTGTAGCACCCGTCCTTAACGACTGAAGCACCAGACCACAACCACTGTAGCACCAGTCCTTAACCACTGTAGCACCAGAAGACAACAACTGTAGAACCAGTCCTTAACATCTGTAGCACCAAACCACAACCACTTTAGCACCAGATAACAACCACTGTAGCACCAGATCACAAAAACTGAAGCACCAGACCACAACTGCTGTCGTACCAGACCACAACAACTGTACCACCAGACGATAACCCCTGTAGCACCTGACCACAACCAATGTAGCACCAGATCACAACCCCTGTAGCACCAGACCACATAACCTGAAGCACCAGACCACAACCACTGCAGCACCAGATCACAACCACTGTTGCACCAGATCCCAACCACTGTAGCACCAGTCCTTAACCACTGTAGCACCAGACCACAACCGCGGTCGTACAAGACTATAACAACTTTACCACCAGACCACAACCTCTGTAGCACCAGACCACAACCACTTTAACACCAGATCACAACCACTAAAGCACCAGAACATCACCACTGTACCACCACGCTACAACCAATTAAGCAGCAGACCACAACAACTGTAAAACCAAACCACAACATTTATAGGACCAGACCACAACCACTGTAGCACCAGACAACAACCACTATACCACCAGACCACAACCACTGTAGCACCAGACCACAACCACTGTAGCGCCAGACCACAACCACTGTAGCACCACACCACCACCACTGAAGCACCAGACCACAATCACTATAGCAACAGACCACAACCACTTTATCAACAGACCACAACCAGTGTAGGACCAGTCCACAACCTCTTTAACAGCAGACCAGAAACGCTGTAGTACCAGACAGAAGCACTGTAGCACTAGACCACAACCACTGTAGCACCAGACCATAACCACTGAAGCACCAGACCACAACTACTGTAGTACCAGACCACAACCACTGTAGCACCAGTCCTTAACGACTGTAGCACCAGTCCTTATCCATTGTAGCACCAGACCACAACCACTGTAGCACCAGTCCTTAACCAATGAAGCACCAGACCACAACCACTATAGCACCAGACCACAACCACTGTAGAGTCAGACTACAACCACTTAGCACGAGATCACAACCACTATAGCACCAGACCACAACCACTGAAGCACCAGACCACAACCACTGTAGCACCAGATCACAACCTCTATAGCACCAAACCACAACCACTGTAGCACCAGACCACAACCATTGTAGCACTAGACCACAACCACTGTAACACCAGACCACAACTTCTATAGCACCAGACCAACACCACTGTAGCACCAGACCGCAACCACTGAAGCACCAGACCTCAACCATTGTAGCACCGGACCACTACCATTGTAGCACCAGACCACAACCACTGTAGCACCAGACCACAACCACTGTAGCACCAGACAACAACCATTGAAGCACCTGATCTCAACCATTATAGCACCAGACTACAAACACTGTAGAACCAGATCACAACCACTGTAGCACCAGGCCACAACCACTGTAACACTAGACCACTACCAGTGTTGCATCAGACCACAACCAATGTAGCACCAGACCACGACCACTTTAGCACCAGCCCACAACAACTGTAAAGCCAGACCACAACATTTATAGAACCAGACAATATCCACTGCATCATCAGACCACAACCACTGTTTCACCAGACAAAAAACACTATAGCACCAGACCACAACCACTGTAGCACCAGACCACAACCACTGTAGCGCCAGACCACAACCACTGTAGCTCCACACCACCACCAATGAAGCACCAGACCACAACCACTATAGCAACAGACCACAACCACTTTACCAACAGACCACAATCAGTGTAGGACCAGACCACAACCCCTTTAACAGTAGACGACAAACACTATAGTACCAGACTGAAGCACTGTAGCACCATACCACCACCACTGTAGCACCAGATCATAACCACTGAAGCACCAGACCACAACCACTGTAGCACCAGACCACAACCACTGTAGCACCAGTCCTTAACGACTGTAGTACCAGTCCTTAACCACTGTAGCACAAGACCACAACCACAGTAGCATCAGTCCTTAACCACTGCGGCACCAGTCCTTAACCACTGTAGCACCAGACCACAACAACTGTACCACCAGACCACAACCCCTGTAGCACCAGATCACAAAAACTGAAGCTCCGGACTACAACCACTGTAGCATCAAACCACAACCACTGTAGCACCAGACCACAACCACTGTAGCACCAGACCACAACCACTGTAGCACCAGTCCTTAATTACTGTTCTGATGAATGTAAATGATCTCCCAGAGGGTACAGAATCGTTTCTCTCAATGTTTGCCGATGACGCAAAAATTATGAGAAAGATAAAAACTGAGGACGATAGTAGGAGGCTACAAGATGACCTAGACAGACTGAGCGAATGGTCCAACAAATGACTGTTGAAGTTCAACCCGAGTAAATGCAAAGTAATAAAACTAGGCCGTGGAAACAGGAGGCCAGACACAGGATACAGAATAGGAGATGAAGTACCTAATGAAACGGACAGAGAGAGGGATCTAGGAGATGATATCACCCCAAACCTGTCTCCTGAAGCCCACATAAAAAGAATAACGTCAGCGACATATGCGAGGCTGGCAAACATCAGAACAGCGTTCAGGAACCTGTGTAAGGAATCATTCAGAATCTTGTACACCACATATGTAAGACCAATCCTGGAGTATGCGGCCCCAGCATGGAGCCCGTACCTTGACAAGCACAAGACGAAGCTGGAAAAAGTCCAAAGGTGTGCCTCTAGACTAGTCCCAGAACTAAGAGGCATGAGTTACGAGGAAAGGCTTCGGAAAATGCACCTTGTGACACTGGAAGAGAGAAGAGTAAGGGGAGACATGTTCACAAACTACAAAATCTTGAGAGGAATCGACCGGGTAAACTAGGATAAACTATTCAACACTGGTGGGACGCGAACAAGGGGACCCAGGTGGAAACTGAGTGTCCACATGAGCCACAGAGACGTTAGAAGGAACTTTTTCAGTGTCAGAGTAGTTAACGGATGGAATGCATTAGGCAGTGATGTGGTGGAGGCTGACTCCATACACAGTTTCAAATGTAGATATGATAGAGCCCAGTAGGCTCAGGAAACTGTACACCAGTTGATAGGCGGAACCAAAGAGCCAAAGCTCAACCCTTGCAAGCACAAATAGGTAAGCACAAATAGGTGAGTACTTTAGCACCAGATCACAACTGCTGTCGTTCCAGACCATAACAACTGTACCACCAGACCACAATCACTGTAGCACCAGATCACAACCACTGTAGCACCAGACCACAACCATTGTAGCACCAGACCACAACCATTCTAGAACCAGACATTAACATTTGTACCACACGACCACAACCATTGTAGCACAATGACCAAAGCACTGTAGCACCAGACCACAACCACTGTAGCACCAGATCACAAAAAGTGAAGCACCAGACCACAACCACTGTAGCACCAGACCACAACCACTGAAGCACCAGTCCTTAACTACTGTAGCACCAAACCACAACCACTGTAGTACCTGACCACAACCACTGTAGCACCAGTCCTTAACCACTGTAGCACCAGACCACAACCACTGTAGCACCAGACCACAACCACTGTAGCACGAGTCCTTCACCACTGTAGCACCAGGTCACACCTGCTGTCGCACCAGACCACAACAACTGTGCCATCAGACCACAACCCCTTTACCACCAGCCCACAACCACTGTAGCACCAGACCACAACCACTTTAACACAAGACCACAACCATTGCAGCACAAGACAACATCCAATGAAGCACCATTCCAAATCCGCTATAACACGAGACCACAAACATTGTAGCACCATACTAAAACCATTTTTGCATCAGACATTAACTATTGTGCCACACGACCACAACCATTGTAGCACAAATTACAACATTTGAAGAACCAGATCACAACTATTTTATCACATGACGACAACAATTGTTGGACCACACAACAACCATTGGAGCACCAGACTACAACCTTTGTAGCACCAGATATCAACAATTGAAGCACAAGACGATAACCATTATAGTACCAGAACCAAACCATTTAGCACCAGACATTAACTATTGTAGCACAAGACTACAACCACTGTAGTACAAGACCACAACCACTAAAGCACCAGACCACAACCGCTGTAGCACGAGACGACAAACACTCTATCACCATACCACACCCACTTTAGCACCAGACCAACATCACCGTAGCACCAGACCAACACGACAGTACCACCAGACCACAATAACTGTAGAACCAGACAACAACTAAGGTAGCACTAGACCAAAACCACTGAAGCACTAGACCACAGCCATGTAGCATCAGATCACATCCACTGAAGCACAAGACCACAACAACTGAAGAACCAGACCACAACCACTATAGCACCAGACTACAACAACTGTAGCACCAGACCACAACCACTGTAGCACCAGACCACAACCACTGAAGCGTCAGACCACAACCGCTGTAGCACGAGACCATAACCACTGAAGCATCAGACATCAGCCATTGAAACACCAGACCACAACCACTATAGCACCAGCCGACAACAACTGTAGCACCAGACCACAACCATTGTAGCACCAGACCACAACCACTGAAGCACCAGACCGCAACCATTGGAGTACCATACCACAACCACTGTAGCACCAGACCACAAACATTGTAGCAACAGATCACAATCACTGTAGCATCAGACCACAACCACTGAAGCACCTAACCACAACTATTGTAGCACCAGACTACAACCACTGTATCACCAGACCACAACCACTGTAGCACCAGACCACCACTATTGTAACTCCAGACCAAACCACTGGAGCACCAGACCACAACCATTGTAGCACAAGACCACAACAACTGCAGCACCAGACCACCACCATTGTAGCCCCAGACCACAACCACTGTAGCACAAGACCACAGTAATTGTAGCACAAGACCACATCCACTGAAGCACAAGACTACAACCACTGTAGCACTAGACCATCACCACTAAAACACCAGACCACAACCATTGTAGCACCAGACCCAATCACTGTAAAACCAGACCACAACCAATGGTCAACAGAAGACAGAGAGAAGCTGAAACTAAACCTCGTAGAGGCAAAATGGCTAAATAAGTGCAGAAATGAAGAAAAAATCAATTCTTTTTCTACAAAGTGATAGGGGTAGGCAGGCCTGTAAAATGGTACAAAAAGGCAAACCAACAAAATTGCTAGAGAGAGGGTAGTGAAGAATAAGGAGAAGGGGAACATGTTCCTGAAAATAGTTTACACCAATGTAGATGGAGTGAGATCGAAGATACTGGAGTTCAGTGATGTAATACAGCTGCAGACACCAGATATTGTTACACTTACGGAGACAAAACTTGAAGATGTTATTTTAAATGAGGTCATATTCCCAAGGGCCTACCCAATTTGGAGACGGAACAGAAACATTAGAAAAGGCGACGGCGTTGCTGTGCTGGTGAAAGAACACCTAAAGGTGATCGTAATAATGATTGCTAATCCACGAGAGGTTGACGTAATAGCACTAGAAATCTGCCATGAGGATGATAAACTAATGATCATAAATGCATATAGTCCACCGCCAAGCAACACATGGACAAAGGAGGAGCTAGATAGTAAAAGAGAGGGTCTTATAACAATAATGAGAGAGATTATAGTAAGAGCG
This sequence comes from Procambarus clarkii, assembly GCF_040958095.1. NCBI lineage: Eukaryota > Metazoa > Arthropoda > Malacostraca > Decapoda > Cambaridae > Procambarus > Procambarus clarkii. The sequence goes on along the minus strand of NC_091203.1, from coordinate 6,916,461 downwards.
GATAAAGATAGATCACGACTTTTGATAGTCGGCGACTTCCACTTAAAACCCATAGACTGGGAAGCATATAAAGCCAGAACAGAGGATTTTTGGACCTGTAGATTTATAGACCTCATCCTGGAAACATTCTTATACCAACATGTTAAACACGGTAATAGGATGAAGGAAGGGGACGTACCCTCCATGCTAGATTTGATATTTACCAGGAAGGAAGAAGAGATATTTGACATTCAGTACCTTCCTCCCTTGGGTAAAAGTGACCATGTCTTTTTGGGAATAAAGTATGCAATGCGTTATAATCTGGAAGAAAATAAGGAGGTTGAAGCAGTTGAAAAACCTGACTTCAGGAGAGGACACTATGGCGACCTTAGAATTTTTTTTAGTGAGTATTATTGGACAGACTTGTTGCTAGGCAAGGAAGTAAATGAGATGTATGTCAAGTTTCTTGAAATATATGATAAAGGCACAAAAAAATTTATACCAAAGCAGAGATGCAGAACTAGGAAACAGGGTTGGTTCGACAGAAATTGCGAGAGGGCCAGAAACCAAAATACACTAAAATGGAATCAATATAGGAAGAGGCCAAACCCCCAAACATACCAGCGATACAAAGATGCGAGAAACAACTACACGTCAGTGAGGAGAAAGGCAGAACAAATTTTGAAATAGGGATTGCGGACAAATGTAAAACAGAACCAGGTCTATTCTACAAATTTATAAACAACAAATTGCAGGTAAAGGATAATATTCAGAGGTTGAAAATGGGGGAATAGATTCACGGAAAATGAAAAAGAAATGTTTGAAACATTAAACGAAAAGTTCCAAAGTGTGTTGGTACAAAATGAAATCATCAGGGAACCAGACACAATAATAATTCCAGAGAACAACATAGAGATGTCTAGAGACGAAGTGGAAAAAATGCTCAAGGAGCTAAGTAAGAACAAAGCAGTTGGTCCAGATGGAGTTTCCCCATGGGTTCTGAGAGAATGTGCACCTGAGCTCAGCATTCCACTTCAACTGATTTTTCAGGCATCCCTGTGTAACGGAGTTGCAGCTGATGTGTGGAAAAAGGCTAACATTGTTCCAATCTACAAAAGCGACAGCAGGGATGTCTCCCTCAATTATAGACCTGTATCATTGACAAGTGTAATTGTCAAAATATTGGAAAAAATCATTAAAACTAAATGGCTAGAACACCTGGAGAAAAACAATATAATATCAGACAGGCAGTATGGTTTTCGCTCTGGAAGATCCTGTGTAACGAATTTACTCAGTTTCTATGATCGAGCCACAATAAGATTTTACAGGAAAGAGATGGTTGGGTGGACTGAATCTATCTGGACCTAAAAAAGGCTTTTAGCAGAGTTCCACATAAGAGGTTGTTCTGGAAACTAGAACATATTGGAGTGGTGACAGCTTCTAACATGGATGAAAAATTTCGTAACTGACAGAAAAATGAGGGCCGTAATCAGAAGCAATGTATCGGATTGGAGGAGTGTCACAAGTGGAGTACCACAGGGTTCAGTTCTTGCACCGGTAATGTTCATTGTCTACATAAACGATCTACCAGATAGCATACAGAATTATATGAACATGTTTGCTGATGATGCTAAGATAATAGGGAAGATAAGAAACCTAGATGATTGTCATGCCCTTCAAGATGACCTGGACTAAATAAGTATATGGAGCAACACTTAGCAAATGGAATTTAATATGAATAAAAGCCATGTTATGGAATTTGGAATTGGAGAATATATAGCCCACACGACATATAAATTGCGTGTGAAACCTTTAAAGAATTCTGATAAAGAACGGGATCTAGGGGTGGCTCTAGATAGAAAAATGTCACCTGAATACCACATAAAGAACATTGTGCGAGGAGCCTATGCCACACTTTCTAACTTAAGAATTGTTTTTAAATTCTTGGATGGAGAAATATTTAAGAAACTGTTCACGACTTTTGTTAGACCAAGGCTGGAATATGCAGCGGTTGTACGGTGCTCATATCTTAATAAGCATATCAACAAACTAGGAAAGGTGCAATGACATGCCACTAAGTGGCAACCAGAACTGAAGGGCAAGAGCTACAAGGAGAGGTTAGATGCATTAAATATGCAAAAAGTAGAAGATAGAAGAAAAAGACGCGATATGATCACTACGTACAAAATAGTAACAGGAATCGATAAAATTGATGGGGACGAATTCCTGAGACCCGGAACTTCAAGAACAAGAGGTCATAGATTTAAACTAAAGAAAGAAAGCTGCCGAAGTTATAAAAGAAAATTCATTTTTATAAACAGAGTGGTAAACGGTTGGAACAAGTTAGGTGAGAAGGTGGTGGAGGCCAAAACAGTCAGTATTTTCATAGCGTTATATGACAAAGAGTGCTGGTAAGACGGGACACCACGAGTGTAGCTAACATCCTGTAACTACACTTAGGTAATTACATTTAGGTAATTACTGTAGCATCAGACCACAATCACTGAAGCACAAGACCACAACCACTGTAGCACCAGACACCAAACAATGAAGCACCAGACCACAACCACTGTAGTACAAGACCACAACAACTGTAGCACCAGACCACAACCCCTGAAGCACCAGACCACAACCTCTTAAACAACTAGACCACAACTACTGTAGCACCAGACCACAACCATTTTAACGCAAGACCACAACCACTGGAGCACCAGACCACAAACACTTTAACACCAGACCATAACCATTGTAGCACCAGAGAAAAACCATTCAAGCACCATACCACACCTGCTATAAAACCAGACCAAAAACATTGTAGCACCATAACTAAACCATTTTGCACCAGATATTAACTATTGTAGCACATGACCACAACCACTGTAGCACCAGACTACAGCCACTGTAGCACCAGACCACAACCATTATAGCACCAGACCACAACCACTAAAGCATCATACCACAACCACTGTAGCACCAGACCACAACATCTATAGCACCAGACCACAACCACTAAAGCTCCAGACTACAATCACTGCAGCACCAGACCACATCTCCTGAGGCACCAGACCACAAACACTGTAGCACTAGACCACAACTACTGTAGCACCAGATTACAACCAATAAAGCACCAGACCACAACCACTATAGTCCAGACCACAACCAGTAGAGCACTAGACCACAACCACTGAAGCACCAGACCACAATCATTATAGCACCAGACCAGAACCACTGAAATACCAGACTACAACCAGTATAGCACTAGGCCACAACCACTGAAGCACCAGACCACAACCATTGTAGCACCAGACCACAAATATTGTAGCACTAGACAATAACCAATGAAGCATCATACCACAACTGCTATAACTACAGACCACAAACATTGTAGCCCCATAACACAATTATTGTTGAACCTGAACACAACCATTTCAGCAGCAGACATTGTAATGTAGCACAAGTACTATTGTAGCAGAAGACCACAACCATTGTAGCACAATAACAAACATTTGAAACACCAGATCAAATATATTTAATAACGAGACCACAACCATTGTAGGACCAGGCAACAACCATTGAAGCACCAGACCACAAACATTGTAGCACCAGATAACAATCATTGTAAGACAGGACCACAACCATTATAGCACCAGAACACACCTATTTTAGCACCAGACAATAACTATTGTAGCACAAGACCACAACCACTTGAGCACAAGACAACAACCACTGACGCACCAGACCACAAGCTCTGTAGCACCAGACCACAACCACTGAAGCACCGGACCACATCCACTGTAGCAATAGACAACAACCACTGAAGCACATGGCCACTACCACTATAGCACCAGACCACAACCACTAAAGCACCAGACCTCAACCATTGTAGCACCAGACCACAACCACTGTAGCACCAGACCACAACTGCTGTTGCACCAGACCACAACGACTGTAGCACCAGACCACAACCACTGAAGCACCAGACCACAACCACTATAGCACCAGACTAAAACCACTGTAGCACCAGATCACAACCTCTATAGCACCAGATCACAACCATTGAATCACCAGACCAAACCACTGTAGCACCAGACCACAACTACTCTAGCTCCAGACCACCACCATTGTAGCACCAGACCAGAACCAATGGTACACCAGACCAGAACCAATGGTGCACCAGACCACAAACATTGTAGCACAAAAGAACAACCACTGAAGCACCAGACCACAATCCACTTAAGCACCAGACCACAACCACTTATGCACCAGATCACAACCACTATAGCACCCGACCACAACCACTGGAGCACCAGACCACAACCACTGTACCACCAGACCAAATCAACTGTAGCACCAGACAATAACGACTGAAGCACCAGACCACATCCACTGTAGTACCAGACCACAACCACTATAGCACCAGACTAAAACCACTGTAGCACCAGACCACAACAACTGTAGCACCAGACCACAACCACTGTAGCTCCAAACCACAGCCACTCTAGCACCAGACCACCATCTCTGAAGCACCAGACCATAACCACAGCAGCACCAGATCTTAACCATTGTAGCACCAGACCACAGCCACTTTAACACCAGACCACTACCACTGTAGCACCAAACCACAACCGTTGTAACACCACACCACAACCATTGAAATACCAGACCACAACCACTGTAGCACCAGACCACAACCACTGTAGCACTAGACCTCAACCACTGTTGCACCAAACGACAACCACTGTAGCAGCAGACCACAACCACATTAACACAAGATCACAACCACTGTAGCACCAGACCACAACTACTTTAACACCAGACCACAGCTATTGTAGCACTAGACAACAACCATTGAAGCACCATACCACAACCACTATAACACCAGATCACAAACATTTTTGCACAATAACACAACAATTGTAGCACCAGAACACAACCATTTTTGCACCAGACAACAACCATTGTAGGACAAGACAACAACCATTGAAGCACCAGACCACAACCACTGTGACACGAGACCACAACAATTGTAGCACCAAACCACAACCACGCCATTGAACCGGTGATTGATTGTTTAGAAGCGGGCTGAAAGAGTAAAGCTCAACCCCCGCAAACACAACTAGGTGAATACAACTAGGTGAATACTGAAGCACCAGACCACAACCACTGAATTACCAGAACACAACCACCGTAGCAGCAAACAACCCCACTGTAGCTCCAGACCACAACCACTGTAGCACCAGACCACAACCACTGTAGCACCAGACCACCACCTCTGAAGCACCACACCACAACCTTCGTAGCACCAGATCACAACCACTGAAGCACCAGAACAAGACCACATTAGCACCAGACCACAACCACTGTACCACTAGACCGCAACCACTCTAACACCAGACCACAACCATTGTAGCACCAGACAACAACCACTGTAGCACCAGACCACAACCACTGTAGCACCAGATTACCACCTCTGAAGCACCAGACCACAACCACTGTAGCACAAGAAAACAACCACTGAAGCACCAGAACAAAACCACATTAGCACCAGTCCACAACCACTTAAACACCAGATCACAACCACTGTAGCTCACAACCACAAACACTGTAACACTAGACAACAACCACTGTAGCACCAGATTACCACCTCTGAAGCACCAGACCACAACAACTATAGCACCAGACTACAACAACTGTAGCACCAGACCTCAACCACTGTTGCACCAGATGACAAAAACTTAAACACCAGATCACAACCACTGTAGCACACAACCACAACCACTGTAACACTAGACCACAACCATTGAAGCACCAAATCATAACCACTGTAGCACCAGACCAAAACCACTGTAGCACCAGACCACAACAAATGTAGCACCAGACCACAACCACTGTAGTACCAGACCACAACCTCCATACCACCAGACCAAAAGCACTGTAGCACCAGACCACAACCACTTTTACACCCGACTACCACCATTATAGCACCAGAGCACAAACACTGTAGCACCTCACCACAATCATTGTAGCACGAGACACCAACCACTGAAGCACCAGACCTCAACCACTGAAGCACCAGACCTCAACCACTGTAGCACCCGACCATAACCACTGTATCACCAGACCACAACCACTTTAACAACAGACCAACACCACTGTAGCTCCAGACCATAACCACTGTAGCACCAGAACAAAACCATTGAAGAACCAGACAACAACCTCTGAAGCACCATATCACAACCACTAAAACACCAGACCACAACCACTGAAGACCCAGAACAAAATCACATTAGCACCAGACCACAACCACTTAAACACCAGACCACAACAACTGTAGCACACAACCACAACCACTGTAACACTAGACCACAACCACAGTGGTAGACGGTTGGAACAAGTTAGGGGAGAAAGTGGTGGAGACCGAGACCGTCAGTAGTTTCAAAGCGTTATATGACAAAGAGTGCTGGGAAGACGGGACACCACGAGCGTAGCTAACATACTGTAACTACACTTAGGTAATTACACTTAGGTAATTACTGAAGCACCTGACCACAACCACTGTAGCACCAGACCACAACCACTGAAGCAGAAGACGACAACCACTGTAGCACCAGACCACAACCACTGTAGCACCAGACCTCAATCACTGTTGCACCAGACCACAACCACTGTAGCGCCTGACCACAACCACTTTAGCACCAGACCACAATCATTGTATCACCAGACCACAACCATTGTAGCACCAGACCACAATCACTAAAGCACCAGACCACAACCTCTGTAGCACCAGACCACAACCATTGTATCACCAGACCACAACCTCTGTAGCACCAGAGCACAACCACTGTAGCATCAGACCACAATCACTGTAGCACAAGACACAAACACTGAAGCACCAGACCACAACCACTTAAGCACCAGATGATGACCACTTAAGCACCAGACCACAACCACTATAGCACCAGACCACAACCACTGTAGCACCAGACCACAACAATTGTAGCAGCAGACAACAACCACTGAAGCACCAGACCACAACCACTGTAGTACTAGAAAACAACCACTATAGCACCAGACCAAAACCACTGTAGCACCAGACCACAACCACTGTAGCACCAGACCACAACCACTCTAGCTCCCGACCACCACCATTGTAGCACCAGAGCACAAACACTATAGCACCAGTCCACAACTACTGAAGCATCAGACCACAACCATTGTAGCACCAAACCCCAAGTACTGTAACACCAGACAGCAACCACTGTAGCACCAGATCACAACCACTGTTGCACGAGACCAAAACCACTGAAGCCCCTGACCACAACCACTATAGCACCAAACCACAACCACTGAAGCACCAGGCCACATTAATTGTAGCACCAGACTACAACCACTGTAGCACCAGACCACAACCACTGAAGCACCAGACCACAACCACTGAAGCACCAGACTACAACCACTGTAGTACAAGACCACAACTATTGAGGCACCAGACCACAACCACTGTAGCACCAGACCACAACCACTGAAGCACCAGACTACAACCACTGTAGCACAAGACCACAACTATTGAGGCACCAGACCACAACCATTATAGCTCCTGTTACGACCCTGGGTTCCTTAGTTGGAAACCAGACGTCAAATTGAGATCTAAATAACTACTTTACATTTTTTGATAGGATTGCTGATGCGCATTTGTTCCTATCTTCCTTGCCAGACATAAGATGAATATTGTTTCTCACAGAGCTTTCAGACTCTGAGCGTCTTGTTGATTAATAATTAGTGAACTAGTTATCAGCTATGTTTAGAAATGATTAGAGAGTATTAATAATGTAGGTTTGAGTAAACTTGGACTGAGGGCTGCTGTACGATTATCGGAGTATCCAGCCGGCAGCGATTCAGAGGGAGGAAGCGCGAACGCTGATGCTTCTTCTCTGGTCGGGCTGTGTGGTGTCAACAACTTCCTGTGGGGGCTCTGCCTCAATTCTTCTCCTCCTTCTCCCTTTCCCTTACCTTAACTAATAAGATAAGTGCAAAACCTGTGTACTGTGCTCTAGATATGCTTGTGTGATTTGTATGGTTATTGTGTAGTATAAGCCGGTGTTTTGGGCATCCCTAAGTGTTTGTGTTGTGATTGGGTTCCACGTGGGCTTACTACCCCAAACTGCCTCAAGCTTTCAAGTTCTTCACTAGTAGACTTTACCCTAGCTTGTCTTAATTGTAAAACCTTGTATCCTGCCTATGTGGACCAAGGCTTTCAAAGTAAGATAGTGTGGTAAAGTAGTTTGTTATTGTTGTTAATGTATATATGGGGGTAGTTAAGAGGGTTTAATAAATAAGTTAGTTTTAAAGGAGAATCCATTCTTCTTGTGTAGGAGATCAATGATCAAACCTCTAGGCTGACATATGTTCTTAACGCCACTAAATTAATATTGTTCGTATTCTTATTGGGGGCCGTATTCTTATCTGATCTCCATTAAATTTGATACTTCCTGATTCTAACTGCTGACCTTTCTCTTTAATACTCTATACCCCGCATAACAGCAACTAAATTCACAACAAAAAGACCGAAAATTTATACCAAGCAGCACCTTAATTTATAACAAGTGGTTGGCCTGACCAGGAGGAACATTTTAATTGTAAAAAATTAGGTTTTTGAGTACCAAAACTAAAAATTCTTGTTTTCCGCAGAACGGTTGTGTGTTAGCCTAGGGCCCCGCTCAACTAGCAAAGGATATATCTTGCACTGACTGGACAACCAGCTGGATTTCTTCACGACTGAGGTAAGTGTAGCCTTGTGATAGGGGCCGAGCAAATTTTTTTTTTACAATTTTTATTTTTTAATTTTTTCTTTGGCTAGGAGCTAAATTTATTAGTGATAGCATCTAAAATGCAGGAACTGGCAAATGAACCTTCAGTGGCAGAGGTGAAGAAGCTCACCAAATCTAATTTAGTATTGTTAGGCAACGAATTTGGGCTCGACTTAAACGACACTGATAAAAAGTGGACCTTGGTGAATGAAATTTTACAGAATTGTATAGACCAAGAACTACTGCCAAGTGATACAATTTTATGCCAACCCAGTCTAGCTGAAAGTGTAGTTAGGAGAAATATGAAGTTATAATTACAACTAGCCCAGTTAAGACTGGCAGAGCAAAAGGCCAGAGTAGCAGAGCAAGATGCTAAATTGTTAGAACAAAATGCTAAAGTAGAAGAGCAAAGGCTCAAAAATGAGGCAACAAGAATTAGAGCAGATACCTCTGTACCACCCCCACCTGCCGAGGACTCAAACCCCAGGCATTATGATAAAAAGCATAATTTACCTGAATTTTCAGAGTCAGACCCTGAAAGGTTTTTCAACCATTTTCAGAGACTGGCCATGTCCATGAACTGGTCAAGGGAAGAGTGGGTAAAAATCTAACAGGGGCGGCTTAGGGGTAAAGCACAAGATATTTTTATAAACATGCCTGACGACGAGTGTTTTGAGAATAGTAAAGTCAGGGAACGAATTTTGAGGGCATATGAAATTACGCCTGAAGCTCACCGCCAAGCTTATCGCAACCTTAGGCCTACTCACAACCAACCTCTCACTGAATTTACAAATGACCAAATTAGATTGTTTGAAAAATGGATTCGCTCGGCTAAAGCCGAAACATATGAGGCACTCATGAATTTAGTTATAGTAGAGAATTTTATAGATAATATGCCAGAGCCGGTAGCACGTTACCTTAGAGGAAGGACAGAGGTAGATCCTAATGTTATGGATTTGGCTAACATGGCAGAAAACTACCAGTTGGCTGGCAAAAGGCCCAATAAAAATAATTATGTCTCGCAGAGTAACAAAACTTATGCCCACAGCCAGTCCAGACTAGCCCATTCAAACCCTATAACTATGGCACCTTCTGTTTCAGACATAACTAACCCTGTTAAATTGTCTAGCCCCACGGCACCTAAGGGTGAACCAAAGGACAATCCCTGTTAGTAATGTCTCTTCTCCCCAACGAGTCTGTGGTCACTGTAAACGTGCAAACCACATTACTAGTCATTGTTGGCAACTGTATCCAGAAAAAAGTCCCAATGCTCTAGTTGTGACACAGGGCTTAGAGCCTTCTGAAGGGTTAGGGAGTAAGACCTCCAACCCATATTGGTTGGACCTGCTTACCCCATTCTTATCGAAAGGGAGACTACTTTTGAATGAGGGTTCTTCCTGGAAGGACGTGGTGATCTTCCAAGACACCAGTGCCATCCAGACTTTAATTTTAGAGCTCCCTTGAATGATTTGCAGAAAGTTGACCCCAGTCTTGTAGAATGTCATGAGGTAGCTCTCTCCAAGGAGGAGTTTTAAGATGCAGCAACTGGGTACTACGACAATGGTCAGATTTTGATGAGAAAATTGAGACCACAGAGTGCTCCCTTGTCAAATGAATGGGAGGTAGTCCACCAGGTTATGTTGCCTACCTGCTATAGGGAGAGAGTTATGGCAGCTGCTCATGATGATCCTATGGGGGGGACACCAAGGTATTAATATTACTTATCACAAAATTTTCAAATATTTCTTTTGGCCCAAGCTGAAAAGCGATGTTGCAAAATTTTGTAACTCATGTATTCCTTGTCAGCTTGTTGGGAAACTTAACCAGACTGCAAGGTGCCAACACTCGACACTGGAGAGGTAGTACTGGTTGAGGGTGTGACTAGTGATACTCAAGCAGTACCCCTCCATATGGTTACCCTGGTATCTGATTTCCACAAGGGTGTTTGTATAGTCGGAGTCACTTCATACCTATCTTTCCCTAATGCTGATGTAATATTGGGTAATGATTTAGCAGGGGATAAGGTAGGGGACTCTAAACTGCCTATTATGTTGCCTACCCCTAAGGTTTCCCTGGATCTACCCGCCGCAGAGGATAATGTTGTGTATCCTGTATGCGCAGTGACCAGGTCTATGGGACTTGACTTAAATGTAAGGGCAGCCCTGTGGTTGCCAAGGTGGTAAATCCTGAGGACACGAGGAACTTTCCAAGTGGTGAAAGCCAAGTGGACCTTGCAGACACGTTCATGGCCTGACTCGATGACGAGGCGGAGGACATTGTGGAGAGCCTACCATCGCCTCCTACCAAGAGTAGTGAGGAGGTGGAAGAGAACACTATTGAACCTCGGCCACTGGCATCTGACCAAGGCCTGGATGCTCCCTTGAGTGATTTGCAGAAAGTTGACCCCAGTCTTGTAGAATGTCATGAGGTAGCTCTCTCCAAGGAGGAGTTTTAAGATGCAGCAACTGGGTACTACGACAATGGTCAGATTTTGATGAGAAAATTGAGACCACAGAGTGCTCCCTTGTCAAATGAATGGGAGGTAGTCCACCAGGTTATGTTGCCTACCTGCTATAGGGAGAGAGTTATGGCAGCTGCTCATGATGATCCTATGGGGGGACACCAAGGTATTAATATTACTTATCACAAAATTTTCAAATATTTCTTTTGGCCCAAGCTGAAAAGCGATGTTGCAAAATTTTGTAACTCATGTATTCCTTGTCAGCTTGTTGGGAAACTTAACCAGACACCACCTATAGCTCCTCTAAAGCTTATTGTCATGCCAGAGGAACCATTCTCTCATGTGGTAATGGACTGTGTTGGTCCATTACCTAGAACTAAGTCTGGTAATATTTACCTAATTACGATGATGTATATCATGACCCATTACCCTGAGGCTTTTGCTGTAAGGAACATCGGAGCAAAGACTGTTGTTGCTCGTATGTGGCATTTTTTCTACTTTTTGACTGCCTCGGGTCGTGCAAACTGACAATGGTACTAATTTTAAGTCTAATATTTTTTAAAAATTTTGTAAAGACCATGGAATAACTCATAAGGTTTCCAACCCATACCATCCACAGAGTCAGTCGGTAATTGAGCGGTTCCATCTAACTCTGAAGCAGATGTTGAAGACATCGTGCGAGAGTTCCCAAAGCTTCTGGGATGAGAACCTGCCTTATGTTTTGTTTGCTGCTCAAGAGGGGTTACAAAGTTCACTGGGTTGTTCGCCTTTTGAGTTCGTCTTTGGCCATAAAGTTCGTGGACCCATGGAAATGTTACAAGAGGGAGCGTAACATTGACCGAAGGTTCGGCTTTCTTTGCGCAATACCACCAGAGACTCCGGGACTGCAATGCGGCTGCACTAAAGTATCTTGGGAAGGCCCAAGAAAATATGAAAGAATGACACGATGCTAAGGCTAAGTTGCAGATATTTCAGCCTGGTGACCCTGTCCTGGTCTTAAAGCCTCAACTAGGAAACCCTATGTCCCACAAGTACGAAGGCCCCTATATTGTGACAGAAAAAGCTGGGGACCTCACGTAAAAAGTGAGGCACTCTGACAAGCGTAACCAGGTAATGCTCGTACACTTCAACTGGCTGAAGAAGTTCCAGGGCCCCCGGGCCCATCGCACTAACTAATGTTCCCTTTTCCAGTGAGGGAGGGGATGATTGTTCTGGGGACCCAACTAATCTCATTCTTAATAATTCTAGTTCTGTGAATGCTGTTGTGGAGGGACTGTCCCATTTGCAGATGGCCCAACGTGAAGAGGTGCAGTTGTTGCTTGACGAATTCTCCAGTCTGTTCGGGGAGGTCCCGACCCAGACTGATGCCATCTACCCATGATGTTAAGTTGATCGCCTACACCCCCATTCGCCTTCAATCCTACCGGATGAGTCCAGAAAAGAAGGCCATCATACAGAAATAGGTCGACTTCCAGCTCCAGCACAGCCTCATCCGGCCAAGCCAGGGCTCTTGGTGCTCACCCTGCCTTTTGGTCCCCAAACCAGACGGCTCCTGGCGATTATGCACCGACTATCGGCAGCTCAACAAGGTGACCATCGTGGATGCCTATCCGCTGCCCCTTCTCGAAGACTGCATCGACGAGATCGGAAACGCCACGCACGTCTCGAAATTCGACTTCTCAAGGGGTTATTATCAGATCCCGCTCACCGAACGTGCCAAGCAACTAACTGCGTTCGTAACACCCTATGGTGTCTTTGAGTATCAAGTGTTACCGTTCGGCTTGCGTAATGCCCCTGCCATATTCCAGAGGCTAATAAACTCTCTGCTCGCTAATGTGCCAAATTGTCGGGCGTATTTAGATGACATTGTGCTTTTTGATAGTATTTGGACTGACCACATAGCTAGGTTACGCCAGTTGTTCACAGTTTTGAAAAATGTGAATCTAACCCAAAAGCAAACAAGTGTCATTTTGGAAAAGGTACAGTGACATACCTCGGTTATGAAGTGGGGCAAGGAAAAGTGTTACCTCGGCAAGATAAAATCAGTGCCATTCTGGAGCATCCAGTGCTCCGGTCAAAAAACGACGTTCAAAGATTTATTGGTATGTGTGCATACTACCGAAGCTTTTGTCAGAACTTTTCCAGTGTTGCCACTCCTCTCACAGACTTGATGTGGAAGGCCGTTAAATTTAAGTGGTCAACAGACTGTGCAGAGGCATTTAAGAATTTTAAATTTATCTTAGCTTCTGACCCAGTGCTCGTTAGTCCAAGGTTCGACCGATCGTTTAAAATTCATGTTGATGCGTCTGACTCAGGTGCTGGTGCAGTGTTGTTTCAAACGGGATGATCAAGTGGACCACCCAGTATACTATTACTCTGTGAAATTTGAAAAGGCGAAACGCAATTATTCAGTGGTAGAAAAAGAGGCGTTGGAGCTAGTGTTACATGTAAAAAATTTGAAGTATACCTTACAGGTAATATAGTGGAAGTGTACACGGACCATAACCCACTAGTGTTCTTGAACCAAATGAAGGCGAAAAATAAATGCATCCTCAGGTGGGCATTGTACCTACAGGACTTCAATCTTTCCATTGCCCACCTACCTGGCCAGCTCAACATGATAGCTGACACTCTGTCCCAGTTACCTGAGTAACATTCATCTGAGCCACAGGAAGCCATACACCAACTGTCATGCTTTAGTTATTTTATTTTTAGGTTCTCCTGTGACATTAAATATTCCGTGTCAAATTTATTTACTTCCCCGTTTTATTTTGTATGTGCTTTTTCTTTCAGAGAATTCCTTTGTGTGTGCTTTTTCTTTCAGAAAATTTATTTTTGTGTGCTTTTTCTTTCAGAGAATTCATTTTTGCTTTTTCTTGCAGAGAATTCATTTTTGCTTTTTCTTGCAGAGGAATTTTTGTTTTTATTTAATTTTCTTTCATTGCTTAGTTTTCCTTTTGATTCTCTGTATACTCTTACAAAAAAATTATGACTACTATTCTAGTAGCCACATTTTTTTTCTCTGAAGGGGGAAGGAGTGTTACGACCCTGGGTTCCTTAATTGGAAACCAGAGGTCAAATTGAGATCTAAATAATTACTTTACATTATTTGATAGGATTGCTGATGCACATTTTTTCCTATCTTCCTTGCCAGATGTAATATGAAAATTGTTACTCACAGAGCATTCAGACTCTGAGCGTCTTGTTGATTATTAATTAGTGAGCTAGTTATCAGCTGTGTTTAGAAATGATTAGAAAGTATTAATAAAGTAGGTCTGAGTAAACTTGGATTGAGGGCTGCTGTACGATTATCGGAGTATCCGGCTGGCAGCGATTCAGAGGGAGGAAGTGCGAAGGCTGATGCTTCTTCTCTGGTCGGGCTGTGTTACCTGGTTGATACCTGGTTGATGGGGTTCTGGGAGTTCTTCTACTCCCCAAGCCCGGCCCGAGGCCAGGCTCGACTTGTGAGAGTTTGGTCCACCTGGCTGTTGCTTGGAGCGGCCCGCAGGCCCACATACCCACCACAGCCCGGTTGGTCCGGCACTCCTTGGAGGAATAAATCTAGTTTCCTCTTGAAAATGTCCACGGTTGTTCCGGCAATATTTCTTATGCTTGCTGGGAGGACGTTGAACAACCGCGGACCTCTGTGTGGTGTCAACAACTTCCTGTGGGGGCTCTATCTCGATTCTTCTCCTCCTTCTCCCTTTCCCATACCTTAACTACTAAGATAAGTGCAAAACCTGTGGACTGTGCTCTAGATATGCTTGTGTGATTTGTATGGTTATTGTGTAGTATAAGCCGGTGTTTTGGGCATCCCTAAGTGTTTGTGTTGTGATAGGGTACCCGTGGGCTTACTACCCCAAGCTGCCTCAAGCTTTCAAGTTCTTCACTAGTAGACTTTACCCTAGCTTGCCCTAGTTGTAAGACCTTGTATCCTGCGTATGTGGACCAAGGCTTTTAAATTAAAATAGTGTGGTAAAGTAGTTTGTTATTGTTGTCAATGTATATGGAGGGTTGTTAAGAGGCTTTAATAAATAAGTTAGTTTTAAAGGAGTATCCATTCTTCCTGTGTAGGAGGTTATCTTGAGGTTATCTTGAGATGATTTCGGGGTTTTGGTGTCCCCGCGGCCCGGTCACGTGCTGCTTCCACCCCCAGGAAGCAGCACGTGACAGCTGACTAACACCCAGGTACCTATTTACTGCTAGGTAACAGGGGCATAGAGTGAAAGAAACTTTGCCCATTGTTTCTCGCCGACGCCTGGGATCGAACCCAGAACCCCAGGATCACAAGTCCCGTGTGCTGTCCACTCGGCCGACCGGCTCCCCCAATGATCCAACCTATAGCCTGAAATTTGTTCTTGAAGCCACTAAATTAATATTGTTTCTATTCTTATTGGGGGCCGGGCCTATCTGATCTCCACTAAATTTGATACTTCCTGATTCTAACTGCTGGCCTTTCTCTTTAATACTCTATACCCTCCATAACAGCACTTAAGTTTATAACAGCACCACACCACAACCATTGTATCACCAGACCAAAACCACTGTAGCATCAGACCACAACGATTGAAGCACCAAATCACAACCACTTTAATACCAGACAACAACCTCTGTAGCACCAGACCACAACCACTTTAACTAAAGACCACTACCACTGTAGCACTAGACAACAACCACTTTAACACCAGACCACAACAATTGAAGCACCAGACAACAACTATTGAAGCACCATACCACAACTGCTATAACACCACCACACCACAAACATTGTAGGACCACTTTACTGCCTCTTTGGCACCAGACCACAACCCTTGTAGCACCAGACCACAACCACTGAAGCACTAGTCTACAACCTTTGTTGCACAAGACCACAAGCACTGTATCACCAGACCACAACTTCTGTAGCACCAGTCTACAACCTTTGTTGCACAAGACCACAAGCACTGTATCACCAGACCACAACCATTGTAACACCAAACCAAAACTACTGTCGCACCAAAGCACAACACACACAGAGATCACACTAACGTGATGCAGCAAATGAACAAATCCACAAGGGCCATGACGAGGATTCGAACCTGCGTCCGGGAGCATCCCAGACGCTGCCTTAATCGACTGAGCTACGACAGGGTTAAAAGGGTTGAAACCGAAGTTCTACTGAACTTACTGGATCCCGTCGCCTCTCTGAGGCAAACACCGGGCTTTTACACAACCTCCCCCCTGCACCCGAGCTATGTCAATAAGCCGTTCTCCCTCTTCGCCCTTACATCATCACACACAGAGATCACACTATGCACGTTCGAATCCTTGTCACGGCCCTTGTGGATTTGTTCACCAGACCACAACCTTTGTAGCACCAGACAACAACCACTATAGCATCAAACCACAACCACTGAAGCACCAGACCACAACCACTATAACACCAGACCACAACCATTTTAGCACCAGACCAAAACCACTGTAGCACCCGACCACAACCATTGTAGCACCAGACCAAAACCACTGTAGCACCCGACCACAACCATTGTAGCACCAGACCACAACAACTGAAGCACTAGACCACAACCATTGTAGCACGAGACCACAACCACTGAAGATGCAAACCACAACCATTTTAGCACCAAACCACAACCACTGTACCACCAGACTACAACCACTGTAGCACCATACCTCAAGCGCTGTAGTACCAGACCACAACCACTGCAGAACCAGACCACACCCACTGTAGCATCAGATCACAACTACTTTAACAAAGGACCACAACCACTGTAGCAACAGACCAAGTCCACTTTAACACCAGACCACCACAACTATAGCACCAGACTAGAACAACTTTTACACCAGACCACAACCATTGTAGCACCAGACAACAACAATTGAAGCACTGTACCACAACCGCTATAACACCAGACAACAAACAAGGTAGTACCATACCATAACCATTGTAGCACAAGAACACAACCATTTTAGCACCAGACGTTAACTACTGTAGCACAAGACCACAACCATTTTAGCACAAGACCACAACCATTGAAGCACCAGATCACAACTATTTAATTACTAGACAACAGTCATTGTATGACCAGACAACAACCATTACAGCACCAGATAACATTTGTAGCACAAAACAACAAACATTATAGCACCAAAACAACAAACATTATAACACCAAAACACAACAATTTTAGCACAAAATATTAATTATTGTAGCAAAAAGATCACAACCACTGTAGCACAAAACCATAAATGTTGTAGCACCAGACCACAACCACTGTAACACCAGATCACAAACACTGTAGCACAAGACCACAACCACTGTAGCACAAGACCACAAACTGAAGAACCAGACCAAAACCTCTGTAGCACCAGAATAAAACCACTGTAGCACCAGCCCACAAACACTGTAGCACCAAACCACAACCACTGGAGCACCAGCCCACATCCACTGTAGCACCAGACCACAACAACTTTAACACCAGACTACAACCACTATAACCCCAGACCACAACCATTTTAACACCAGACCACAACCACTGTAGCACAAGACCACAACCACTTTAACACCAGACAACAACCATTCTAGCACCAGACAACAACCATTGAAGCAACATACCATAACCGCTATAACACTTGACCACAAACATTGTAGCACCATACCACAACCATTGTAGCACAAGATCACAACGATTTTATCACCAGACGGTAACTACTGTAGCACAAGATCACAACTATTTCATTACCAGACAACAGCCATTGTAGGACCAGACAATAACCATTGTAGCACCAGACCCCAACCTTTGTATCACCAGACTACAACCACTGTATCTTCAGAACACAGCCACTATAGCACCAGTCTACAACCTCTGTAGCACAAGACGACAAGCACTGTATCACCAGACCACATCCACTGTACACACTTCTGTGGCCAGGGAAGGCACAAATGTAGGACGGCAGTCTGCGAATTAGTTCAATATTCTCGGGATATTTACGTACCAGTGAGCCCAAAACATAGTTTTTGGTCATATGAAGGGTACAGCAACGCAGTGATAACGCAACATAGTGAATTATTATAACGTTGGATAAGGAAAAAATTGAAAAAAGACCGCGTTTGTGGCAAGACAGTGGCACCAGCGGACTGAGAAGGGAAGAATTTGGACCACCACCTCAAAGTCAGTCATACACAGTGTACAGTGTTTTTTATATAAAAATTTGCTCTGGACGTAAGTTAAAATACAAAAAAGTAGCTTGAGAGTCTCAGCTTGGTACTAGTTTTTCACACCTGTGTGTTACATTACGCCGCCACCGACAAGCCCCCCCCTTTCCTCACCATAACACGACAGTGTAAACACACACACACACACACACACACACACACACACACACACACACACACACACACACACACACACACACACACACACACACACACACACACACACACACACACACACACATACACACACACACACACACACACACACACACACACACACACACACACACACACACACATATGCACGCACAAACCAGCCTACCGCCAACCTCACCCGCACCCAAGGGACTGACCTTCCATCCCTCACCCACCGGATTGCCCTTCTTCCTCTCTCCCCCACTCTGCTTATCTCCCTCTCTCCCTCGCTCTCCCTCACGCCATCTCTCCCTCGCTCTCCCTCACTCCCTTTCACACCCTCTCTCCCTTTCACTCCCTCTCTTCCTCTCCCTCCAGCCCCCACCAGTTAACCCCACCTCCCACCGTGGCACCCCCCACAATAAACACACACGCACACACACACACACACTGTACTCGGTCCTATCTTGCTCCTGATATATGTAAATGATCTCCCAGAGGGTATCGATTCATTTTTCTCGATGTTTGCAGACGATGCTAAAATTATGAGAAAGATTAAAACAGAAGAGGACTGTTTGAGGCTTCAAGAAGACCTAGACAAACTGAAGGAATGGTCGAACAAATGGTTGTTAGAGTTTAACCCAACCAAATGTAATGTAATGAAGATAGGTGTAGGGAGCAGGAGGCCAGATACAAGGTATCATCTGGGAGAGGAAATTCTTCAGGAGTCAGAGAAGGAAAAAGACTTGGGGGTTGATATCACGCCAGACCTGTCTCCTGCAGCACATATCAAGCGGATAACATCAGCGGCATATGCCAGGCTGGCCAACATACGAACGGCATTCAGAAACTTGTGTAAAGAATCATTCAGAACTTTGTATACCACATATGTTAGGCCAATCCTGGAGTATGCAGCCCCAGCATGGAGTCCATATCTAGTCAAGGATAAGACTAAACTGGAAAAGGTTCAAAGGTTTGCCACCAGACTAGTACCCGAGCTGAGAGGTATGAGCTACAAGGAGAGACTACGGGAATTAAACCTCACTTCGCTGGAAGACAGAAGAGTTAGGGGGGACATGATCACCACATTCAAGATTCTGAAGGGAATTGATAGGGTAGATAAAGACAGTCTATTTAACACAAGGGGAACATGTACAAGGGGACACAGGTGGAAACTGAGTGCCCAAATGAGCCACAGAGATATTAGAAAGAACTTTTTTAGTGTCAGAGTGGTGGACAAATGAAATGCATTAGGAAGAGATGTGGTGGAGGCTGACTCCATACACAGTTTCAAGTGTAGATATGATAGAGCCCAATAGGCTCAGGAATCTGTACACCTGTTGATTGACGGTTGAGAGGCGGGACCAAAGAGCCAGAGCTCAACCCCCGCAAACACAACTAGGTGAGTACACACACAGGTGTAGTTGGATGTTATGGAGGTTGGTTATTACAGGAAAGAGATGGTTGGGTTGACTGCATCTATCTGGACCTAAGAAAGGCTTTCGACAGAGTTCCACATAAGAGGTTGTTCTGGAAACTGGAAAATATTGGAGGGGTGACAGGTAAGCTTCTAACATGGATGAACAATTTTCTGACTGATAGAAAAATGAGGGCAGTGATCAGAGGCAATGTATCGGACTGGAGAAATGTCACAAGTGGAGTACCACAGGGTTCAGTTCTTGCACCAGTGATGTTTATTGTCTACATAAATGATCTACCAGTTGGTATACAGAATTATATGAACATGTTTGCTGTTGATGCTAAGGTAATAGGAAGGATAAATAACTTAGATGATTGTCATGCCCTTCAAGATGACCTGGACCAAATAATTATATGGAGCACCACTTGGCAATTTAAATTTAATGTTAATAAATGCCATGTTATGGAATGTGGAATAGGAGAACATAGACCTCACACAACCTATATATTATGTGAGAAATCTTTAAAGAATTCTGATAAAGAAAGAGATCTAGGGGTGGTTCTAGATAGAAAAATATCACCTGAGGACCACATAAAGAATATTGTGCGAGGAGCCTATGCCACGCTTTCTAACTTCAGAATTGCTTTTAAATACAGGGATGGCGATATACTAAAGAAATTGTTCACGACTTTTGTTAGGCCAAAGCTAGAATATGCAGCGGTTGTGTGGTGCCCATATCTTAAGAAGCACATCAACAAACTGGAAAAGGTGCAAAGACATGCTACTAAGTGGCTCCCAGATCTGAAGGGCAAGAGCTACGAGGAGAGATTAGAGGCATTAAATATGCCAAAAACAAGAAGACAGAAGAAAAAGAGGTGATATGATCAGTACATACAAAATAGTAACAGGAATTGATAAAATCGATAGGGAAGATTTCCTGAGACTTGGAACTTTAAGAACAAGAGGTCATAGATTTAAACTAGCTAAACACAGATGCCGAAGATATATAAGAAAATTCACTTTCGCAAACAGAGTGGTAGACGGTTGGAACAAGTTAGGTGAGAAGGTGGTGGAGGCCAAGACCGTCAGTAATTTCAAAGCGTTATATGACAAAGAGTGCTGGGAAGACGGGACACCACGAGCGTAACTCTCATCCTGTAACTACACTTAGGTAATTACACACACACACACACACACACACACACACACACACACACACACACACACACACACACACACACACACACACACACACACACACACACACACACACACACACACACACACACACACACACACACACACACAGAGGTCAAGCAGGATGGTAAGACAACAGAACGAAACTGGAGGAGAGGGACTGGATGAGTAACACATGGAGATGATTGCTAAGGCATGGAAAGAAATCAGTGGGGAATTGAAGGACCTGAGGGAAACTATATGTAAGCTGCAGATAGAAGTAAGTGCAGCGCAAGAGGAGATAAAAAGCCTAAAAACAGGTCCTCATCAGACTCTGGCCCAGGGGACCAACCCCCAGGTACCAGGAGATGTAGCAATGGCAGGGATTCCTTCAATTGGTCCAACCTTTGCTGAAATGCTGAAGAGCCCAGGAGCAATGTTCACAGTCAAGGAAGTTGTAATGAAAGCAGTAACCTCACAGGAGGCAGCTAGAAGCACAAGCCAGCTAATGGAAAGGAAAAGAGCTGTAGTAGTGGTAGGTGTGATGGAACAAGAGGGTTCCACAAGGGAGGAATCGAGGACTAAAGACAAAGCTGCAGTGGCAGGGATATTAAAGGAGATAGGAATGGAAGGGGCTGAACGAGACAGAACAGATTTTCCGGATTGACCAGTACAACAGAGACAAAAAGAGATTGATCAAGATAGTGTTCAAGAGCGAGGTCATCAAAGAGGACATCCTTGTAAAGAAGAGCAAACTGAGGTATGCAAGGAACTACAAAGAGGTATATGTTCAGAGGGACATGCCCAGGGACGAGATAGTAAGGGCAGCAGATGCAAGAAAAAGGCGCAGGGAGAGGGAAGGGAACCAGGGAACCTCAGCCTCCAACCCAGCAATTCCAGAGAGGAGTGGAGAACCCCAATCCTGCAACTCAGGAGCCCCAGGGGGAATGCAACACCCCAGCCCACCACCCAATAGGCGCCCCCTATCCCCCAGCACGAACCCTTCCTTGCCCCTGCACAATGCCTATCATAAAACGCAAATACTCCCTCTCCCCTTACCCCAAGTATCCCCTGCTTTCCTATCCCCTGGGCTTCTTCCTGCCCCAAGCAGGCGCAGGCGAGACCTAAGCCCTCCATCCCCCACTCCACCTCCCCCCAAACCCCTGTCAACTACACCGCAAGAGGGCGTGGCCTCTCCCCAAGCAACCCCTGCCGCCTCACCCCCAGGACTTCTTCCTGCCCCAAGCAGGCCTGAGCAAGACCTAAGCCCTCCATCCCCCACTACACCTCCCCCTGAACCCCTGGAAACTACCTTACAGGAGGATGAGCCTGCCCAAGTAGCAATGACCATGGAACAACTTCCTACACTTGTGGGGAGTGAGGGTGAAATTGGATATAAGAAAGTGAGCTTCAAGGTAATGTATTCAAACATTGATAGGATTATCAATAAAGCAAGTGAACTGGCAGAAAGGACCCAAGAAGAAAACACTGATGTAATAGGACTCACGGAAACAAAATTGTCAGGAGTCATAATAGATGCTGTGTTTCCAAAGGACTACTATATAGCAAGGAAAGACAGGGAAGGGAGAGGAAGTGGAGGAGTGGCCCTGCTGACAACGAAGGACTGGAGTTTTGATGAGATGGAAATTTCGGACTGTGAAGGATTCAGAGATTACATAACAGGAACTATAACAATGGGTGGACCTAAGATAATAGTGGCAGTCATTTACAACCCACCCTTAAATGACAGAAGACCTAGACAAGAGTTTGATAGGAATAACATGGCAACCATTAATATAATAGAGAGAGCAGCTTCAGTTGCCTTCAGGAATGGCTCAAGACTCTTAATCATGAGCGATTTCAACCATGGAAAGATAGACTGGGAAAATGGGGACCCACATGGTGCTGCCGATACGTGGAGAGCTAAACTCTTGGAAGTGGCAACAAGGAACTTTCTGAGCCAGCATGTCAAGGAACCCACAAGAGTGAGAGGCAATGATGAACCACTTGACTCGACTTGATATTCACTTGAATGAGTCATAAATAAGGGAAGTCATAGTTGAAGCCCTCTTAGGAATGAGTGACCACAGTGTACTGACTTTTGAGTACTTGGTGGAGGTAGGGATAACCTATCCAAGGATGGGATCGGAGGGAAAAAGACTAAATTACCGAAGAGGAAAATATGACGAGATGAGGAACTTCCTCAGAGGACTACCATGGGAAACAGAATTTAGAGACAAGAATGTGCAGGTCATGATGGATTTTGTCACCCAGAAGTTCCAGGAAGTTGCAAACAGGTTTATCCCTGTCCAAAAGGAGAAAAACGAAAAACAACAGAAAAACCCATGGTTCAACCAGGAATGCAAGGTAGCGAAGCAACTGAGTAAAAGAACATGGAGAAACTACAGAAACAGCAGAACACAGGAGAGCAGGGAGAGATACCGAAGGGCCAGAAATGAGTACCTCAGAGTGAGGAGGGAAGCAGAGAGACAGTTTAAAAATGACATAGCGAGTAAAGCCAAGACCCAACCAAAGCTGCTCCACAGCCACATCAGGAGGAAAACAGCACTGAAGGAACAAGTGATGCAACTGCGAAAAGGGAATGGAACGCTTGTGCTATCTAGAGTGGAGTACTGCTGCACAATGACAGCCCCTTTCAAAGCTGGAGAAATTGCTGACCTAGAGAGCGTGCAGAGATCCTTTACTGCTAGAATCCACTCAGTAAAACATCTAAATTACTGGGACCGACTAAAGAGCCTAAATCTGTACTCCCTTGAGCGCAGGCGGGAGAGATACATAATAATTTACACGTGGAAAATAATTGAGGGGCTGGTCCCAAACCTGCACACAGAAATAACACCACATGAGACCAGAAGACATGGCAGGATGTGCAGAATACCCCCGTTGAAAAGCAGAGGTGCAACAGGTACTCTGAGAGAGAACTCTATCAACATCAGAGGCCCGAGACTGTTCAACACGCTTCCACTACACATAAGGGGCATAACTGGCAAACCCCTCACAGTGTTCAAGAGAGAACTGGATAAGCACCTCCAAAGGATACCTGATCAACCAGGCTGTGACTCATACGTCAGGCTGCGAGCAGCCGCGTCTAACAGCCTGGTTGATCAGTCCAGCAACCAGGAGGCCTGGTCGACGACCGGGCCGCGGGGACACTAAGCCCCGGAAGCACCTCAAGGTAGCCTCAAGGTAGGTAGGTAGGGGAGAACAGATACACAGAGAATGACAAGGTGTGTAAAGAACTCAACTAGAGATTCCAGGAGGTCTTCACAATAGAACAAGGAGAAGCCCCTGCACTAAATGAGGAAGAAACAGACCAAGCAAGCTTGGAGGAATTGACCTCACCAGTGATGCAACTGGTGAGGTCAAACATTATAGCACCAAAACACAACATTTTTAGCACAAGACATTAACTATTGTAGCACAAGACCAATCACTGTAGCACCAGACCATAACCATTGTAGCACCAGACTACAACCACTGTAGCACCAGCCCACAAACACTGTAGCACCAAACCACAACCACTGTAGCACCAGACCACAACCACTGAAGCACCAGACCACAACCACTGAAGCACCAGACCACAACCACTTTAACACCAGACCACAATTTCTATAGCACCAGACCACAAACATTATAGCACTATACCACAACTATTATAGCCCCAACCAACAACGATTGTAGCACCAGACCACAACCACTGTGTAAGGAATCGTTCAGGACCCTGTATACCACTTATGCCACAAGACGAAGTTAGAGAAGATTCAGAGGTATGCCACCAGACTGGTCCCAGAACTGAGAGGAATGAGTTACGAGGAAAGGCTAAGGGAGCTGAACCTCACATCCCTGGAAAACAGAAGAGCAAGGGGAGACATGACAAGCACCTGCAAAATTCTCAGGGGAATTGACAGGGTGGACAAAGACAAACTCTTTAGCGCGGGTGGAACACGAACAAGGGGACACAGGTGGAAACTTAGTACCCAGATGAGCCACAGAGACGTTAGAAAGAATTTGTTTAGTGTTAGGGGTAGATAACAAAGGGAATGCATTAAGTAGTGTTGTTGTGGAGGCTGACTCCAGACACAGTTTCAAATGTAGATATGATAGAGCCCAAAAGTTCAGGAATCTGTACATCAGTTGATTGACAGTTGACAAGCGGGACCAAAGAGCCAGAGCTCAACACCCGCAAACACAACTAGGTGAATACAACTAGGTGAGTACTGTAGCACCAGACCACAATGATTGTCGCACCAGACCACAACCACTGAAGCACCAGACCACAACCACTGTATCACCAGAACACAACCACTGTAGCACTAGTCTACAACCTCTGTAGCACAAGACCACAATCACTGTATTCCCAGACCACAACCACTGTAACACCAGACCACAACCACTGTAGCACTAGACCACAACTATTGTAGCACCAGATCACAACCACTGTACCACCAGACCACAACCACTGTACCACCAGACCACAACCACTATACCATCAGACCACAACCACTGTAACACTGGACCACAACCACTGTAGCACCAGACAAGAACCACTTTTACACCGGACCACAACCATTGTAGCACCAGACAACAACTATTATAGCACCAGACCACAACCATTGTAGCACCAGACCACAACCATTGTAGCACAAAACAACAAACATTATACCAACAAACACAACAATTTTAGCTCAAGACATTAACTATTGTAGCACAAGACCACAACCATTGTAGCACCAGACCACAACCTCTGTAGCACCAGATTACAACCACTGTAGCTTCAGATCACAAACACTGTAGCACTAGACCACAACCACTGTTGCACCAGTCCACAACCTGTGCCGCACCAGACCACAACTACTGTAGCACCAGATCACAAACACTGTAGCAACAGGCCACAACCATTGTAATACCAGACCACAACCACTGAAGCACCAGATAACAACCATTGTAGCACCAGATTACAACCGTTGAAGCACCAGACCACAACCACTTTAGCACCAGTCTACAACCTCTGTAGCACAAGTCAACAAACACTCTACCCCCTGACCACAACCACTGTAGCACCATACCACAACTACTGTCGCACCAGACCACAACCTTTGTAGCACCAGACCACATCCACTGTAGCACCAGATCACAAACATTGTAGCACCAAACCACAACCACTGTAGCTCTAAACCACAGCCGCCGTCGTCCCAGACGACTACCACTGCAGCATCAGACCTTAACCACTGTAGCACTAGACCACAACCACTTTAACACTAGACCACAACCATTGTAGCACAAGACCACAACCACTTTAACACCAGAACACAGCCACTGTCGTACCAGACCACAACCACTGAAGCACCAGACCAAAACCACTATAGCACAAGACCACAACCATTGTAGCACAAGACTACAACCACTGTAGCACCAGACCACAACCATTGAAGCACCAGACATCAACCACTGAAGCACCTGACCAAAACCACTGTAGCACAGATTACAACCGCTGAAGCATCAGACCACAACCACTGTATCACTAGACCACAATCACTGTCGCACCAATCTACAACCTCTGTTTCACAAGACTGCAAACACTGTATCACCAAACCACGACCACTGTAGCACCAGGCCTCAACCATTGTAGCACCAGACCACAACCACTGAAGCACCAGACCAGAGCCTCTGTAGCACCAGATTTCAGCCGCTGAAGCACCAGACCACATCTACTGTATCACCAGACCACAACCACTTTAGCACCAGTTTACAACTTCTGTTGCACAAGACCACAAGCACTGTATCACCAGACTACACCCACTATAGCACCAGACCACAACCACTTCAGCACCAGACCACAACTACTGTCGCACCAGACCACAACCATTGTAGCACCTGACCACAACAATTGAAGCACAAAAGAACAAATATTATAGCACCAAAACACAACAATTTTAGCACAAGACATTGACTATTGTAGAACAAGACCACAACAACTGTAGCACCAGACCATAACCATTGTAGCACCAGACCCCAACCTCTGTAGCACCAGACTACAACCACTGTAGCACCAGACCACAACCACTGTAGCACCAGACCACAACCATTGAAGCACAAGACCACAACGATTGTAGCACCAGACCATAACGATTGTATCACCAGACCACAACCTCTGTAGCACCAGACCACAACCATTGTAGCACCAGACAACAATCACTGAAGCACCAGACCACAATCATTGTAGCACAAGACCACAACCACTGTAGCACCAGATTACAACGGCTGAAGCATCAGACCACAACCACTGATGCACCAGACCACAACCACTGTAGCACCAGACGACAGCCACTCTATCATCAGACCACAACCACTGTAGCACCAGACCACCACCTCTGTAGCACCAGACCACAAATATTGTAGCACTATACCACAACTATTATAGCATCAGACCATAACGATTGTATCACCAAACCACATCCACTGTATCACCGGACCACAACCACTGTATCACCGGTCTACAACCTCTCTAGCACAAGACTACAAGCAGTGTATCACCAGACCACAACCACTGTAGCACCAGACCACAACCATTGAAGCACCAGACCAATACCACTGAAGCACCAGACCATAACCACTGTAGCACCAGACCACAACCATTTTAGCACCAGACTACAACAACTTTAGCATCAGATTACAACCACTGTAGCATCAGATTACAACCACTGTAGCATCAGATTACAACCACTGTAGCACCGGACAACAACCACTGAAGCACCAGACCACAATCACTGTCGCACCAGATAACAACTGCTGAAGCACCAGACCACAAACATTGCAGCACCAGACCACAACCACTGTAGCACCAGACCACAACTATTGTAGCACCAGACCACAACCATTGTAGCACCAGACCACAACCACTGAAGCACCAGACCACAACCACTGTAGCACCAGATTACAACCGCTGAAGCACCAGACGAAAACCGCTCTATCATCAGACCACAACCAATGTAGCACCAGACCACAACCATAGTAGCACCAGACCACAAATATTGTAGCACTATACCTCAACTATTATAGCACCAGACCATAACGATTGTATCACCAGACCACAACCACTGTAGCACCAGGCCAAAACCATTGTAGCACCAGACCACAACCACTGTAGCACCAGATTACAACCGCTGAAGCACCAGACCACAACCATTGTAGCACCAAACCACAACCGCTGAAGCACCAGACCACAACCATTGTAGCACCAAACCACAACCACTATAGCACCAGACCATAACGATTGTATCACCAGACCACAACCACTGTATCACCATACCACATCCACTGTATCACCATACCACATCCACTGTATCACCATACCACATCCACTGTATCACCAGTCTACATCCTCTCTAGCACAAGACTACAAGCACTGTATCACCAGACCACAACCACCGTAGCACCAGACCACAACCATTGTAGCACCAGACCACAATTACTTTCGCACCAGACCACAACCCTTGTAGCACCAGACCACAACCACTATAGCACCAGACAACAACCAGTGTATCACCAGACCATAACCACTGAAGCACCAGACCACAACCACTGTAGCAACAGACCACAACCACTGTACCACCAGACCACAACCACTGTAGCACCAGGCCAGAACTGCTGAAGTTCGAGACCACAACCACTGCAGCACCAGAACGCAACCACTGTAGCATCAGACCACAACCACTTTAACACCAGACCACAACCACTGAAGCACTAGACCACAACCACTTTACCACTAAATCACAACCACTGTAGCACAAGACCACAAGCACTTTAACACCAGACCACAACAACTGTAGCACAAGACCACAACCATTGAAGAACTAGACGACAACCTCTTTAGCAGCAGACCAGATCCACTGTTGCACCAGACCACAAACAATGTAGCACCAAACCACAACCCCTGTAACTCTAGACCACAACAGCTGTAGTACCAAACCACAACCACTGTAGCACTACACCACAATCACTTTAACACCAGACCACAACCTCTGTATCACTAGACCACAACCACTTTAACACTAAACCACAACCATTGTAGCACAAGACCACATCCACTTTAACACCAGACGACAACCACTGTAGCACCAGACCACAACCTCTGAAGCACCAGACCACAACCATTGTAGCACCATACCACAACCACTGTAGCACCAGTCCACAACCATTGTAGCACGAGACCACAACCACTGAAGCACCATACCACAACCACTGTAGCACCAGATTACAACCGCTGAAGCACCAGACGACAACCACCCTATCATCAGACCACAACCACTGTAGCACCAGTCTACAACCTCTGTTTCACAAGACCACAAGCACTGTATCACCACATCACAACCTCTGTAGCCCCAGACACAACCACTGTAGCACCAGACCACAACCACTGTAGCACTAGACCACAACTACTGTCGCACCATACCTCTGTATGGTGGTGTGGTGCGACAGTAGAGCTACAACCATTGTAGCTACAGGTCAAGAGCTACATCTAGAGGTCATTGTAGGTCAAGAGCTACAACCATTGTAGCTCTTGACCACATTTATTGTAACACCAGACCGCAACCACTATAGCACCAGACCACAACCACTATAGCACCAGACCACAACCACTGAAACACCAGACCACAACCACTATCCCAGCAAACACAAAACGTTGTGGAAACCTTCATCAAAGTCTCAACATGGTTGTGAGGAGAGATAAGTTTCCTGTGTGGTTCAACAAGCACATGAGCAACTTTTAACTTATGAATGGTTAACATATTTCTTTATGTAATACAGCAAATGCTGCATTTTCTTACACAAGTTTCACCTATCTTTATTAAAAAAAATATTTTGTTCATGTTTAAATATTAAATTTATTTACATTATACATATAAATTGTGAATGCTGTGTCTTAGTTGTATGATAGGTGTGCGAAACATTTACTTTTTATTATGATCTTGCTAAAAATTGTTTTTATAGCCCTGTTTGCTAAATGTTGTATTCAGTAATACTGTTTTTATGTTTAAATTAAATTTTGGTACTTTATGCATAATACATCAACATAAATGGAAAATGCTGCTGCATAGGTGTATGAAGGACACACACAACATTTAATCTACCTTTTTTTTTTAATAAAAAATTAGAGTTCATCGAAATACCTCTTTATCACATGTATCTGTATAACTAGGAGAGTACATGTAGTTAGGTGAGTACCCCTTGGTGAACACTGCTAGATGAATACAAGTAGGTGAGTACAACTACATGAGAACTTTCAAGGGGAGTGCATGTATTTGAGTACAACTTAGTGAGCACTGTTAAGTGAATACAAGTAGGTGAGTACAACTTGGTAAGCACTGTTAGGTGAATACAAGTACGTGAGTAACCTACTCATAACACGAGAGCAACTAGGGTACTGTACAATGCCAGTTTATCAGACACACAAGTCCCCACTAGCATGGTGTACAATGCCAGTACAACTGACACACTAGTCCCCACTAGCACGGTGTACAATGCCAGTACAACAGACACAATAGCCCCCACTAGCTTGGTGTACAATACCAGTACAACTGACACAATAGTCCCCACTAGCATGGTGTAGAATGTCAGTACAACTGACACTCTAGTACCCACTATCATGGTGTACAATACTAGTACAACTGTCACAATAGTCCCCACAAGCATGGTGAACAATACAAGTACAACAGACACAATAGCCCCCACTAGCATGGTGTACAATACCAGTACAACTGACACAATAGTCCCCAATAGCATGGTGTACAATGCCAGTACAACAGACACAATAGTCCCCACTAACACGGTGTACAATACCAGTACAACTGACACAATAGCCCCCACTAGCATGGTGTACAATACCAGTACAACTGATACAATAGTCCCCAATAGCATGGTGTACAATGCCAGTACAACAGACACAATAGCCCCCACTAGCATGGTGTGCAATACCAGTACAACTGATACAATAGTCCCCACTAACATGGTGTACAATACCAGTACAACAGACACAATATTACCCACTAGCATGGTGTACAATGCCAGTACAACTGACACAATAGTCCCCATGTTACGGATATGAGCCCAGCGTCCGAGCACGGATCTGTGACGACCACGCCATCCGTGGGTCAGCTCCCGAAACCCCCTCCAAATGGACAGCGCCATCTAGTGAGGACGGGATCTATCGGCCACAGGGGCTGGTTTCTCGTCCTAATCAGCTCGTGACATAGTCGATGCTGACCTCTGAGGTGACGCTTAGACAGCAACGCCATCTATGGAGTGGATAGGTGGGCGTTTGTGTCTAAGCCTGTAAGTGAGGTGCCCTAGAGTGTAACTAATACTGATGACGTGTCTGATTACAGAGTCGACCTGGGACTGCTGTAATGGACGTTTGATCAGTCTACCCAAGGCAGCCGTAGTATCTCCACGCATTTGCTGCAGAAGCTGTGAGTCACAACCCCCCCCCCCTCCCCGATGAACACTGTTGTGTTAGCCTGCCTGTGAGGTGGCAGAACCAGGGATTGTCGTACCCGGGGCTGACTGGTGGAGAAGAATAGCCACTGGGGTGTTGTGGTGAGGAGAGTGATCTGTGGAATCACACGAGGCTCCTGCCTAGGGCTCGCAACCCTAGTATCGGTCGTGGAGTGGCCTACGCAGCGTAGCTGATTGGAACCTGCCAGCTACAGGCTGGATTTGTGGTTGAAGGCCTCCACGACGGTGCACCCAGTGGGACCGTGATTTGACTGACCTGTGGCTGGGGTAGACTCGTCTAGAGAATCTGAGGATTCATCATGAGGCCACGAGAAGAGGACGAAGGGCTAAGCATCGTTGAGCACCGTGGAGCATCCCGTGTTTTCGGAGGAAGACGAGCTATTGTAAATAAGAAGTGTAGTAATAGTAACCGCGTGTGACTGTGATATACTTATTAATGGTGATGGAATAATTATATATTTAATTTAGTGCTGTTTTATCCCTTCTCCTTTAATTTACTTGCATTAGGGAACACACCTCTTGAAAGCCACTACTAACTTGGGGCCGGATACCCAAACTCTACTAACATCAGAGAAAGAACCCAGTTGCGACCCAATAGGGCCGTAACACCCCACAAGCATGGTGTACAATACCAGTACAACAGACACAATAGTCCCCACTAGCATGGTGTACAATGTCAATACAACTGACACACTAGGCCTGGCCACACACTATGTGTGTGTGGCGTGTGTGAGGGTGTTGGTTGAGGGTGTTGTCGTGTGTGGGTGTAGCCAGTTGAAGGTGTTGTTGAGTGTGGGTGTAGCCGGGTGCGAGTGTAGCTGGTCGAGGGTGTAGCCAGTTGAGGGTGTAGTCATGTGTGGGTGTAGTCAGGTGTGGGTGTAGCCGGGTGTGAATGTAGCTGGTTGAGGGTGTAGTCATGTGTGGGTGTAGCCAGATGAGGGTGTAGTCATGTGTGGGTGTGTAGCCGGGTGTGAGTGTAGCAGATTGAGGGTGAAGCTGGTTGAGGGTGTAGCCTGTTGAGGGTGTAGCCGGTTGAGGGTGTAGCAGGTTGAGTGTGTAGCCGGTTGAGGGTGGAGCTGGTTGAGTGTGTAGCAGTGTGTGAGTGTAGCTGGTTGAGGGTGTAGCTGGTTGAGGATGTAGCCAGGTGTAACAGGTTGAGGGTGTAACCACTTGAGGGTGTAGCCACTTGAGGGTGTAGCAGGTTGAGGGTGTAGTAGGTTGAGGGTGTAGCAGGTTGAAGGTGTAGCTTGAGGGTGTAGCCGGGTGTGAGTGTAGCTGGTTGAGGGTGTAGCAGTTTGAGGGTGTAGCAGGTTGAGGGTGTAGCCGGGTGAGGGTGTATCAGATTGAGAGTGTAGCCGAGTGTGAGTGTAGTCGGTTGAGGGTGTAGCTGGTTGAGGGTGTAATCATGTGAGGGTGTAGCCAGGTGTGAGTGTAGCCGGGTGAGGGTGTAATCATGTGAGGATGTAGCCAGGTGTGAGTGTAGCTGGTCGAGGGTGTAGTCGTGTGTGGGTGTAGCCAGTTGAGGGTGTAGTCATGTGTGGGTGTAGTCAGGTGTGGGTGTAGCCGGGTATGAATGTAGCTGGTTGAGGGTGTAGTCATGTGTGGGTGTAGCCGGATGAGGGTGTAGTCATGTGTGGGTGTGTAGCCGGGTGTGAGTGTAGCAGGTTGAGGGTGAAGCTGGTTGAGGGTGTAGCCTGTTTAGGGTGTAGCCGGTTGAGGGTGTAGCCGGTTGAGGGTGGAGCTGGTTGAGTGTGTAGCAGTGTGTGAGTGTAGCTGGTTGAGGGTGTAGCCGCTTGAGGGTGTAGCCGGGTGTAACAGGTTGAGGGTGTAACCACTTGAGGGTGTAGCCACTTGAGGGTGTAGCAGGTTGAGGGTGTAGTAGGTTGAGGGTGTAGCAGGTTGAAGGTGTAGCTTGAGGGTGTAGCCGGGTGTGAGTGTAGCTGGTTGAGGGTGTAGCAGTTTGAGGGTGTAGCAGGTTGAGGGTGTAGTCGGGTGAGGGTGTATCAGATTGAGGGTGTAGCCGGGTGTGAGTGTAGCCGGGTGAGGGTGTAGCTGGTTGAGGGTGTAATCATGTGAGGGTGTAGCCAGGTGTGAGTGTAGCCGGGTAAGGGTGTAGCTGGTTGAGGGTGTAATCATGTGAGGGTGTAATCATGTGAGCCATAAAGATTAAGAGGCTTGGTGACTGTTACAGGATCCGGTCAAACCTTCAGTGTTTCCCTCAAATGCAATATTTTTGTTTTTAATATATCTTAATAATATATGTACATTTGTTCCAACTTATATTACAAGACAGCAAGGAAAATAGTTATTACACTAAAATTATTATCTTGCTATATATTGCTTATGTTGGGATTTAAATTTAAATAAATATGCACATAAAAATGGCAGCCGGGCAATACGGACAAGTTACCGGCAGGTCAAACTGTCTCCCCTCAGTCTATCTACAGCCCTTGTAGGACACTAACACACCCTCCTCTGGTTAGTAAGAATTGAACACCACCACACACACCACCACTACCACCCCACCACTAACACTACACTACCCAACACCCCCTCACAACACAACACCACCCAACACCTTCGCTCAACACTACACCACCCAACACCCCCTCTCAACACCACACCACCCAACACCCTCTCTGATAAACAAAACCCCACCAAAGATCAGAGGGTATGCATCCTATAATAACAGTAACGCCACAGGCCTAT
Source organism: Procambarus clarkii (assembly GCF_040958095.1). Lineage (NCBI taxonomy): Eukaryota > Metazoa > Arthropoda > Malacostraca > Decapoda > Cambaridae > Procambarus > Procambarus clarkii. The sequence goes on along the minus strand of NC_091203.1, from coordinate 6,882,025 downwards.
TAACATACGTCAGAAGTGATTTACCGCACATTCTTGTGAGCACGTCACACAATGTACACACACAGTACCATCATTTTCATGTACAAACTACAGCAGGCCACTTTTCATTCCTCAACATATACGCCAGAAGCCAGAAACTCAATGTAGCATTGTTCCCGGATCTAGACAATCATGGGACAATATACATGGGAGATTTTAATGCTAGACATATTATGCTGGGAGACATTACTAACAACGATAATGGATGCAAATTTATAAAATATGTTTATGACAACAGATTAACCGTGTATACTACGGATACCCAAACTCATTTATTGGGAGGCAGACTTGATTATGTAATGGGTAGAAACCTTGTGCAAGATAGGATGGAATGTTCGTTGGTAAATCACTTAGTTAGTGATCACTATGCAGTTTCTGCTTCCTATGAGGTACAGTGTGATGTACCTAATAGGCATCAGAGACGGAAAATGAATACTCCATATGGCTTGCATGACCACTTTATTAATTGTATTTCAAAATGGTATCAAGATTACATAATAACGAATGTACAAGCCTTCTCCAGAGATCTCGTTGATACGATTACTACCTACTATGACGCATGGGTGTGTTGGGGAACAGGTCGTAAGCCTAGCAGAAGTGGGCAACACCTACCACCACCCAAGTGGGTCCTTGACCCCGTATTTGTTAAAGAGGTTGTTGCCTGCCTGGCTGCGTGCTGACGTGGCCGTTTAGACATGGGGGGCCTGGCCATTCCTCCTGTGTTACGGGTAAATTCCGTGGGCCTGGAATTCACGTGTAAGGCTGGTTATCCGGCCATTGAGTTAGTTATGTGCAACATGCTTCGTGTCCCGGTGGAAGCTGTGTATGGCGTTGAGCTTGTTACGGCCCACCGGGTGATTGTCAAGTTCGTGGGGGAGTGATTGTCAAGTTCGTGGGGGAGGAGGAGTATCGGGATTTCCTCCGGCGGAACGAGGGGCGTTCATTGCAGTTGCCGGATGGCGCCGGCTCCGTTACGATCTCGGACCGAAGTGGTGCCCAGACATATGTCAGTGTGCACGGTGCGCCCCTGGAGTTCCCTGAAGACCTTCTCCGGCGCTTCTTCGGGAGGTATGGTGTAGTCATCAGTGTGCGGGTGAACAAGCAGTCCTCGGGGAAGTATGCTGGGAAGCAGACGAACGTCCGTACATTAGGTATGCGCCTGCGGTCGGATATCCCATCTTCTGTCCGGCTGCTGGGCTACTACGTTTGGGTGTACTATGCCCGGCAGCCCTGTACTTGTTTCCGGGGTGGCCAGTTGGGGCATCAGGCTGCCGGGTGCTCTGAGACACCTGCTGCACCTGTTAACTTATTCCGGGAGGAGGATTTCCCGCCGCTCCCTCAGGGCGTGGATTCCGGAGATGAAGTGGAGCAGGTCCCAGTCGCTGCTGATGCGGCCCCTCCTGCATCACCCGACATGCCCCCGGTGCTTGTTGTCCCTCAGCCGAGTGCCCCTGCGTATTCCTCGACTCCTGCTGCTGCGCCTGGTCCTGCACCCTCGCCAGGTGTTCCGGCTGTGCTGGGTGTTGGGGGGGCTGTGGAGCATCCTGTTGTGTGCGGCCCGGTTCCCCATGTGGTTGAGGCTGCTGCAGTACTGCGACGGGCGTTGCTTCGCCCGGTTCGTGAGGGCCGTGGTTCTGGGTCCGCCTCCGGCTGTGAGGATGTGCGGCCAGTGCCCAAGCGTTCTAGGCGCTCTTCTACTGCTTGGGCTGATATGGAGGACTACGACGCAGGTGGAGCTTCGGGAGATGGTGTGGCGATTCTGGGTGCCTCGTGCTCTACGACGCTGGTGGTGGCTGATGTCCATGTGTCAGCTGTTGACGATGATTGTGCGTCTAATTTACCTCCTGTTCTTTCTCCGGCAGAAGGTTCTCCGCAGTGGGAGGTGGTTGCTCCTACGGGCGTGGATGGTGCGGATCCTGGTGCGAGCCGGGGCATCAAGCTGGTGCTGAAAAAGGATGCCAAGCGTGGGGGGTCCCAGCAGATACAACGTTCGGTGGTTGACGAGGGGCCCTGTGAGGCAGCTGAGGAGGCTCCTAGTGTGCTGCCCATTGCCCGGCCTCATGGGAAGGTGCCTCTCCCTTTCATCTTGGTCTCCAGAGTGGCGAATGATGCTGACCATCCGTTGAGTTTTGATATTGTTGACCGTGTGCGTCCTGATCCGTGGTGCCCTTCTACCATCTAGATTCGTCGGGCTAAGTGTTTTATTGTAGGTGTGCCAGAGTTAATGCCTGATCCTCGTACGCTCAATAGTGACCATGTTTCGGAGGACATTATGCTACTTTGGGAGGCGTATTGTATTCGCTTCCCGGCGGAAGAGTGGCCGGACAAGTATGAGATCTTTTCGTAGTCTGTGTGCTTGCTGTGTGTTTGGTGTGGTGTTGTGATGTTTTGTTGTATTTTTTCTTTTGTTTTCTTGTGTTTTTGATGTCGGCCCTTCAGGCCGGTGTTTTGTGATTTTGTATGGTTGTGTATTAATTTGTTTGTTTCTTAATGTACTTTGTTGTTGCATTCTTGGTCCTTCAGGCTAGTTGTTGTGTTTATGCCTGATTTGTTTTCAGGTGTGCGTGTTTATTGTAATTGTTTATTTTGGCCTCGCCTTTTGTTTACGGGGCGGATGGCTTGGTTTTTTTTTTTTTTTTTTTTTTTTTTATTAATGTATTGATTTTATGTTGCTTTACCTGTTGTACGTGTTTGGACAGTCTTGTGTTTGCACTGTTCTGTCTCCTGCTATGTCTCTTGTTGTATGTTTTGTCTTTCTGGAGGTGTTTTTTTGTACTGTGATTGTTGGATTGCCATTGTATTCTGTTTTGTGCTTTGATGTATGCTGTATTTTTTATGTTTTTCTTGTGTATGTGTTTTGTTGTGCTATGCTGTTTTGTTGTGCTATGCTGTCGGCCCTTCTGGCCGGTGGTCTGTGGTTTTCCTTTATGTATTCTGTATTTTTATTGTATTTAATTTGCATGCTCTGCATGTAAAAAAAAAATAAAAAAAAAAAATTACTACCTACTATGACACATGGGTGTGATGGGGAACAGGTCGTAAGCCTAGCAGAAGTGGACAACACCTACCACCACCCAAGTGGGTCCTTGACCCCGTATTTGTTAAAGAACATGAACGAGTAAAGCAACTTGGAGATTCGTACAAACGAACCAAAGCACAAGGTGACTTGCATGCATTTCTAGTTGCAAATAGAGAGGTGAGAGACATGAGCAACGTCATACGTAATAAACACTGGGAAGAGTTTCTACAAAGTATAAATGAGCAAACAACACTTGTTGAAGTTTGGGAAAAGATACGAAAAATCTCTAGAAGCAGCCCAACCAAACCGCTGCACCACAGCCCACTAGAACAAGCAAACATCCTCCATGATCAATGGGCACTAACATCGAGCTACGACTCACTCCCAATTAACATACAGCACAAACTTGATGACACACGCCCCAACAGACAACGAACCATCAATCTTGCCTGTACAGCTATCGACGTGTCGGACCTTAATGATGTAACTGAATGGGAATTAAATCATGCACTAAAGATGGGAAAATCAACTGCTCCTGGATAGGATGGTATTACTTACAGTCTACTGAGATTAGTCTCACACGTACCAGGTAGTCCATTATTAGTGTTGTACAGAATGAGTTTACGTGAAGGAGTATTACCTGATGCTTGGACAAAGAGTGTCATTGTTCCCATCCCCAAACCACACTCAGATAATTATAGACCCATATCTCTAACATCGTGTGTTTGCAAAGTGCTTGAACGTATTGTTCTTAACCGGCTCATGTATCGTACACAGGGGCACCTGTCACCCCAACTGTTTGGATTTATGCCTGGGCTCAGTACACAACACTGTTTTGCTGAGTACTTCGCACATATTGAAGCTTCCCCTCAAACAGTCTTCATCGACCTAGCAGCAGCTTTTGATACAGCAAACAGAGAAATCATACTGGAACAGCTTGCCGAGCTGGGAATACAAGGAAAATTACTGAAATGGATAAAGGGCTATTTGTCTAATCGAACAGCATATGTTTTGTTTAATGGCGTTAAAAGCACAGAGAGCAAACACTTTGAACTGGGAACTCCACAAGGAGGGGTCCTCAGCCCCTTGTTGTTCAACGTTCTAATGCATAAACTTATTAAAGATCTTCCAACTAATAACGAAGACACTGTCATTTGTTATGCTGATGATATATGTTTACAGGCTGCCTCCGAGCCTAGAATGCAAGTTCTGCTCGACGCTTTTGCTACTAGAGCTGAGGAATGTGGCCTCCTTATCTCTGTACAGAAAACTCGTGCCCTCATTCCATGTGGTATTCCACCACCCAATTATCATATAGATGGGTGAGCACTTGAGAACTGCGAGTCTTACAGATACCTTGGTGTCCCCATTAACGACCCTGGGTACCTTTCTTCTCTCAAGAGGAGACTTTGGGAGAGATTAAAGCCCTTGCGGGTCCTTGTTGGTGTCAATCATGGACTTTAACGTGAGACTTGCTAAAATGTTTTATGTATCATTTATACGCTCTGTGATTGACTACAATGCTCTACATCTCACACTGTATACTGACAAAGAGCTGAAATATCTTGAAACCTTGCAAAATGAAGCTATGCGTCTATTATAGTACTGTGTTGGTGGTGTTGTCGTCGTTGATCCTTCTCTACGGACAACCCAACCCACAACTCGGTAGAGTGCTTATACTTCACTAGGAGATCACTCTTGGCGCTTCTGGCTCTTGGAGAGGGGCTCAACGTCACACATTTAGGGGATGCGGCTCCCACACCTAGCCTCGTTGTCACGTGCACACACCCACTCGAGCCGCTGTGACTCCCCACTCTCTCCTTAGGTAATATGATCTCCTCGATCCCCTTTTGGCTTATTAGTACTACCTTCTACCCTGTCCACAGCAGTGGTTCTTGGTTCTATCTCTCTCTCTCTCTCCTTCTTTACTACTTCCTGGGAAGCCTCACTAGGACAAGGGCAAACACCAGCAAATTGGGATACATTTACTGGACAAAGCACATACACAATACATACACATATAATAATAATGAATCCGATACTCTATAATATTACAATCGGGTTGCACTCCAACACAACCAGCACTCTACCATCAGCTTATCAAGTGGTATCCTATCTCCTGGTTCACCACCTGATACTATCAACCACCTCAAGTTGATCAAGTCTACATACACTGTTGCACTATCAGCAAGAGAATATATATATGTATCTATAAATATGTACAAAGAAAATCAGCATTTGAATGCAATAACATATATCAGTATAAATGTTCATTGATACACAACAATGATCAATCGATCACTCTATCAGTCCTAGAACGCATACATCTGTAGGTAATCCAGCCTACGACTGTAACTCTAAACTTCAGTGTAAAACACTCCTTGACATAAGAATGCAAACAGTCACTCACCTCTCACTGCGTCTTGCACGCTAATGACAACCAAACACTATCAACTCCCTACAAGTAATCCACCAGAACTTCCCCTTCCACCTCTGGAAGTTCACTACCCTGATATCTTCAGGTTCTTCCGGGCTTCACTACCAGGATCCTCTGCAGCTCCTCCAGGCTGCTATCATGAAGATTCCTTGAGCAACTATGGTGCTCTACTACTTCTGCTAGGTTCCTCCACAGCTCTCTTGGCTGCTACACCATGAAGTTTCCTCGAGCAACTATGGTGCTTCACCACCTCTACAGAAGCACGTGACACTCCTCTTCACCGCTTCTCCTCACAGCTCGAGGTCCTCTACTCCACTACCTTGGAGTCTCATCAGCTACTTCATCTGTGCTGGCTTCGAAGTTCTCAGCAACTTCTTCCCCAAAGACAAACCACAGATCGTCTGGTCGAGGGCGCTATCCCTCTGACAGAGCTTGGTCAAGGCGCTTCCACGGCCCACAATAATGCCTCTGGGCGGTTTAAAACTCTCCCCTTCGACCAGGACTTGAGACCACAACGTTCCCAGCTCAGTTCCACAGCTGGCACGTCTGCACACTTCTCTTCTCTTCGAGATATATCACTAGGGGTTCCCTTCTGACGGGAGCTCAACGGAGCGCGGCTTTCCCCTGCGATGTCTGGCACTCAAGTGAGGTCAAGGTCCTCCGGAAGCGAGCCTCACGCCTCCAGCAAAATGTCCACATCTCCTAGCCAGTCATCTATCTGTTTTCTTCTTCATTACCCATAATCTCAAACTGTTATACATATCCAGTCAACTATTTTACATATGCGTTATCACCTCAATATTTGCTAGACCTTCTAATCAGGTCAGGCTTGATGAATAACTCTCAAGGAGGGAGACTCGTTTCTCCTGCAGGCTGAGATCATAACACGTCTCATCCTTGGGGCTCCAAAGTCCACGAGAATAGTTAATATGAGAGCAGAGTTAAAATTACCTACCATAAGTGAGAGAATTTTGTCTATTAGCACAGTTTTCGGCGTGAAGGCATTGAGTAGATCTAGACAACACATGAAGTTTCAAGCTAAACTTTCTAATATGCTGCACTCACCTGAGGTCAATAGAAGAAGAACGAAATCTGATTATGTATATTGGTTCTACAAGGTAGCCAACTCCATCAAAATATTAAATATGTACCCAACTCAACTAATGATTAATCAGCCAATTACTCCATGGGATAACTGAGATCTATCAGTTGATTTTGTAAATGCGCCCAAGAAAGATAGTGTGCACAATACATTATTAAAACAGTTAACACTGAAAAGCATCACTGAAAGTACTCAGAGTATGGGTAACGATATTTATCAGTGCTATACCGACGGCTCTGTAGAAGAAGGTGGACGATGTACCCGATGTGCATGTAACATATTTCAACAATCTTCTCTCGTACATACAGCAATGAAGCGAGTCAATTACTGGGCAAGTACAACTCAAACCGAACTTGCAGGCATATACCTTGCCACTGAATTTTTAAAAGACAAAGGCAGTGGACTTATATACTGTGACTCGCAGAGTGCACTCCTGGCACTGAATGCACATAGTAGTGACACCCAGAAAATAGTCAGTGATATTCGAATGAATGTTTTAGCTGCTAAAGAAAACAGATTTGAGATTAAATTCCTATGGATACCATCACATGTTGGCATCTCAAGGCATGACACTGTTGATATGCTTGCTAAGACAGCCTGCAGAAAACCAGTGGTAGAAATTGATATGGGTGTTTCATTAGCAGTGACAAAGAGAATACTTAAACAAATATCTAATGAAAATCTCACCGACCTAACAAATTCACAAAGACCTGAAAGTTGTAGCATTAAATATTATGATAGATATCGTGAGGAGGCATTCACATATGGGACTAATTGAACAAGAACCCGGCAATGTGATGTTATAGTGGCCAGAATACGCCTGGGATATAGACGTATCTGGCAGCTTTCTCAAAACTCAAATGTCGAGTACACAATGTGTCAACTTTGTGAAAGAGAAAACATGCACTCTCTTGAACATTATATTGTAGAATGTCCCATACTGACTGACTTTCGCCCTCCTGGGCTGAACTCTGTAATTACTATATGAGTACTGGAACACTTGATGATATATTGGACTTGTATCCAAGATTGACCATGTAATATATCATTTATTCAATGTATATATATGATGTAACTATATAACCTGAGCTTGTAAAAGCACCTTCATCACCTTCAGTGATTAAGTGCTTAATTGCACACTAGTTTCTTTATCAGCTATTTCACCCTGTCAGAGTAAATGAGACAGATGTATGTGAATGCATGTGTGTGTATATGTGTATGTATATGTATGGGTATAAAGTTTATATGGAAGCTGATCAGAATTACATTTCACCTTTGTGAATGTACATTAATGACACTATGTAAAAAACACATCAAACACTTTAAGTAGGGCATATGTAAATCTGTGTATCTATGTATTTACGTATGTAGGTTAGCTTAGCATTTTAAAAGCACCGAATCACCTTCTGTGATTGAGTGTTCAATAAACCCTTGAACTCTATGTTTAACATTTCTCTAACCCTGTCCATGGAGGACAGAAGAAAATGTATATATGCTGGTTAGCATTGTAAATGTGTGGCCACGTCTGTGGTAAAAAATAATGATAAAAAAGACACCCTCTCTCAACATCACACCACCCAACACCCCCGCTCAACACTACACCACCCAACACCCCCTCTCAACACCACACCACCCAACACCTCTACACACCACGCCACCCAACACCCCCGCTCAACACTACACCACCCAACACCCTCGCTCAACACCACGCCACCCAACACCCCCTCACAACACCACCAAACTCCCTCGCTCAACACCACACCACCCAACACCCCCTCTCAACACCACTCCACCCAACACCCCCTCTCAACACCACACCACCCAACACCTCCCTCTAAACACCACACCACCCAACACCCCCTCTCACCACCACACCACCCAACACCTCCCTCTCAACACCACACCACCCAACACCCCCTCACAACACAACACCACCCAACACCCTCGCTCAACACCACGCCACCCAACACCCCCTCACAACACCACCAAACTCCCTCGCTCAACACCACACCACCCAACACCCCCTCACAACACCACCACCCAACATTCGCTCAACACCACACCACCCAACACCCACTCTCAACACCACACCACCAAACACCCCGTCTCAACACCACACCACCCAACACCCTCTCTCAACATCACACCACCCAACTCCCCGTCTCAACACCACTCCACCCGACACTCCTTCTCAACACCACACCACCCAACACCCCCTCTCAACACCACTCCACCCGACACCCCCTCTCAACACCACACCACCCAACACCCCCTCTCAACACCACACCACCCAACACCCCCTCTCACCACCACACCACCCAACACCCACCCAACCACCACTACCACCAGCAGTACCATACTACCACTACCACACCACCAATACCACACCACCACTCCTACAACACCACCACTAATACACCACCAATGCCACACCACCACAACCTCACCACCACAACCACACCACCACAGCCACACCACCACAACCACGCCACTACAACCACACCACCACTACCACAACCTTACCAACACAACCAAACCACAACAACACCACCACTACTACCACCACTACATCTCCACTACCACACTAGCAATACCACCACAATCAGCAGTACGACATCACCACTACCACACCACAACAACCACACAATCACTACTACAACTACAACACCACTATAACACCACCTCTACCACCACTACTAGCACTACCACATCACTACCAGCACTACCTCACACACCACCACTATCACACCACCACCACCACTACCAGCACTACCACACACACCACCATCACACCACCACCACCACATTACCACCTCCTCCACTACTACCACTACCACACTACCACTACCACAACTACAGCACTACCACACTACCACACCACCACTACCATACCACCACTACCACACTACCACTTCCAAAACTACAGCTGTACCACACCACCACTACCACTCAACCACTACCTCACTATCACTAACACCACTACCATACCACCACTTCCACTGCTACCACCATCACCACCACTACCACACCACCACTACTACTACTACACCACTACTACTACACCACTACTACTACACCACCATTACCACACCACAACTAAAACACTATCACACCACCACAACTACCGTACCACCATTACCAATGCCACCACTTCAACACCACTATCACACTACCACACAATCACTACAACCGCTACCACCCCAAACACCACTACCACTACTTCACCACCACTACCACACTACCAACACCACATATTACTACCACCACCAAACACTACCACCGCACACTACCACCATACACTACCACCACCACACCACCAGGCTACTACACCACACTACTACACCAGGCTATTAAACCACGCTACTACACCAGGCCACTACACCAGGTTACTACACCACGTTACTACACCAGGGTAATACATCAGGCTACTACACCACACAACTTGACCACGCAACTACACCAGGCTACTAAACCAGGCCACTACAGCAGGCTTCTATACCACTCTACTATACCAGGCAACTACACCAGGCTACTACACCTGGCTGCTACACCAGGCTGCTACACCACACTACTACATCATGCTACTACACCAGGCTACTACACCACACTACTACACCAGGCTACTACACCACACTACTACACCAGGCTACTACACCACACTACTACACCAGTCTACTACACCTGGCTGCTACACCATGCTACTACACCACACAACTAGACCACGCAACTACACCAGGCTACTAAACCAGGCCACTACAGCAGGCTTCTATACCACTCTACTATACCAGGCCGCTACACCAGGCTACTACACCACGCTACTACACCAGGCTACTACACCACACTACTACACCAGGCTACTACACCACACCACTATACCAGGCTACTACACCACACTATTTAATTGTTTATTTCAGAAACCTATTTAATTGCACACAAAATAAAGTATCTAATGCGAGAAAAAAACGTTTCCAATTCTTTCTAACACTTGCTAGGAACGTTTTGGAAACTTAAACATATATCCTGGGATAGCACCAGACCACAACCGCAATAACACCAGACCACAAACATTGTAACACTATACCAGAACTATTACAGAACAACACCACAACGATTGTAGCACCAGACCTCAAACACTGTAGCTCCAGTCCACAAACATTGTAGCACCATACCACAACCACTGAATCACCAGACCACAACCACTGAATCACCAGACCACAACCACTGTAGCGCCAGTCTACATCCTCTGTAGCACAAGACCACAACCACTCTAACAGCAGACTACAACTATTGTAGCACATGACAACAACCATTGAAGCACCAGACCACAACCGCAATAACACCAGACCACAAACATTGTAGCACTATACCACAACTATTATAGCACCAGACCACAACGATTGTAGCACCAGACCTCAAACACAGTAGCACCAGACCACAACCACTGTAGCACCAGACCACAACCACTGTAGCACCAGACCACAACCACTGTAGCACCAGACCACAACCACTGTAGCACCAGACCACAACCACTGTAGCACCAGACCACAACCACTGTAGCACCAGACCACAAGCACTGTAGCACCAGACCACAACCATTATATCAGCAGATCACAACCACTATAGCACCAGACCACAACCACTATAGCACCTGACCACAACCATTATAGCAGCAGACCACAACCACTATAGCACCAGACCACAACCACTATAGCACCAGACCACAACCACTGTAGCACAAGACCACAACCAGTGTAGCACCAGACCATTGTACCACTAGACCACAACCTCTGTAGTACCAGACCTGAACCACTGCAGCACCAGACCATAACCATTGTAGCACAAGAGCACAACCACTTTAAGACCAAACCACAATCACGGTAGCACCAAGCGAAAACCACTGAAGCACCAGACAACAACCAACATACCACCAGACCACAACCGATGAAATACCAGACCACATCTACCGCAGCACCAGCTCACAACAACTATAGCTACAGACCACAATCATGATAGCACCAGACCCCAACCACTGTAACACCAGATTACAACCGCCGAAGCATCAGACCACAACCACTGTATCACCAGACCACATGTACAGTAGCATCAGACCACAACCACTGCAGCACCAGACAATAACCATTGTAGCACAAGATCACAACCACTTTAACACCAGACCACAACCAAGGTAGCTTCAGACGAGAACCATTGTAGCACTAGACACCAACAACTTTAACACCAGGCCACAAACACTGTAGCACAAGACCACAAGTATAGTAGCACAAGACCACAACTATTTTAACAGCACACCACAACCAAGGTAGCACCTTACGACAACCACTGAAACACCAGATCACAACCACTATACCACCAGACCCCAACCATTGTAGCATCAGATCACAATAACTGTAGCACCAGACCACAATCATGGTAGCACCAGACCACAACCATTGTAGCACCAGATAACAACCATTGTAGCACAAAACAACAAACATTATAGCACCAAAACACAACAATTTTAGCACCAGACATTAACTATTGTAGCACAAAACCACAACCACTGTAGCACCACACCATAACCATTGTAGAACCAGACCTCATCCTTTGTAGCAAAAGACTACAACCACTGTAGCTTCAGACCACAACCACTGTAGCACCAGTCCACAACCTGTGCATCACCAGACCACAACCACTCTAGCACCAGATCACAACCACTGAAGAACCAGACCACTACCTCTGTAGCACCAGACTACAACCACTGTAGCATCAGCCAACATACACTGCAGCACAAGACAACAACCACTCTAGCACCAGATCACAACCACTGAAGAACCATACCACAACGTCTGTAGCAGCAGACCACAACGACTGTAGCACCAAACCATAACCACTGTAGCACCAGACAACAACTGCAGTAGTATCAGACCCCAACCACTTTAGAGCCAGAGTACAACCACGTAACACCAGACCTCAACCACTTTAACACCAGACCACAATCACTGTAGCACCAGACCACAATCATTTTAACAAAAAGACCACAACCACTGTAGCACAAGACAAAAACCATTGATGCACAATACCACAACCGCTATGACACCAGGCCTACAAACATTGTAGCACTATACAACAACAATTGAAGCACCAGATCACAACTATTTAATCACCAGACCAAAACTATTGTAGCACAAGACCACAATCTCTGTAGCACCAGACCACAACCATTGTACCACCAGATCACAACCTCTGTAGTACCAGACCACAACCACTGTAGCACCAGACCACAACCACTGTAGCACCAGACCTTAACCATTGTAGCACTTGACCACAACCACTTTAACACCTGACCATATTCCCTGAAGCACAAGACCACAACCACTTTAACACTAGATCACAAAATCTGTTGCACAAGACCTGAACAACTTCAACACCAGACCACGACCACGGTATCACCAGACCACAACCACTATACCACCAGACCACAACCACTATACCACCAGACCACAATCATGGTAGCACCAGATTACAACCACTGAAGCACCAGACTACAACCAATGTATTACCAGACCACACCCACTGTAGCACAAGTCTACAACCTCTGTAGCACCAGATCTCAACTACTGTCGCACCAGACAACAACCATTGTAGCACCAGACCACAACTATTGTAGCACCAGATAACAACCATTGGAGCACAAAACAACACACAATACAGCACCAAAACACAACAATTTTAGCACCAGACCATAACCATTGTAGCACCAGACCACATCTTCTGTAGCAAAAGACTACAACCACTGTAGCATCAGACCACAACCACTGAAGCACCAGTCCACAACCTGTGCAGCATCAGACCACAACCACTGTAGCACTAGATCACAACCACTGAAGAACCAGACCACAACCTCTATAACACCTCGACCGCAACCATTGTAGCGCCAGCCCACAAACACTGTAGCACAAGAACACAAACACTGTAGCACAAGACCACAACCACTGTAGCACCAGCCCACAAACTCTATAGCCCCAAACCGCAACCACTGTAGCACCAGACCACAACCACTGTAGCACCAGACCTCAACTACTTTAACACCAGAACACAACCACTGTAGCACCAAACCACAAACACTGTAGCACCAGACCACAAGCACTGTAGCACCAGACCACAAACACTGTAGCCTCTCTCTTCTTCTTCGTCGCAATACGTGCAGTTTGCATGAAGGGTTTGTCCTCCCGATGACTGCAGCCTCGTTTCTTCTTCTTCTTTTTGGTAGTAGGTGCTATATGCATGAGGAGTTTGTCCTCGAGATGACTGCACAGCCTCTCTCTTTGTTGGTTTACTCTCTACTCGGTTGGCTCCTCCTCCGACGCATCTCATAAAAATACGGTTCCAATTTCCTTGTCCTATTGACTTAGGGAGGTAACCTTTAGTTTTTTTGATAATTATATAAGATCCAGGCATTGAGAATTTTTTTGTTTATTAATTCTAACGTCTAGACCGGAGTTTAAGAGATACGTGTGTTGTTATATGAATATATATTGTGACGTCATGGATAGTCCATTTTCTGTAATTCGTTTACTGCCTAACTAAGGTAAATTAACAACATCAGCGATTGTTATGTTAGTATATTAGTATGTTATGTGTTGGATTTCCGACAGCTGGTAACAATAGAGAACCACTCACGAGGTGAGTATGATGTGAATATTTAACATCCACTCACAAGATGAGTATTATGGGAACAATAAACAACCACTTACAAGATAAGCATGATGGAAATAATAAAGAACCACTCAAAACATGAGTATGATGGGACCAATAAACAACCACTCACAACATGAGTATGATGGGAACAATTAACATCCACTCACAAGATGAGTATAAGGAGAACAGTAAACAACCACTCACAACATGAGTATTAGCGTACACAATATACTCATGACTTACGTGTACTCACCACAGGTACCAAAAACCAAAACAATCCTTCATGATTTTCTCTAGATGTTCAACCCCGGAAGCGTTGCCATTGGTGTATTTAAATAGAGAGGAGGGGGGGGGGGAAGGGGAGAAGAAACCCCCCGTTGTTACCATGGTAACCAGAGAAACTTTACAATTACAAATCGAACTGACCCCAAGATGTGCGCATCACTCTGCCAGGTGACGAGCCACGGTCACTTTAGGTGGGTGGCCGTAAGGAGAGCCTCTCCACCTCTGCTATGGGGACCTCGAACAACTCGTTCTCCTAACAGAACGTCCCATTCTGATGTATACTCTAAAGCCAAAAATCATCGTACTAGAAAATGGTAACGGCTCGTGTAATCGGCCCGTTTTCTGTTTTGTGTCCTCTGGTAGGTTAGGATAAGGGCACTTTAGTACAATCGTTTCCTGCAACTCGTCTTCAGGAACTTATGAAGTACCTATGAAGACATTACTTAGAGTACCAAAGCTGCATATATTCATAGTTCACTTGTGGTATACATAACTACCACCTATGGCTTCTTATTTCAGTATTTTGGATGAGTTTAAGGCTTAATAATTGAGATTTTTGTTCAGTCGTCAGCGATGATGATAGCTGTTGACAGCTGGATGCTCTCCTTACTAAAATAAAAATAGTTTAAAAATGTTATATTAAGTCTCCACTCTGTGCCAACTAATGTTTCAACGCATGAAGTAAGCCTCTATTCAACAGTGCATACTGTTAATGGTTAACACTTAGGATAAATCTTGGTGCTTCTCAGTAAACTATAATAAGCACCCTATATTATTATATATTATTACATATAATAATAATAAAACACTCTATGTAAATAAAGAGACCTAGTCTGTGGAACTCATTCCCAGACGAATTGAAACGCTGTTCAACCAATGCCTAATTTAAAAGGTGTAGGTTGTTTATTAAAAAAATATAAATACAAAAGTATTAATTTCATCCTCCTAGTTTCCTACCTAGTGCCTTAAACTTGCACTGTATCTTGTGCTACCGACTCCCCCAATATATGTGTCTAGGCTATTCAACCTCATCATTGTCATCACTGCTATCATTTTATATCATGATTGTTATATTGAACACATATTTTACTGCATTATACCTAGAAATAATCCTCAAACTATGCTACAATGTACCTGTTGATAATCCTCAAATTTTACTATAATGTACCTACTAATCTTTGCCAAATTTTCTTACAATGTACCTGTTAACATTTCTCAATTTGCTAGAAATGACCTACTTAATTAAAATTATCTGTTAGATTAAGGACCTGCCCGAAACCCAATGCGTGTTAGTGGCTTTACAAGAATGTAAAAACATCAATGTTATGTACTCTCATAAACCCAATGAACCTATTTGTATATATAAAAATAAAATAAAATTTTGGCCGTACCCGCATTGAACAACACCTCGACATCCTCACAGACCAACATCACCTCAGCACTGAAACAAGGATTATCAAGAAACTAACAACATTATATGGAGGACCTATGGCAATTCCACGACCAAGAGATGGCTTCCTGAACCTTGCAGGAATTAACCTCACTGAGGACCAAGTCACTCTCCTAAATCTGGGCATAAACTGTCATGTTATGTCCAGACCGAGTGAAATGGCCCGGAAAGTAGAGTTGGAAATTCTGTTGGACGACATATTCGACCTCGAGACACAAAAGAAGGTCACTACCAAAGATACCTTACAAGCAGAACTTATTGCAGAAGGAGGAAAGAATCGAGGCAACTACAGAAGCACCATACTGTCCCCCGAGCTTAAAGCGGCAGCTAAAAGCCTTCGTGAGAACAAGGAGATAGTTGTCAGGAGAGGTGACAAGTCGCCAATATATGTCATTCTTAAAAAAGACGAATATCTGGCGAAAATGAACATCATACTCTCTGACCAAACTAAGTTCCAAAGGGTAACGAAGGACACTACAGCCGAATTAAAAGCAAAGGTCAACAAACTGATCGAAACTGTGAACGCCAAGAAATCCGGACTCCACCTGCCAAAGATCATTGGGGAATATAAACCTGGATATGCGTATGGAAATGTCAAGACGCACAAGCCTGGAAACCCACTTCGGCCAATCATTAGCCAGATACCCACACCCACGTACAGACTGGCGAAGCGACTCAACGGCCTGCTGACTCCTTATGTTCCTTGCGCCTTCAGCCTGAAGTCTCCAAAGGAATTTGTGGACTTACTGCGGGGCGCACGGGCCACAGGGATAAGAGCCTCGTTGGACGTAGAATCGCTGTTTACCAACGAACCTGTGGACGAGACAATCGGAATGATAGCCGACAGAGTGTATCGTGATCCAGCCTGTACTCCTCTTGACATGCCAGAAAGTATTCTGAGGAAACTACTCCAAGCTTGTACTAAAGAGGCACCCTTCTTGAGCCCGGATGGGCACATGTATAAGCAAGTAGATGGGGTCGCCATGGGTTCTCCCCTAGGTGTCCTGTTTGCAAACTTCTACATGGGTACCATCGAGCAAAAAGTCTTAGTCGACATGAACTTGAAACCGGCCATATACTGCAGGTATGTTGACGACATTTTTACACAGGTACCTGATGTCAGACATCTGCAGGAGCTGAAGGAGGCATTTGAGCAGAGTTCCGTGCTGCGTTTCACTTACGAGACGGAAAAGGATGGGAAGCTGCCTTTTCTAGATGTAACAGTCATGGAAAAGGGCGGAGGTTTCCACACTGCAGTCTACACAAAGGAAACAAACATAGGAATGTGCCTAAATGCCAACAGCGACTGCCCTGACAGGTACAAGAGGAGTGTTGTTAACGCATACGTCGACCGTGCTCTCAGCCACAGCTCAGAATGGAAGCAAGTCGACGAAGAACTCTGTAGGGTAAGGCAGGTCCTAGTCAATAACGGCTTCTCCAATGGTTTCATCGAAGACATCATAAGAAGGAAAGTGAAAAGCCATGCAACCTCCGAAGAGACAACTAACACAACACCTATACCCCCTATTAGACTATTTTACAGGAACTTCTTTTCCACAGCTCATAAAACAGAGGAAAGGGTCCTGAAAGATATTGTTAATAGAAACGTTATCCCTACAGACAAAAATCAGAGGATACAACTGACGATTTACTATAAAACCAGAAAAACGGCCAGCCTACTCATGAGAAACTCTCCAGACACAAAACAGAACGCTTTAAAAGAGACTAACGTCGTCTATGCCTTCAAATGCCCACTTGGGGACTGTAAGCTCCAAAAAACCCAGTATATAGGCAAGACAACAACATCTCTTTCTAGGCGTTTAACGATGCATAAACAACAGGGCTCCATTAAGGAACATATAATCTCTTCCCATAACCAAACCATCGCCAGAGAAATCCTAGTAAACAACACAGAAATCATCGATAGATACAGCGATAGCAGGCGGCTTGACGTTTGCGAGGCACTACACATCAAGAAGTCAACACCAGCAATCAACAGCCAATTATTGCACAACTATATTCTACCCACCTCAAGACTCCGCTCCAATATAGAAGCATCAAGAAATATGGACCAATAGGCTTTCTACAAACACTTCTATTCAATACCCATTGTTTCTGTTCTGTCTTGTGTTGATACTTTTAATACCCTATTAATATCCCCTAGTGTTCTGTCTTGTGTTAATGCCACATCACCCTTCCCACCTCACTCAAATGTAATGCCACATCACCCTTCCCACCTCACTCAAATGTAGATATAAAATCAGGGAAACGCAAGTTCTAATCAGTTGTGTATTTGTGAAGTCTTTGAAAATGTAATAAGTTTTACGAAACGCGCCCGTGTCGCGTCAGACTAGAAATAAAAATGAATTTTGGAGAAGTGATTTTTGATTTACCTCCAACAGTGAAGCGTAATGTACGAAAGATTGAGAAAATTCGTGTTAGAATTATTAATCTTACTTTTTCGGTCATATTTAATAATATATGTCTACAGGAAAGACTGCTACCAAAATATACTAATGATAAAAATAAAAATAAATAAATTAATAAATAATTATGCTTGTGTCAAACAATATTATATACAAAAGTATATGCTTTTAAAAATTAAAGAGAATGTTTTGTTCAACGGGAACAGAAAACGAAGTAATTTTGGAATGTCTATTGGAAACTCTATTGCATACAGGATGGATATAGGGTCCTCAACAAGTCAAACGATGTGTATGGGGTCCACTTCCACCCGTAGGATGGGTATGGTGTCCACTACCACCTGTTGGATGGGTATGTGGTGTATTACCACCTGTTGGATGAATATGGGGTCCACTACCGCCCACAGGATGGATACATGATCCACTACCGCCCACACCATGGGTATTATGGGTCCACTATCGCCTTCAGGATTGGTTTGGGATCCACTACCGCTCACAGGATGAGGATGCGGGTTCACTACCGCCCACGGGATTGGTATGGGTTCCACTACCAGCCACAGAATGGGTATGGGGTCCAATACCGCCTGAACGATGGGTATGGAGCCCACTACCACCCACAGGATGGGTATGGGATCCAATACCATTCATACCTGGTTGATGGGGTTCTGGGAGTTCATAGGATGGGTATCGGGTCCACTACAACCCTCAGGTTAGATATTTACCTGATTTTACGTGAGGGCCACTAATAATTCTAGTGGCCTCGATGAGAACAGGAAGCCAGCACCTTGGCAAACGTCCCTCTATTTGCCTTGAAGATCTTTTTCATGTATATTTTAAAATGCAGCACTCATGGCAGTTACTGCTTCAGCGGGTAGGCAGTTCCATGGATTAATAACCCTGTGGATGAAAAAGTATCTCCAGTTCTCAGTCATACATTGTGCCCTGTTGAGCTTTAAACCATTGTTCCTTGTCTATATAACATCTGACCTTATGAAGAAAATATCCAGATCAACATCCTCTAACTTGTTCAGTATTTTAAGTTTCAATGAGATTCGCCCTGTCATGCCGGGTTTGCAGTGAAGTTAGCCATGTGGCCTTCAAGCGTTCCTGATATGAGAAATGACGTAGCTCTGGAATGAATTTTGTTTCCTGGTGTTGCACATTCGCCAGAGCAGCCATGTCATTCTGAAAATTAGGTCTCCATGCTTAGATACAGTAATCTAAGTAGGGGGTGCACAAGAGATTTATACAGATGAACCATTGCCTTCTTTTCCTTATAGTCAAAAGTATGCTTGATTATCCCAAGAGTTTGGTTAGCTTTTCTATTTTTGGAAAAGCTTTTTCTTTTTTGGTTAGGCCATCTAGGTTGCTGTACCCACCTGTGTGGGTGGGTGCAGCATTCTTTCTTCATCCCTTTTTTCATCAATCTGCTGTAATGTAATGCAATTAATGTGGTAGCTGTGGCGTGGGTTGTTATGCCTCACATGCGGCATGCATTTTTCGATATTAAAAAGCATTTGCCAGTCTTCTGACCATTTTTTGAGTTCATGTAGATATATCTCTTCGTAAAGCTTCAATATCGTTATCATTTTCCAATTTATTATAAATCTTTGTGTCATCTGCAAATTTAATGATGTGGATTGTAATATTCTCGTCTATTTATTTATTTTGATACACATATTTATTCAAGAGTTCTTATATTCTTGTACAACCACTAGCACACATAGCGTTTTGGGCAAGTCCTTAATTCTAATATTCCCCAGAATACGACCATCCTAATTGTTAACAACCTGGTACCCATTTTACTGTTGGGTAAACAGAGTTATTACGGTATCAGCACCATTGCTGGAGTGTGGAGTGGCGATTTCAGCGCCATCTATGGACCTGCACTCCAACTCTAAGGTATTAGGTGAGATGCAGACAACGCCGTCTGTTGGCATTGGTGTGGCATCGGTGAAAGGCTCCTGTTTCATACCTCAGTTAGGAGGTGAGATCGATGATGATGACCTCTAGCAGGTGGTGTAATGATATCAAGGCCATCTAGGTTGTGCAAGCAATTATAATTTCAGTTCCTCGGTGGAAGGGTGTTATCCTAAAGTCACCCAGTATACTGTCTGTCTAGCTAATGATGTTTATGTTCACAGAAGTGACGTGAGGAGGCGGTTGCGCTGAGGAGGGCAGTTCACCTTGGGCAGTCTAGAACTTTTGACTTGGTCCTGTTAAAGGACAAAGTGGCTGCCGTTGGTAGTAACAGTGTTTTGGTTGCTGGCTTTATGCATTATTGTATGGACTGACGTACTTGGGATTTGACCAAGAGGAGTTACGAGATGCCAGTAGTGTTCGTCTGTTGAGAAGTGTTGCCTGTGTGTAGTTAGACTTCTGCCAGGGTGTTACCTACCCTTATATGTGAGTATTTGAGACCCCCTGTCAGCTTGTTGCTGAAACCCTTTGCCAGTGTGATTCTGAAGAGCAGATGTGTGGTATTGGGACATTATGACGATACAATGTGTGGACTGGCCCATGTTGAAGGTGAACTTGCTGGTGATTACCTTTGAGCATGGACAACGTATATATGAAGATAGTGGACACACCGGGACTTGATGAACACTGCAGATCTATTGAGTGTCCTGGGTGAGAGCGACAGTGTAAATATGTGTAGTAATACTTAGATATAAAATATATATTGGTGAAGGTGTCAATGAAGGTGATAATATATTGGTGATGGTGTAATTGGGTCTTGTTTAACCCTCTTTATTCCTCACACTGTTACTTGCTACTGCCAATTCTTGAGAACTTGCCATTGACTTTGGGTAGGATCATAAAAGAAGAGGTTACAAGATACGTAAACAGAAAGAACCAGTTTACTGGCTCAAGCTGGCCATAACAAGAGTAAACAGGAGTTAAGGATTGGTACCCAATATATCCTACCCGGCCAGGATATGAACCCAGGCCAAAGCACTCGCGAAACACCAGGTGAATATCTTACCACTACGCCTGGTAGCGTCATTGATGTTTATGACAAAAAGGGTAGGTTCCAAAATGGACCTTGTGACACCCCACTTATCACATCTCGCCATTTAGATACATTTCCACTTAGCACGAACCTTCGTTTTCTTTCATTCAACCATTGTTTTATCCATTTTAATGTTTTACCCTTTATTCCATGGGCCTGTAATTACCTTACCAGTCAGTCTTTCATGTGGTACCTTATCAAAACCTTTAGCAAAATCCATGTATACTACATCCCTCGGAAGGTCTTTGAGTAACTAGTTACCTTTCCATAAATGTTAGCAAACTTGCAAGGAAGGATCTGTCTTTAACATATCTGTTGTGACTATTGTATAAGATTATTCACTAAAAGATGGTGAATGAGCCCCTCCTTGGGTTTCTCTCCATGATCTTGCAGATGTGTGATGTCAAGCTGATCTGCTGGTAGTTTTCTGCTGGGACGGGCTGAACAAGCTGATTGTTCCCAAGATCACTATGCTGTCATGTTGAGACCTGGTCCCTGTTGTTATCGTGACTATGATGAGCTGTGATCGTCAAGGTGGTCGTTCATCCTAGTGATCGTTAATCCTAGTGATCGTTTGTCCTGGTGATCATTTGCCCTGGTGATCGTTCATCCTGGTGATCTTTCGTCTTCATGATCATTCGTCCTGTCGATCGTTCATCTTGGTGTTCATTCGTCTTAGTGGTCGTTCGTCCTGGTGATCGTTCGTCCTGGTGATCGTTCGTCCTGGTGATCGTTCGTCCTGGTGATCGTTCGTCTTGGTGATTATCCTGATGATCGTTCATCTTGAAGATTGTTCATCCGGGTGATCGTTCATTCTGGTGATTGTTAGTCCTAGTCATCGTTCGTCCTGGTAATCGGTAGTCCTAGTGGTTGTTCATCAGTCATCGTTAGTCGTGGTGATTGTTAGGCCTAGTGATCGTTTGTCCTGGTGATCGTTAGGCCTAGTGATCGTTCGTCCTGGTGATTGTTCGTCTTGGTGATGGGTTATCTTGGTGATCGTTAGTCTTAACAATCATTCATAATGGTGATCGCTCGTTCTTGTGATATTTCGTTCTGGTGATTTCACACAGGCAATACTAAGACCAATTAGTTTTTTCCCGAGGGACGAGTTTATTGGGCAGCGCCACTCACCCTGTGAGTGGCCGCACAGGCAAAGCAGTTTGTACAACATCCCCCAATAGAAAGAAAACCCGCTGGGTTGTTCATCCAGTCACTTGTACCCAGTCACAACCGGGACTTGTTTAACTATCTGAAATTAACAGCTTATCAATCAAGATTAACCTTTGTCAAGCCTTAAAAACTGAAGTTATCTTGCTGGTGTAAAATGGTGAAATCTTTAGAGAACAAAATATATATTCTAGAGATAGTATTTTCCTAACTAGCACAATGTGGGGTTTACTATTCTACACACATTTATAATGTCTTAGATGTTCACATTATCTCTGTTAGTGGTCAAGGCGATGTCCGTCACTCTCACTACAAATTCTGCAACTCCACTACTCAGCTGTTGTTTCCATCCCGAATCGCTATAGATATTTGTATCCAAGACAAATTCTTATTACCAATTCGTTCACGCGGCCACCTCCTCTTCGTCCATAATGATTAGGATTGCCAGCTGCAACCGCATTTTACCAGCGTACAGATTCATTGGTTTGTGCCTCTGTCCTCCTTTCCTCAGTTACCCTGTCACGGTGATGATGCCTGATAATACCTCTCATTTGTAGAAGAGTCTTAAGGAGGAAGTATTAAACTTGGTCTCCTTCAGTATCCTCAGCAGCAAGCACATCTTCTCGATCATTTCTTCACAAAAAAATCCCAACACGGGAGGGAATCCACAGAAATTTGACGACTCTTCCGTGATTGGTTAGTACCCTCACAGCTCTTCTTAATTTCAGCAACTATCGCAAGGTTTTCTGTCCAATTTTTATTAAGGCTTTGTAGTGCTGCTTTTGAATCAATGCAGATCACTGCACCGTTAGTGTTTCTTTCCAGAAAACTTAACGCCATGACAATGGCAATTAGTTCTGCTTGCGTAGAAGAAGCATAGTTCTCAATACATTCTTTTTCTTCTCTTGCGTTTTGAAAGGCCTTGTTCCTTATTACAGTGTATGCTGCACCAGTCTTGCCATTGGCAGGATTAGATGACTTATCAGCGTAGATTTGATCTAATTCATTTGCAGCTTCTTTATAAATTTTCTCAAGATATTTATGCCTCATTTCTTGTGGTATCGTTTTGGATTTTTTCATTGTCATCTCGTTGATGATAATCCTACATGGTTCGTCCTACCAGGGCGGTAACCTCTCTACAGGCTTACATACAGGCTTCACCTGCTTGAGCAAGCTCACGGGCTTGCTCAAGTACGTGAAGATCTTCTAGGTTGCAGACTGAGCGGAGTTGCCATTTTTTTGGTTTTCCTGTCTCCCCCTGTGAGTAGCACAGAACTCAGTTTTTCCTTGGCCATATCATTGTAATGGGGGTCTTTGGCTATCTTAATTGCATGCTGAGCATTCAGTTCCCTGAATCTGTTTTTAACACTGGGGAGAAACCACTCCTCCTGTTGATTAGATGTTTTGCCAGTTCTTGAGACTCAAAGAATGATTGCCAGGGCTTCATCTTGTATGATTTCAAGCCCTTTCATATCGCTTAGGGAGTAGGTGCATAAAACTGGTGCAGCATAGTTTATGACGGAGCGCACATAGGCTGTGTACATCATTTTTAGCACGACAGTAGAGGCCCCATGGCAATTCCAGATCATAGCTTTCAGTGCCCCGAGTCGATGTTTGTATGTTCCTATGAGTTGGTTGAGCTCCTCTTGCTTCCCCTTGTTAGTCACCTTGCCGACAGTGATACAAAGATACCGATAGTGGTCAACCCAGTAAAGTGTTTCACCATTAATTTGCAGTTCTTCATTTTCTCTTCGCTTGTAATGACAATATGCTTTTGTTTTGTTTGTGGAGAGAGTGAAAGCGAGTTCAACAAACTTCCTTCCAAAAAGCTCAATTGACTTTTATTTCTCCCAAGGGTGGGGCTTGTATTATAACATCATATGCATATCCCACTTTCTGTGTTCCTTCCGGAAATTCAGTATTTGCAATCGCGTTCATAAGTATGTTGAATAATGTGGGGCTTAAGATTCCTCATGGTGGTCCAGAGTTTCATACTCATTGTTTTTTTAGACTGCTCCGTTGAAGCCGACCTTGGCTTTCCTCTTTGTGAGGTAGTCTTCAGTCTATTTCATGAGTATTCCCTTGACACCCATGCATGCAAGCTCGTCAAGGATCGCCATCCTTTGTGCTTTGTTAAAGGTTCCTTTTGATATCAACGAATACAGAGTACTTAGCTGTGTCATTAGCTAAGTAATTGATTATACAATTTGTTGTGCTCCGTCCTTTGACAAATCCACGAGAAATGTTTTCTATTAAGTTGTTGATCTTCTTTTCGTTGTACCTACCAAAGATGCTATGGAACCCTTGGTAGAAGTATACTGATATGACCCAGTTATGACTCTTATTTACTCAACTAATATAACTTATTTTAGGTATATAAATGAATAAATATGACTTATGACTCTAGTATAAAGCATTAGTTAAAATAAAGACACATAAGATTCAGACATTTATTGAGGTTTTTGATTTGTGTCGAGTGATTATACTGCGGGTGATGTATTTGTGTATGTTTATGCAATGTATTGTTATATTGTATCAATAGATGTGCGCGCGTGCATGTTAAACTTGGAGTGAGCTGATATTCTAGGCCTCGCGGGGACATGGTGTGACACGATGTGAGCACCAAGGGCACCAACTCTGAGTTGTTACGTGTGTTCTTGAGAGATTTGACATGTGTTGCTACTACTTGTTTAGAGTAGTTTGAGACCATGGAGGCAGCATACATAAAGTGTGTGCATTAATGCGTATAAGTATATGTTTGTTATCATCCTATATAGGGATTATTCAGTGTTGATTTCCCAGTTGTGCTGGGAAGCATGAGTAGGCAGGTCGCTTGACGACCACACGGTTGTTCTGTTGCCAAGTATCCTGGTTCATCATTTGTATAAATATCACGTATACTCTTAGTATTTATTTAGCAGCTTTCCTTGAGAAATTGCTTATGTACTTTTCCATTTGTGTGTGAAGGTTTATTCCTTAGTTTTGCCTAAGAGAATTTTAATTAGATTTTGTAATCACCTGAGGTAATTAAGAGGGCTGGTCAGTGCTACCACCCTAGTTATAATGTAGACATATATGTGTGTGTGTGTATATATATATATATATATATATATATATATATATATATATATATATATATATATATATATATATTTATATATTTATATATATATAAATATGTATTTATTTATATATATACCTAGAAGAGGTACCACCTCTGGTGCAAGTGTAAGGACCCATAGCCTCAGAGAAGACCTTGTGGATCCTCATTGAACACTGATATTTTCATCTCCTACCACCCCTATTCTTTTGATATGTGTGAATATATATCTAACTTTATATGAAAATGTCATTACACTAAAAGGGTTACAACATTGGTTACATGCAGGGTACAAGGCTACTTGTCACAAGTTGTAGAACTCCTACAGCTCCTCAGATGGCGGGCAGAAACCATGGATGCAGTGAGCATTTCCTCTCTGGATCGCTACACTAAGGCGCTGAAAGAGAAAACTGGCAGCTCTAGGGTCTTTAGTTGTTTCTTTTAGCTTGGACCCCTAATCCTTCAAAAATCTAGCAGCACTTTTACCCCAGGCACCAAGTGTCTCTGAGGCAATGGGGACAAAATTGTAGTGGTGCTCAAGGTCTCTGTATTTACGTGATTTGGCTGCTTCCTGGTGATTGGCAGCACCTCCTGCTTGTGTAGCACTGAAGTCAACATAGGTGTTGGCTAAAGTTGAAACGCAAGTGTAGTCCCACACCAACTGTCTACCATTCTTCCAGGGGTTCACCGTGATTCCGTCTGGGCGACCGACTGGCTCATCAGAGTTGCGGGACATTAGGTAACGGAGTTCTCTCTCTGCTGGACAACCGGATGTGGTAAGGCTTCTCTTGATAATGTCGTTAACCTCGCCGTGTCTTGCATGCCATCCTCCTGTCCTTTGGCAGAGAAGGTCATGCCGTCAGCACTTGTCCGCCTCTGCCTCGCCGCAAATACACCTGTATTCGGTGTTGATGGGCTCCGCCACGGCAATTCGGAGGGCCTGTGGTGTGAGACGGGTGCCGGTTGCAGACATTGGAGTTGCTAATAGGAAATCACCTGCATGGGGAGCTGCTACAGCTCTATGTTGGGCAGTGTCATGTGGTGTTGTCGCAGCTTCTAGCAAAGTCGCACCTTCTTGGTCGGCAATGGGGCGATCCCAGCTGGATTGCTTATGGGCTTCAGAAGGCGGTGGTTGGGGTGCTGGTCCTGTGAGAGAGACCCATTTGGTTGTGCAGTCTGTGAAGCTGGGATTATGTACCCCTGCCTGTTGAACAAGATGCTCAGGTAGGATTTCCTTCACCCAGTTGTCAAACGCCACTGAAAAGGACAGGAATGCTGGTACAGCAATTTGTGTTGCTGTGCGCACGCCAAGGCCCCCTGAGTCTGACAGGAAGGGAGGCCTGTTTCCACTATGAGTCGCTGAGGGAAAGGTTAAGGGCTTTTTCTAGTGTTGATTTCAGCAAGCTGTCGTACTCTTCTAATTTAATATTGTTGAAAGATGGCGAACATCTTCAAAAGTAAGTCAGCCTGGGAAGGGACAAGCATCTGGTGATTAGGTAAAGTGCATCATGAACATCGATGTCTTTAATCCTCTCGTTCATCCTCTTCAGGTCAGTGATCTTCTTACCAAGGACCTCGTCGATGGAGCTCCCTCCAAGAGGAGCACCTAGGAGTGTGCTGTCCTCAGGGTTGATTGTATGAATATCAGGCAAACAACCATTAGTTGCTCTATTATGTGCTGGTTGGTGGAAGTTATTTCGCACTTGGAAGAGTTCAGGGTGAGGCTTGCTCCTTGAAGACTTGCTCCTTGCTCCTGAATTATTATTATGTCGTCCAAGAATGTGGCTGAGGAGCCGGCTAGAATACCATCGTCAAAAACCAAATATTGAGCTCACTGGACAGGTTATCAGTGACTTCCTTAATGACTAGGCAGAAAAGAAAAGGAGCAAGGGGGTCACCCTGTTGGACACCTTGTGATTCAATATCATGTTCCCCGAATAGCAGAGTTAGATTCTTGCAGTAGCATGAGTTTACAAACGGGTAGAGGGAAGGAAAAAGGCGATGAACCGCACTGAGTACTGCATCTCTTCTAACCAGATTGAAAGCATTTTTGAAGTCCAGTTTTATCAGTGTGAGATTTTTTTTCTTTGACAGGTTATCAAAAGAATTAAGTGCTACTGATGTTACGTTAATCGTAACTACCTCGCAAGAGAGGCAGACCTTAAACAGCAAGAGCTGCCAGTGGCAGATATTTAATCTTAAAGCCTAAGATCATAGGACCGCGGGAGCAAACCGCCAGGCGAAACCACACGGGTAACACCTGTCACTTAGGTCGCTGGCTCCTCCTAGTTGACAAACTAGTAAAGGGTAGCCGACGGATTCTCACCTCATATTTATAGAAGTGTGGTGCTTTGCAATGGACTCGAGCTTTAGATACAGACTTAATATGAACATAAGCAGGCAAAGCGTTGCAGAACATAAAATGTGGGGCAGTAATATTGAAAGGTTTGACGTAAACGACCGTTTTCTATAACAAAACAATTTATTCACAAAACAAAACTAGAACTACTACACAGTGAATTTACGTTACTTTACTGTCACTCCAGTGGCACATTCAAGAACAGCTAATCAACAGCCTGATGGACCCACGGTATCCTTATCCCGTCGTCGCTGACTGACTAATGACACTAACTGAACAAAGCGGTGCCCACTGGTGACGCAAGCTTGCAATCAATATTGTCACGGCTTCACGGTGATCAATACTATAATCACAAAGACTTGACTGGCGCTCGCTGCCCTCAACAAGGTACCAAGTAACAAGGAGGTTAATCCAAGAATGATCACGTAAGATTTTTTATAAGGGGTTAACACTTGTCTCTCAGGACAATCAAAACAAAAGTTACTCTAATTGAATTTAAACAATTACTTTAATACACACGTGTCACAACGACACTTAAATGGCGGCAATAACTCGTACATCAATTAATTACATCAACTTGAAAGTCAAGCATTCGGTGAGTAATTCCCAATTAATTACTGAATACAACAGCCTATTAATTCAGACGAGTATTGATAAAGCCTACTGTCTCTCAACTGACAGTTTACTTCCGTTCTTACGACAAGATTACCTTAACGAGGGTAGACTACTGTACCACATGTCATGTTCACAGAAAATGGTACCATCCGTTTTCTATGTGCGGCGGCTGGGACGCCAGAGAGAGATTGGAGGTAAACAATAGAGCGTAGAGGACGCCCGCCAAGCTTGGTAGCTACTAGTCATGTAATCATATTAAGTATTAAAGTCAGTAACCAAGTCATGACTTTACATCAACCCTACAACCAAGACTTTCTCAGTAACACACAAACACCACATTGGCGACGAGGATGAACTGTGAACGCAGGTATTTGTTCAGTTTCAAACACAAGGGAGAAGCATGCTGCCTGGAGGAGGAAGAGAAGCTGTGAGCGCCATACCCGATGCTGTGTGCTAACCAATGCTGTGTGCTAAACGATGCTGTGTGCTAACCAATGCTGTGTGCTACCCAAGCTGTGTGCTACCCAAGCGGTGCTGAAGAAACAGTACTGAGGAATCTGCCGACGTTGTGTACGAAACGACGCTTTGATGTGTACAAAACCTGATGTTTTGGTTACGAAACGACGCTTCGTGCTACAAAATTCATCACACTGAACTGACTGCTGCAC
This sequence comes from Procambarus clarkii, assembly GCF_040958095.1. Lineage (NCBI taxonomy): Eukaryota > Metazoa > Arthropoda > Malacostraca > Decapoda > Cambaridae > Procambarus > Procambarus clarkii. The sequence goes on along the minus strand of NC_091203.1, from coordinate 6,852,653 downwards.
CAACTGCTGCACCAACTGCTGTACCAACTGCTGTACCAACTGCTGCTGTACCAACTGCTGCTGTACCAACTGCTGTGCCAACTGCTGTGCTGCTGCTGTGAGTAGGAACACATGTACACAAGGGCTAGGTAAGAAGTCAGTTGCTGCTATAGTGTGCACTGTTGTGAACTTTTGCATTAAAATGCTTGTGTGCTTTGCAAAATTAAAGTAATTACAGTGAATTCTTGACTAACATATACAGTGCAGTAAGTGTTTAATATTCTGAGGAACATTTAAGTGATAAGTTACATTTATTCAGTAAAAATGGCAAATATACCTCAGTTTCCTGCATTTGATCCTGACTGTGACCAGACAAACCTGTCACAGAGGTGGGTCAAATGGCTTAAAAGGTTTGAAAATTTGTTGATAGTTTCTGACATCAAAAGTGCTGAAAGAAAGCGTGCCTTTCTACTTCATTATGCAGGTGATAGAGTTTGTGACATCTTTGACACACTGAAAGACACTGGTGGTGCCAAAGATTATGACACTGCCAAAGCCAAACTAACAGAGCATTTCAAACCAAGGCAAAATACTGCAATGGAAATTATGCATTTCAGGAGAGCAAAACAACTCTCTAATGAAACTGTGGATCAATACCACACACGTCTGCAGGGTTTAGCAGCCCATTGTGAGTTTGCTGATGTTGACAAAGAAATCAAACAGCAAATAATTGAAACATGCACATCTACACGTCTTCGTCGAAGAGCTCTAGAACTTGTTGATGATGAAAGTTCTCTTACCAAGATACTGGATATTGCTCGTCGAATGGAAGATGCTGCACGTGATGCTCGTGTCATGGAGTGCAGTGCCAATAACGGTTCTGCCACTGTTACTAACAGTGATGAGGTATGTAAAGTTCAGGGAGGACACCGTGATCAAAGAAGATATCATGGCAAACCTAACAGTAAATTTAGCCGAGAACCACGTCACAACTGGGGTCAAGGAACAAGGCTCAAGCAGTCACAACGACCCACATCAGAGGGTGTCAACAATAAATGTTACAATTGTGGAGGAGACTACCCACACCAAGATAATGTTTGTCCTGCTCAAGGTAAGAAGTGCTATGTGTGTGGAAAACTAGGTCATTTTGGTGCTATGTGTCGTTCCGCACTAAAGAAACCACAGTCAATGAATAAAAGCACTGTACGAGGATCAGGTCATAGGGGTCGAGGTGGTAAACACAATATTGCACCTCATATCCAGAATGTTAATAATGTGCAAGACAACATTTCATTACAACCATTCTCAGATGACAGTGAATGTGATTATACTTATGGAGTACAAGCAATCACAGAATGGGATGATCTTCCAAACAACCTAGAGACATGTGTATACATTGCTGGTATTTGTCTCAAGGTTCTCATTGACATTGGATCAAACATTGACACCATTGCTGAGTGCCACTATGAGAAATTTAAAAAACAGTTCCCAAAGCTTGAAAACTATAATGGCAAAGCCACTGCCTATGCTTCAAAGGTAGCCTTGCCAGTGATTGGAACTTTCACTGCAGAGATTAAGTCAAAGAATGCAATGCTCATTACTACATTCCATGTTGTTAGGAATGCAAAGGAGTCTTTACTCAGTTACAAGACTTCAACTAAATTGGGGCTACTTCAGCTTTCTAATGCTGTAGCAGTGGAATCTGCAAACAATGTGGATGCTATTGTTGCTGAATTTTCTGATCGATTTAAATCCATAGGTTGTTATACTGATAGCAAAGTACATCTGCATATCAACCCAGATGTAATTCCAGTTGCCCAACCACATCACCGACAACCATTCCATACTCGCAAGAAAGTCGATGCCGAACTGGATAGGCTGATAGAACTAGATATCATTGAACCAGTAACAGGCCCAACACCATGGGTAAGCCCAATTGTCACTCCACCAAAGCCGAAGAATCCAGATGAGATACGCATTTGTGTGGACATGCGTGTTCCCAACAAGGCAATAATGCGTGAACGCCATCCTACACCGACTGTAGATGATATGATCTACCGCTTGAATGGTGCAACTATATTCAGCAAGTTAGATTTAAACAAGGGCTATCATCAGCTTGAACTTGATGATGAGAGTCGCTTCATCACAACGTTTACGACACATCGAGGTCTGTATAGGTACAAGCGCCTGAGTTTTGGTATCAACAGTGCTGCCGAGGTATTCCAGCACATCATCAGCCAGGTATTGCAAGACATACCTAATGCTGACAACATGTCTGATGACATCATTGTTTATGGCCGTACCCAAGCTGAACACGACAAAGCTCTTCGTGCAACATTGCAACGCTTACGAGAAAAGAATTTGACGTTAAGCCGAGCAAAGTGTGAGTTCAATCAACATAAAATTGAATTCTTTGGACATGTACTTAGTGACAAAGGTCTGTCTCCAGATCCTAAGAAAGTTGCAGATATCAAGAACGCTGCACCTCCTTCAACGTCCACTGAAGTACATAGTTTTCTGGGAATGGCAAACTACTGTTCTCGCTTCATTCCAGATTTTGCTACCATTACGAAGCCTCTACGTGAGCTCCTGAAGAAAAATGCATCATGGTACTGGAGCGATATCGAGCAAAATGCATTTGATGCTGTGAAAGATGCACTAGTAGAGAATGCGACTGCTGCATACTTTGATCCATCAATGGACACTGAGTTAACGGTGGATGCTAGTCCTGTTGGTTTAGGTGCTGTTTTAGCCCAACACAAACCTGGTCAACCAGATTCCCGAGTAGTAATTGCCTACGCCAGCCGTTCTCTCACAGATGTTGAGCAACGATACAGTCAGACAGAGAAGGAAGCTCTTGCTCTTGTATGGGGCTGTGAACACTTCAATGTGTATCTGCTTGGTGCACCCTTCACCACGATAGTCACTGACCACAAACCGTTGGAGACCATCTTCAATAATCCAAAGTCCAAACCACCAGCTCGCATTGAGAGATGGGCTCTTCGTTTGCAACCATACAACTTTACGGTGAAATACAAGCCGGGTGCAGGCAATCCCGCTGATTACATCAGTCGGCATCCTGCCAACAGTTTCACCATCACCAAGCATCAGCAAGTTGCCGAGGAATATGTACACTCTGTAACCTGTGATGCAGTCCCTAAGGCTCTCACTCTTGATGAAATCCGTACTGCAACCCTAGAGGACCCAACTCTGCAAGCAACAGTGGATGCATTGACTAAGAAAAAGTTTCCACGCATCCCACCCTCAGGAGTTGACCAAGATGCATTCAAAGCACTTGAACGCATCCAGACAGAATTAAGTGTTACGCAACAACGCGACACTGTGCTGCGAGGTACTCGTATCGTGATTCCAGCTGTTCTCCAGCAACGTGCTCTGAAGCTTGCACATCAAGGACACCAAGGTCTTGTTAGGACGAAACAGCTGCTACGAGAAAAGGTGTGGTTTCCTGGCATTGATCGTCAAGCAAAGGATATGCATGATGCCTGTGTCCCTTGCCGAGCTGCAGTGGATACTTCAAGACCAACACCTCTACAACCTTCACCACTACCTGCTGCACCATGGACGGAAGTATCGATGGACTTCTGCGGACCACTACCAACTGGAGAGTACTTGATGGTAGTCATTGATGATCACTCACGTTATCCAGAAGTAGAAATCATCAATTCCACATCTGCAAAGGCCGTCATCCCGAAACTCGACAAGATCTTTTCAAACTTTGGCATTCCTGAAGTTGTCAAGACAGACATTGGACCGCCATTCAATGGACAAGACTTCGTCAACTTTTCTGAGCATATTGGATTCAAACACCGCCGTGTGATGCCACTACATCCTCAAGCAAATGGAGAAGTTGAGAGATTCATGCAACCTCTCATGAAAGCGGTACGCTGTGCTCATGCCGAAGGACGATCCTGGAAACAAGCTATGTATGCTTTTCTCAGGAACTACCGTGCAACACCACATGGAACACTGGGCAAGTCGCCTGGCGAACTTTTATTTGGACGTCCTATGAGAATCGCACTACCCGTCATGCCAGCCGAGGTAACGGATAAACGTCTCGCTCAGAAGGATGCACTAGCCAAGGGCAAAATGAAAATGGCTCATGATCAACGTGCAAAGGAACAGTTCATAAAGGTTGGTGACACTGTTCTCGTTAAAAAGAAAAAAGAGGGAAAGTTAGATATGCCGTATGATACAAAACCATATAAAGTGATTAGTGTAAAAGGAACTATGGTAACAGCTAGTAATAGAGATCATAGTATAACACGTAATATGGCCTATTTCAAAGTGATTCCATCTAGTGTAGAAAATGATGAAGTGCAAAGTCGTGCAAAAGAAAAAGAAAAAAATAGTTATAACCCGACAAACAATTCATCAAGGGATGTTATTGCATTTAAGGACTCTCGTCCTAAACGTCATGTTAAACGCCCTACACGATTTGATGATTAATTGTGTTCCTATGTAATGAAAAGTATTTACTTATTGTGCTAAACTAAATTTAATATTGTTTGAATAATGCAGATATCTCATTCAATATTTTGTAACTTTGTATTACAGTTTCTTTCATGTTTGTTTAACATTGCATATGTATTTTTAACATTGAAATCCTTTGTGGAAAAGATTAAGTTGTTTAAATTCTTTGTGTGCTTAATTAATGTTAAATGTATGCAGTATCTCTTGATATGGTAATAACTTACTTTGTGTCAATAACTTTGCTTTGTGCTACAAGCATGGTAGACATCCTGTATTCATTCTTTTTAAAGAAAAGGAGGGATGTCATGTTCACAGAAAATGGTACCATCCGTTTTCTATGTGCGGCGGCTGGGACGCCAGAGAGAGATTGGAGGTAAACAATAGAGCGTAGAGGACGCCCGCCAAGCTTGGTAGCTACTAGTCATGTAATCATATTAAGTATTAAAGTCAGTAACCAAGTCATGACTTTACATCAACCCTACAACCAAGACTTTCTCAGTAACACACAAACACCACACCACACAATGTTACAACACACTCCGTGTAAACAACAACATCAACACCTGATGAATTCACTAAGTGGCGGTTACTAATTCTCTCTAATTAGCTACGAGTGCTTAATCACTCTGTCCGCAGACAGATCTGATCAGTCTAACGAATTACAGCAGCTTAATTACAGCGCAATTGACTCCGATCATAACAGACCGTCAACCTCTTACGTTAATCAATCAATTAACGACAGCTCGTTAAATCGTTAACACTACGTTAGTCTTCACTTGACAATTCCTCCACTGCGTGAATTTCACTGTGACTGTTGCCTTTACACGTCCCTACGTTAATCACAACAATGTTCAACGAACAAGTGACCTCGTTAAGTAAAATCGTGACCCCCGGTGACGTTAACTGACTTTAATTCTCACGGAATCCTTCACAGTACACAACGCCTTCCACCAAGGACAAACTTGTCTACGGTTTACACACATAGTACAACACAGTACATCACAGTACAACACGGTACATCCTTGCCACTCACGGCAAAACTTGTAAATGACTTCCCCCAGTAAATTATCCACCAATAATTCACATTTTCCCACAACATACCAGTAAAATTTATAACCAAGTGAAATCTCCCTGTTACCACTTTCACTGCTGAAAAAGGGAATCAAATTACAGCGAATACATACGCGGCACATAGAAAAAATAGAAGCAAATAACTCACTTTACTCTACCTCTGAATGTGTCACTAGGTGTCTTCACACACGTCAAAAATCACAGTTGGGCCCAACCTCAACTTGATGACGTCAAACAGGGTAGACTCACACGTCTCCAATTCCCATTCACCTCACCAGGTGGTCACAGGGACAAAGGACAGATGGAACACTGGGGGCGAACCCAGCTTCAGAGTTTTATTACCCAAACGGAAACAGTGTACTTACATCAATTAGCGGGCCGGCAACCTTCTTGCACACACTCATACACACGTCAAAATCACACTCCCGCTGCTGCTGCTGGATAATGACGTAGGCGTCCTCGCTTCCTACACGTGGTCAGGTGGAGCACAGGGTCCTAGACCACGGGGTTAGCTCCACACACAGAGACCAGGATGGCGCAGACACTCCGCCTTAGGCAGGCCAGGGTGAGCGCACAACAGCAGGGATGCGGTACCACGCCCTTCCACATGACACGGTACCCCAGGATACGACGGTACACGGTGTTACAAGGTACACGAGACCCAAGACGGAGTCCTTCACTGTTCCTCAGAATTAGAACTTTTAAGGTTTCTCTCATAACACTGAAACCTTCACTAGCACGTCTCACAGCAGTACCTTCAAACACAGATACGACAGACGGCGGATGTCACTTTCGTAGCCCGATAATTAATGCCTCAATCAGTCCAGTTGCTCTAAGATGGCGTCCCACAATTTCGCGGCTAGATGACAAGTTCACACGGTTCGGTACAAGCACCTTTCCGATTACCGGATTCTTACGCACGGCACACGGAAAGATAGCAAGATGATAGGCGTGACTTTAGTAACGTTGCAGGCGGTATTTCTCGATGCTTAGCCTAGCATGGGAAATTACGTCCTCCTCAAGCAACGTTCTAGGTAAGAATGTCTTTTCCTGCCAACACTATACCTGGGGTACCATGCGGTACCCCTCAGCGTCTTGGCCAATCACGGTTCAGCATTTCTGAGGCCCAGGCCCTTAGCCAATGGCGCACCTGCCCCATGACGCTACCCCCTCTCTCACGAGGTGGACACGTAATAGAGGGGGTGGTCTACGGCCGTTAACCCCCCATACCTCCCTCTCTACACTTGACTTGTACAAAATTTCCCTGAAATCAGCTCCCTCCTGTAATTTCCTTCACAGACCTGATACAGCGATCAGAATGATATCAATGGCTAGCAAATGTCATGGGCTGTCCAACGACACCCAACACAACTGTGGAAAAGTTATATTCAGAAAGTTGAATCACGGTGCACATCACTGGTGCACTATGGAATTTCGTATTTCATTTAGTGCACGAGAGAGCAGGAAAAATGTCCCCTGACAATCAGGGCTTTTTCATCCGTAATGTTGGCAATGAGGCTCTAGCTGAATGAACCGCTGCCTCACACCCTTGAGGAATGCCAACCCCAAGCTGTTTTTTTCTTCAGCATGTCCGCTGCTGCCTGACTAACTGTTCTAGCATCAGCTTTAACGACGAGGCGCCGAAGTGAACTGCCCATAGCTATCGATCTGATTCCTCCAACTTTTTCCCTCAGGGAACAGAGGGTAGCGCCAAAAAAGAGGCTGAATATATATATATATATATATATATATATATATATATATATATATATATATATATATATAATATAATATGCGAACAAGCCTGAATGGTCCCCAGGACTATATGCGAATGAAAACTCACACCCCAGAAGTGACTCGAACCCATACTCCCAGGAGCAACGCAACTGGTAACTACAGGGCGCCTTAATCCATTTGACCATCACGGCCGTCAAAAGGAAGTGATAGCCAAGGCTATTTGAGCCACTTCCCCGACGGCAACTCGGTTGGTAATCTTGGGCATAGCATTTCACCAAATCACCTCATTCTTTGGGGCACACGTGAGGAACACAAATGCGAACAAGCCTGAATGGTCCCCAGGACTATATGCGAATGAAAACTCACACCCCAGAAGTGACTCGAACCCATACTCCCAGGAGCAACGCAACTGGTAACTACAGGGCGCCTTAATCCACTTGACCATCACGGCCGTCAAAAGGAAGTGATAGCCAAGGCTATTTGAGCCACTTCCCCGACGGCAACTCGGATGATAATCTTGGGCATAGCATTTCACCAAATCACCTCATTCTTTGGAGCACACATGAGAAACACAAATGCGAACAAGCCTGAATGGTCCCCAGGACTATATGCAAATGAAAACTCACACCCCAGAAGTGACTCGAACTTCTGTTCGAGTGGATTAAGGCGCCCTGTAGTTACCAGTTGCGTTGCTCCTGGGAGTATGGGTTCGAGTCACTTCTGGGGTGTGAGTTTTCATTCGCATATAGTCCTGGGGACCATTCAGGCTTGTTCGCATTTGTGTTCCTCACGTGTGCCCCAAAGAATGAGGTGATTTGGTGAAATGCTATGCCCAAGATTACCATCCGAGTTGCCGTCGGGGAAGTGGCTCAAATAGCCTTGGCTATCACTTCCTTTTGACGGCCGTGATGGTCAAGTGGATTAAGGCGCCCTGTAGTTACCAGTTGCGTTGCTCCTGGGAGTATGGGTTCGAGTCACTTCTGGGGTGTGAGTTTTCATTCGCATATAGTCCTGGGGACCATTCAGGCTTGTTCGCATTTGTGTTCCTCACGTGTGCCCCAAAGAATGAGGTGATTTGGTGAAATGCTATGCCCAAGATTACCATCCGAGTTGCCGTCGGGGAAGTGGCTCAAATAGCCTTGGCTATCACTTCCTTTTGACGGCCGTGATGGTCAAGTGGATTAAGGCGCCCTGTAGTTACCAGTTGCGTTGCTCCTGGGAGTATGGGTTCGAGTCACTTCTGGGGTGTGAGTTTTCATTCGCATATAGTCCTGGGGACCATTCAGGCTTGTTCGCATTTGTGTTCCTCACGTGTGCCCCAAAGAATGAGGTGATTTGGTGAAATGCTATGCCCAAGATTACCATCCGAGTTGCCGTCGGGGAAGTGGCTCAAATAGCCTTGGCTATCACTTCCTTTTGACGGCCGTGATGGTCAAGTGGATTAAGGTGCCCTGTAGTTACCAGTTGCGTTGCTCCTGGGAGTATGGGTTCGAGTCACTTCTGGGGTGTGAGTTTTCATTCATATATATATATATATATATATATATATATATATATGTCGTACCTAGTAGCCAGAACGCACTTCTCGGCCTACTATTCAAGGCCCGATTTGCCTAATAAGCCAAGTTTTCCTGAATTAATATATTTTCTCTAATTTTTTTCTTATGAAATGATAAAGCTACCCATTTCATTATGTATGAGGTCAATTTTTTTTATTGGAGTTAAAATTAACGTAGATATATGACCGAACCTAACCAACCCTACCTAACCTAACCTAACCTATCTTTATAGGTTAGGTTGGGTTAGGTAGCCGAAAAAGTTAGGTTAGGTTAGGTTAGGTAGGTTAGATAGTCGAAAAACAATTAATTCATGAAAACTTAGCTTATTAGGCAAATCGGGCCTTGCATAGTAGGCTGAGAAGTGAGTTCTGGCTACTAGGTACGACATATATATATATATATATATATATATATATATATATATATATATATATATATATATATATATATATATATATGTAGAGATGATTCATTACTTAATGTTATGTTTAGCAAGTTAATTACCAGCATTGTATCACTTAGTAGTTTCTAAGTAAAGGATTGTAGGTTTTAGGGATATGGTTAGTTACCCTCCTGGCCGACTGGGAGCCAGTCGGTCGAGCGGACAGCACGCAGGGCTTGTGATCCTGTGGTCCTGGGTTCGATCCCAGGCGCCGGCGAGAAACAATGGGCAGAGTTTCTTTCATCCTATGCCCCAGTTACCTAGCAGTAAAATAGGTACCTGGGTGTTAGTCAGCTGTCACGGGCTGCTTCCTGGGGGTGGAGGCCTGGTCGAGGACCGAACAGCGGGGACACTAAAAGCCCCGAAATCATCTAGAGATGATTTCTTGAGGTTATCTTAAGATAACCCAGGCCTATTGGCCCAGGAATGTTGGTACTGGTGCAGGACGCCTGTAGGCAAGGGCGCGGGTTGGAGTCAGCTGTATAAGGGACGTGAGTGGTGGTGGTAGGGTTGTCCCCCTGAGCGCAGCAGCTTATTCAAAGTTAAGTAATTATGGTTGAGTTGGGCAACTGTTTTAGTTTCTTAGATGTTTCCAGTGTGAGTCCTTAGTGGAAAGTTAGTTAGCCATTTTCTTGCATTTACTTGTGTTAACCTGACTTTTGTTCTGAATACTGGACCGGTTACTTTTACTTTATTATTAAGTGTATGTACGAGTGTATTCTCAAGTAGTGTAATGAAATATTAAAATAAGACAAATTAAAGAAAAACTAAAGTGGAAAAAGTGGTATTCTGGAACTAGTTGATCTAATATTCCACGAATCTATATGAGGTTCCCATCAGCAACAAGTCAAGTGGCACTCGTTTCTCTTGTGCCAACACCGACTGTACCATGTTAGGCACTTACCCTACAGGAATCATGATACAACGTTGGGATAGACCAAAGTGTCTGTCCTTCAAACCTCGGAAAGACAGCAAGAGACAAATAGAAGACAAAAAATATTTGTATATATTTGTCAAATAGACAAATATAGATACACTTGATGACCACCAAAATACACGAATTCAGAATATGACAAAAATCACATTTATACAAACAAGAAAATTATTTATAAATTAAAATAAGACACAAAAGAAAGAATATCCGGTACTACATCTTGAGTGCGGTACTCGGTACGTACCCAGCCGTCGCTCTGATCATCGGCGGCACCCCGGCCCTCCCGGTACTCCTGGAACTGTGACGTCACGCACAGCACTGCATAGGTCTGGAGAAGGGATAAGGGAGATTTGAAGAGTAAGTAAATGGTTTGTATTGGTATCATTGCTTGAGGTGTAAGATATTATTGAGCAAATTCACTAGGACTACAAGTGGGCGAGAACCAACGACCCCGGCATTGCCAGTCGTGTACTCTACCATTAGACCACCGCTGACTTGTAAATATCATTCAACCGGATTTCTACTGAAATCACAGTAAGTCTGGAGGCCTCTACTGAAGCCAGTCCATTTTTTCTGTATGACACACAAGCACCCTTTTGGAGGAACAGAGTAGTCCTACACCTTACGTCTCAACTTCAAAAATACAGAAATCACATTAACGTGATATATATAATGAGAAAAACCCACCAAGGACTTTAGGTGGGCGCGAACCTATGATCCCGGCATTGCCAGTCACGTACTCTACCACTAGACCACTGAAAACTTGTAAAAAGGCATTTTGTATGCTTCTATCATATCTCCCCACTGCCTCCTTTATTATAACGTCGTTAGGTTCAGTTCCTTCAGTCTCTCTTCATATCCCATCCCATTCAAATGTGTTTCTTTAGTTGGGGGCTCCCTGACGGGCTGCATACTCTAAGACTGGTCTTACATAGGCAGTGTAAAGCACTCTGAATGCCTCCTTACTTAGGTTTCATAATGACATTCTAACTTTTTGTAGCGTTGAGTACGTGGCTGTCATTATCTGATTTATATGTGCCTCAGGAGTTAGATTTGGTGTTACATCCATTCTCAGGTTCATTTCTCGAATCGTTACAGGAAGGTAGTTTCTCTTCATTTTGTGTCTCTGTGTGTACTCATCTAGTTGTGCTTGCAGGGGTGGAGCTCTGGCTCTTCGGTCCCGCCTATCAACTGACAATCAACTGGTGTACAGATTCATGAGCCTACTGGACTCTGTCAGATCTACATTTGAAACTGTGGATGGAGTCAGCCTCCATCACATCAGTGCCTAATGCATTCCATCTGTTAAAACACTATCGCACTCTTCGAACGCCTATGGTGTCCGCTTTTTTTCTCTTGAGTCAAAGCATCGAACTGTGCTCGCCTCCGATAAATAAATATTTGTATAAAACTCATTTATTACCCGATCGACTTCGGGATAACTTCAAAATGAGCGCCTTTAGAGTGCGCGTAAGTTGAAAAGAAAATGAAAGTTGTAACACGAAACTTGATGTCAGAACACTTGAAAAATTATAAATACGATTTTGGTCTAAATTTTAAAATGTTTTAAAATTCTATTTATTGGTCTATTATTATGGGACTAGTTTTTAGATGCGCACCTTTAGATTGCGAACAATTTGATATCAAAATGAAAGATGTAACACAAAAATTTATGTCAGAACACTGGAAAGATATAAATAATTTTGTGATGATGAGCGACCAAAATTAAAATATTTGCTAAAATTACAGTTATTGTTTTATTATGATGGGAATAGTTTTACAATACGCGACTTTAAATTACGAACAATTTGATACCAAAATGAAAAACGTAACACGAAAATTGATGTTATCAAACTGAACCAGTATACACATTAGGCTGTGGTGTGCAAATTAGTGCTCGTTCACGGGTAAATTTAGGCTTTGCTGCAGAGTCACGCCAGGCTTTTGGACATTATATCCATAAACACCTGTAGGAAATTCTATTGGAACACATTGATACCAAAACGAAAGACTTAGCACGAGAATTAAGGTGAGAAAACTGAAACGAGTACACACATTTCGGTGTCGCCGCGCTCTCGCCTGCATGATCGCCCGCACACCGGGGGCATGACCTATCAGTTGGTGGCATGCATGCCTGGGGCGCGAAAATGATAATTATTAACTAATCTGACACTGAAAAAGTTTTTTCTAACGTCCCTGTGATTCGTTTGGGTACTCAGTTTCCACGTGTGGCCCCATGTTCGCGTACCACCCGTGTAAAACAGTTTATCTTTATCTACTGTGAAAATTCCTCAAAGAATTTTGTTGTGCGAACTACACAAATTTTGTAGCGCGAATTTGTGTGTACTTATCCCGTTGTACGTACCTACTTGTGCTTCTGGGGGTTGAGTTTTGGCTCTTTGAGCAAGCCTCTCAACAGTCAATCAATCACACACACACACACACATACAGAAAGCAGCCTGTAGCAGCTGTCTAACTCCCAGGTACCTATTTACAGATAGGTGAATAGGGGCATCTGGGTTAAACAAAATTCTGCCCATTTGTTTGCGCCTCCGCTGGGGATCGATCACCCAGACCCTAGGACTACGAATCCCGAGTGCTGTCCACTCAGCCATCAGGCCCCCTTCCCGACCAAAGTGTGTATGTATGGGTGTGTGTGTACTCGCCTATTTGTGCCTGCAGGATCGAGCATTGACTCTTAGATCACGCCTTTCGAGCCATCAGTTGTTTACAGCAATGACTCGGGTCATATTTCCCCTGGCATATCTAGTTAAAAAAATTATGACTTGAATTTGCTTCCACAACCTGCTCCTTAAGTGAATTCCATTTTTCCACTACTCTCATGCTAAAAGAAAACTTCCTAACATCTCTGTGACTCGTCTGAGTTTCCAGCCTCCACCCATATTCCCCTCGTTCTGTTACTATTACGTGTGAACATTTCGACATGTAGGATTCTACTCTTGTAAACATGTCATTAACGTATATTAGAAATAGAATTGGTCACAGCACCGATCCTTGAGGTACTCCACTCGTTACAGTTCGCCTGCCCGACTTCTTGCCACTTATCATAACTCTCTGGTTCCTTCCTGTTAGGTAGTTAATTACTCATGCTAAGGCCTTTCCGCTTACTCCCGCCTGGCTCTCAAGTTTGAATAGCAGTCTCATGTGCGGTACTGTATCAAAGACTTTTGGCAGTCCAGAAATATGCAGTCTGCCCAACCTTCTCTGCCCTGCCTTATCCACGTTATTTTATCATAGAATTCCAAAAGATATGTTAGGCAAGATTTCTCTTTCCAGAACCCATGTTGGTGTTTGTTTACAAACCTAATGTTCTTTAGGAGTGCAACCAGTCTTAGCCTAATTATTATTTCAAGTATTTTGCAGGGGATGCTTGACAGTGATACATGTCTATAGTTAAGTGCCTCCTCCCTATCCCCTTTCTTGAAAATCAGTACGACCTTTGCCCTCTTCCAGCAATTGGGCAATTCCTCCGACATAAGTGATTCATGAAAGATCCTTGCCAGAGGCACGCTGAGGGCGTGTGCTGTCTCTTTTAGTATCCATGGTGATACTTTGTTTGGTCCAACTGCTTAGTTGCGTCCAGTGTTGTCAACCGTTTCAAAACCTACTCTGCTGTCACCTCTACATCTGACTGTCTTTCATTGAGGGGTAATCTCTTCTAACAATGGCAGCTTCTCAGGCTCAGTTGAGAACACCCAATGGAAACTGGCACTCAGTCCCTTGCAGATTTCCTTGTCACTTTCTGTATATGCCACCTCTGTTTTCCTTAGTTTTGTCACTTTGTCGTTCACCAACATTTTTCTACTTATATGGCAGTGTAGTAATTTAGGTTGCTTTTCGCCTTGATCTCAATATCGTTCTCATAATTTCTTTCTGATACTCTTCTTATGTTAATGTAATCGTTCCTAGCTTTATTGTAGTTGATCCTGTTGTCCTCTGTCCTTTGTTTTCTGTACTTCCTCCTACTTCTCATTTTTGCTACCTGACGCTCTATTAAACTATGGGTTATAATATTCACTCTTACTTTTTTCCATTACTGTTGGTATAAATCTCTCTTCGGCCTTCTTGTATTTCCGTGTGACTGTCTATCATATCTTGGACTGTTTTTCCTCTAATTTCTTCCTCCCACTGCACTTCTCCCAGATAGTCCTTTACCCTCCTGTAGTCCCCTTTCCTGTAGTCAACTCTCCGTTATCAGACCTCTTGTCCTTTGGTCACAAGTTGGAGTTCCATCATGTAGTCAAAGACTAGGACACAATGGTCACTGGCCTCCTAGAGGTATTTGATGTTCCAAGTTCTCGATGTCTTTTACGTTCTGGGTAAAAATCAGGTCTAATAGGCTCCGTGCATCCCCTCCTCTTTCCTTTGTGTCTTCCTTCACATGTTGTTAGGAAATTCCTGTCTATAACATCTACTAACTTTGCTCCCCACGTTTCTTCCCCGTCATGGGGATTCCTTGATTCCCAATTTACCTCTCTGTGATTTAGGTCCCCCATGACCAGCAGTTTCGCTCTCATTCTGTGAGCTAATGTTGCTGCCCTCTGCAGTTCATCTATACATGCCTTGTTATTGTAGATTACCAAGATCACAATCTTCCTCCCATATGCTGTCAGAGTTCTATGTATGGAGCTTGTGCCATCATTGCTACCACGATTTTCCAGGTCTTCAAACTTCCATTTCCGCTTTATTAGGAGTGCCACTCCCCCTCCCTGTCTCTGTGTCCTTTCTTTTCTTATCACCTGCTACCCCTCTGGAAAGATTGCATCCGAGATCATGCCATTTATTTTAGTTTCCGCAATTGCAACTATGTCAGGATCTGCCTCACTCTTTCTTTTATCTCTTCTGCTTTATTAGATACCCCATCAGCATTGGTATACCAAACCTTGAGAATCTTCGTGGAAACTCTGGTACCAGATTGCACCCTTTCTCTTGGGGGTCTGGGGGGGGATCTGTGGGGTAAATGCAACCCGTTCTCGCAAATTCGTATAGTCAATATTGACTTATTAACTACGTGCATAGGTGATATACTAAACATAATAGATACCTTTAAAAAGCTTCATACAAAACACCGACCTTACCTAACCTTGTTAGTATGTTAAGATAAGCATCTTATTGCTTCGTAATTACAATTATTACTTAACCTATACCTATAATAGGTTAAGTAACAATGGTAATTACGAAGCTATAAGATGCTTATCTTAACATACTAACAAGGTTATGTAAGGTCGGTGTTTTCTATGAAGCTTTTTAAAGGTATCTATTATGTTTAGTATGTCACCTATGCACTTATTTAATAAGTCAATATTGACTATACGAATTTGCGAGAACGGGTTGGTACATGGGGCTGGGGGGATCCGAGGGGGTGTCTGGGGGGGTGAATGTTGTCTGGAGGAGTGTATGGGGGCGAATGGGGTCTGGGCATCTAGGAAGGTAGGTAGGAATGTCTAGGGTAGTAAGGCTTGGGTTGGTAGGTCGGGAGTCGGAAGGACATACTGGGTCTGAAAATTAGTGTGTGTGTGTGTGTGTGTGTGTACTTACCTAGTTGTACTTACATAGTTGTGCTTGCGGGGGTTGAGCTCTGGCTCTTTGGTCCCACATCACAACTGTCAAGCAAATAATGTACAGGTTCCTGAGCCTACTGGGTTCTATCAAATCTACACTTGAAGCTGTGTATGGAGTCAGCCTCCACCACATCACTTCCTAATGCATTCCATTTGTCGTCGACTGTGACACTGAAACAATAATTTCTAACGTCTCTATGGCTCATTTGAGCACACAATTTCCACCTGTGTTACCTAGTGCGAGTGCCCCTTGTGTTAAAATGTCTTTATCTACCCTATCAATTGCTCTGAGAATCTTGTATGTGGTAATCATGTTCCCCCTAACTCTTCTGTCTCCCAGTGACGTGAGGTTTAATTCCCGTAGTCTCTCCTTGTAGCTCATACCACTCGGTTTGGGTACTAGTCTGGTGGCAAACTTTTGAACCTTTTCCTGTTAGACTTATGCTTGACTAGGTATGGACTCCATGCTGGAGCCGCATACTCCAGGAGTGGTTTGACATATGTGGTATACAAAGTTCTGAAAGATTCCTTACAAGTTTCTAAAGGCCGTTCGTATATTGGCCAACCTGGCATATGCCGCTGATGTTATTCTCTTGGTATGACCTTCAGGGGACAGGTCTGGCATGATATCAACACCTAGGTTTTTTCTCTCTCTCTGACTCTTTAAGTATTTCATCTCCCAAATGATACCTTGTATCTGGTCTCCTTCTCCCTACACCTATCTTCATTACATTACATTTAATTGGGTTAAACTTTAACAACCATTTGTTCAACCATTCCTGCAGCTTGTCCAGGTCTTCTTGAAGCCTCAAGCTGTCCTACTGCGTAAATCCTTCTCATAATTTTGGCGTCGTCAGCAAACATTGAGAGGAATGAGTCTATACCCAGTGGAAAATCATTTACGTATATCGGAAACAGGGTAAATCCGAGTACAGAGCATTGTGGGACTTCACTGGTGACTTAACGCTAATCTGAGGTCTCACCCCTCACTGTAACTCTCTGCTTTCTATTGCTTAGGTACTCCCTTATCCACTGGAGCGCCCTACCAGTTACTCCTGCCTGTTTCTCCAGCTTATGCATCAGCCTTTAATAGGGTACTGTGTCAAAGGCTTTCCGACAGTCCAAAAAAATGTAGTCCGCCCCATTCTTCACTTTGTTGCTTAATCTTTGTCACTTGATCGTAGAATTCAATTAAGCATACAAGGCAAGATTTTCCCTTCCAAAACCCATGTTGATGGGTTGTCACGAAGTCCCTTCTCTCCAGATGTGTTATGTTTTTTCTCACGATCTTCTCCATCACCTTGCATGGTATACAAGTTAAGGACACTGATCTGTAGTTCAGTGCCTCTTGTCTGTCACCCTTTTAGTATATTGGGACTACATTAGCCGTCTTCCATATTTCTGGTAGGTCTCCTGTCTCCAGTGAGACTCAATCTCACTGGGACCTCCCGTCCCAGTGACAGTGGGAGGGTATGGGATGAATATACACGATGGAGAGTGGCAAGCAAAGTGCTCCTGCACACTCTTTCAATAGCCTTTCTCACGTCCAGAACCAACAGATGCCTCTTGACCTAATCTCTTGTAATTTCGAACCCTTCCAAGGCCGCCTGGTTTATTGCCACCTCTGCAAGCGCAGTGACCTCTCCTTGTTCTCTTGTGAAGACCTGCTGAAACTTCTTGTAGAGTTCTTCACACACTACTTTGTCATTCTCTGTGTACCTGTCCTCACACGTTCTAAGTTTCATCTCCTGTTCCTTCACTGTTGTTTTCCTCCCGATGTGACTGTGGAGTAGATTTGGTTCGGTCTTGGCTTTATTAGCTATATCAATTTCATAATTTTTCTCACCTTTTCTCACACGAACATACTCGTTCCTGGTTCTCTGGAATCTCTCTCTCTGTTTCCTGGTGTTCTGTTATTTCGGAAGTTCCTCCATGCCCTTTTGTTCAGTTCCTTTGCTTTCATACAAGCCCTATTAAACTACGGATTCTTCTTTTGCTTCTCGGTTTTTCCTGTCGAGCCGGGATGAACCTGTTTACTGCCTCCTGACACTTTTGGGTGACATAGTCCATCATGTCTTGTACCGACTTAGTTCTGAGTTCTGTGTCCCATGGTATATTCCTTGGGAATTTTCTCATCTCCTGAGAGTTTCCCTTTCGGTATGCCAGCCTTTCGTTTCCCAGGTCTTTTTTGGGGGGGATAATTCCTAGCTCTACCAGGTACTCAAAGATCAATACACTATGTTCACTCATTCCCAAGGGTGCTTCCACCTTAATTTCTCTTATATCCGACACATTTAGGGTAAATATCAGATCAAGCATAGCTGGTTCATCCTCTCCTCTCATTCTTGTCGGTTCCATGATGTGCTGGCTTAGAAAGTTTTTTGTTGCCACGTCCAGCAGCTTAGCTCTCCATGTGTCCAGTCCTCCATGTGGGCCTCTGTTCTCCCAATCTATCTTCCTGTGGTTGAAGTCTCTCAAGATCAGTGGTCTGGATCCGTCCCTGCTAGCTACAGAAGCTGCTCTCTCTATTATAATGATGATGGCCATGACGTTTCTATCATATTCTTGTCTGGATCTTCTGTCGTTTGTTGGGGGGTTATATATGACTGTACTATAATTTTTTGTCCTCCAATTGCTATGGCACCTGTTATGTAGTCACTGAAATCTTCCCAGCACTGAATAACCATCTCTTTAAAACTCCAGCCTTTTATTATCAGCAGAGCTACACCACCTCTTCCTCTTCCTTCTCTCTCTTTCCTTACTACATAGTAGTCCCGTGAAAACACTGCATTTGTTTTTGGTTTTCGTTAGCTTTGTTTCTGTGAGTGCAATTATGTCTGGGTTTTCTTCTAGTTCCCATTCTCCAAGTCCACCTGTTTTATTTGTAATCCGTCTATGAGAGTGTACATTGCTTTGAAGCTCACTTTCTTCTGTTCATTCTCTTGTTCTCTTCTTGGTGAGCGTTCTGTTGATGGAGGAAGCTGTTCTATAGGTGTGAAGATCTGTGAGGTGGTTAACAAGGTTTCAGAGGATTTTGGGATATGGAGTGGGGGGGGGGGGGGTGTTCAAGGGAAGATGGGCAGGTAGGGTATGGGGTAAGGAGTTATGGGGGACATGGAGGATATGGGGTGAGAGGGAAGTAGGGATAGGGAGGGTATGGGATGATGGGGGATGGGGGAAGTGGGAACATGGTGGGAATGGAGTGCTGATTATGGGTTTCCCCCATGTCTCTGGAAATGTTGTGTTGGGGGCTGTCATTTCCTGGTTTACTCCTCTCTCCCTGCATTTCTTCCTTGCCTCTGTCACATGGCTCTCTCCTCTTTCGTTCTGTCTGTCTGGAGGAGTACTTTTTTTTATTCCTCCACATACTGCAGACGACTCTTCCTTTCTAGAATAACCTCCTTTGTGATCTTGTTTGCAAACACTATCTTTACCAGGCGGTCTCTGTCCTTGTTGTACCAGCCCAACCTGAAAACCTTCTCAATGTTTTGTTCAGCCCCTTCCATTTTTAACCCCTTTAGCATTCCATTTACTGCATCTCTGTCCTTTCTGTTCTATTATTGCCTATTGGAGCCCTCGTGTTCTTTGATGCCTACAGCTACCCCTGATCTTTTTCTTTCCAGCAGCTGACTGGTGCACCTTGCTGCTTCCTGTGAGGTAGCTGCCTGCATGACTGCCTCCCTCACTGTGGCCAATTGCTTCTGAGTTCTTTCTCTGTATTTTCGCAAATGTTTCAGGAACAAAGGCATTTCCTTCCAATGCACCATTTCCATCTTTCCTTTGGATGATTATCTGACGCTCAGCCTCATTAT
This sequence comes from Procambarus clarkii, assembly GCF_040958095.1. NCBI lineage: Eukaryota > Metazoa > Arthropoda > Malacostraca > Decapoda > Cambaridae > Procambarus > Procambarus clarkii. The sequence goes on along the minus strand of NC_091203.1, from coordinate 6,833,046 downwards.
TTTTCTCTGTGAGAGATTTGATCTCGTCCTTTGCTGCTGTCAGCTCACTTTGCTGGTTGCTAATTGTATTCTTCATTTCATGCATCTCCTTCCTAAATTCCTCCAAAACTTTGGCTAACATTTCCTTCATATGGTCATGTTGACTTTTCCCTGTGTCCCTGATGCGTTCTTTTGCCATCTTTGTCCCTTTCCCTGATATGTTTTGATAGGGTTAGCAAGAGGGGGGGCGAGAAGAAGGGGAGAGAGAGCAAGAGAGAGAGATAGAGAGAAAGAGAGCAAGATAGAGAGAGAGCAAGATAGAGAGAGAGCAAGAGAGAGAGAGAGAGAGAGAGAGAGAGAGAGAGAGAGAGAGAGAGGAGGAGAGAGGGCGAAAGGGGGGGAGAGAGTGAGAGAGAGGGAGAGAGAGAGGGAGAGAGAGAGGGAGAGGGAGAGAGAGAGGGAGAGGGCGAGAGAGAGGGAGAGGGCGAGAGAGAGGGAGAGGGCGAGAGAGAGGGAGAGGGCGAGAGAGAGGGAGAGGGCGAGAGAGAGGGAGAGGGCGAGAGAGAGGGAGAGGGCGAGAGAGAGGGAGAGGGCGAGAGAGAGGGAGAGGGCGAGAGAGAGGGAGAGGGCGAGAGAGAGGGAGAGGGCGAGAGAGAGGGAGAGGGCGAGAGAGAGGGAGAGGGCGAGAGAGAGGGAGAGGGCGAGGGAGAGGGCGAGAGAGAGGGAGAGGGCGAGAGAGAGTAGAGGGCGAGAGAGAGAGGGAGAGGGCGAGAGAGAGGGAGAGGGCGAGAGAGGGAGAGGGCGAGAGAGGAAGGGTGAGATAGGGAGAGGGCGCGAGAGAAGAAGGGCGAGAGAAGAAGGGTGAGCGAGAGGGAGGGAGGGCGAGAGGGAGGGAGGGCGAGAGAGGAAGGGTGAGAGAGAGGGAGGGAGGGTGGGTGAGAGAGACAGGGAGGGAGGGAGGGTAAGAGAGAGAGAGAGAGAGAGAAAGAGAGGGAGGGAGGGAGGGAGGGAGGGCGAGAGAGAGAGAGAGGGAGGGAGGGCGAGAGAGAGAGAGAGACAGAGAGGAGAAGAGTGTTACTCGGTCTATGATGGCCAGTTGACGTGTAGTGGGGAAGGGGGGCAGTGTTTTGGAGAGTGTGGGAGTGGGAAGGGAAGGTCTGGTGTCCAAGCCCTTCTCTCAGATCTGCGACAAGTTTCCTACCCGTACGGCTTTCGGTGTGTGTGTGTGTGTGTGTGTACTCTCCTATTTGTGCTTGCGAGGGTTGAGCTTCGGCTGTTTGATCCCGCCTCTCAACTGTCAATTATTTTTAACTGGTGTACAGATTAATGAGCCTACTGGACTCTATCATATCTACATTTGATACTGTGTATGGAGTGAGCCTACACCACATCACTGCCTAATGCATTCCACCTGTTAACTGCTCTGACACTGAAAAATTTCTTTCTAACGTTGCTGTGGCTAATATGGGTGCTCAGTTTCCACCTGTGCCCCCCCCCCTTTCCCTTGTTCGCGTACCACTAGTGTTAAACAGTTTATCCTTATCTACCTTGTCAATTTCCCTGAGGAATAGGTAAGAATCATGTCTCCCCTTAATCTTTTGTCTTCCAGTGGCGTGAGGTGCATTTCCGGCAGCCTTTCCTCGTAACTCATGTCTATTAATTCTGGGACAAGTCTAGTGGCATACCTCTGAACTTTTTCCAGCTTCGTCTTGTGCTTGACAAGGTACGGGCTCCATGCTGGGGCCCCATACTCCAGGATTGGTCTTACATATGTGGTATACAAGATTCTGAATGATTCCTTACACAGGGTTTAGTGCCTCCTGCCTATCTCCCTTCTTGTATATCGGGACTACATTAGCCGCTTTCCACATTCTTGGCAGTTCCCCTATTGCCAGTGATTTGTTATACACTATAGAGAGTGGCAGGCACAGTGCTTCTGCTCCTACCTTTAGTATCCAAGGGGAGATTCCATCTGGGCCTATGACCTTTGTCACATCCAACACTAGTAAAAGTTTCCTTACTTCCCCACTGCTAATCTCAAACTCTTCTAGTGGTTCCTGGTTAACTATTCCCTCTCTTATCTCTGGAATTTCTCCTTGCTCTAAAGTAAAGACTCCTGGAATTTCTAATTCAGTTCCTTGCACACTTCCTTGTCTTTTGTAGTGAATCCGTCTGCCCCTATCCTTACTTTCATTTCCTGTGCTTTTATTGTTGTTTTTCTCCTGATGTGGTTCGTATTGTCGTATTGTCTTTCCGCCTCTCTTCTCTACCTGACATATTCATTTCTGTCCCCCCTGGTATCTTTCTCTGCTCTCAAGTGGCCTGTAATTTTTATAGTTTCTCCATGCCATTTTACTTTGCTGGTTATCTAGCTTACATCTCTCATTAAACAATGGGTTTCTCATCTTCATTTCATTGTTTTCTTTTTGGACTGGGAATAACTTGTTTGCTGCTTCCTTACACTTCTGTGGGATGTACTCCATCATGTCATCGGCTGTCTTTCCCTTGAGCTCTGTTTCCCATGTTATATCTGCTAGAAATTTTCTTATCTACTCATTGTTTCAATTTCGGAATGCCAGCCTTTTGTTTCCAGTACCCCTCCTCGAGTTCAATAACTCTTCTTCAACCAGATACTCAAACATCAGTACACTAATGTCGTTCGATCCTATTGAGGCCATGAAACCTATTTCCCTTATGTCGGAGCCGTTCAGAGTGAAGGCTAGGTAGAGTCTCGCTGGTTCATCGTTTCCTCTCATCCTTGTGGGTTCCCTGACATGCTGGCTAAAAACGTTTCTTGTCGCCACCTCCAATAGTTTGGCTCTCCATGTATCCTCACCTCCATGCGGTTCCTTGTTCTCACAGTCTATCCTTCCATCATTAAAGTTCCCCATGATGAGCAGATGGGATCAATTTCTACAGGCAGCAGAGGCTGCTCTCTCAATTATAGTGTTAACTGCTCTGTTGTTGTTGTCATACTCTTGCCTGGGTCTTCTGTCATTTGGAGGAGGATTATATATCACTGCTACTACTACTTTTGGTCATCCCATTGTCATGGTGCCTGCTATGTAGTCTCTGAATCCCTCGCAGCCTGGATAAACATCTCCTTGAAACTCCATTCCTTTCTCATTAGTAGGGCTACTCAACCTCCTCCCCTTCCTTTCTCTCTCTTTCCTTATTACAGTGTAGTCCTGGGGAAACATCACATTCGTTATGATTCCAGAGAGTTTTGTTTCTATGAATCCGATTACATTTGGTATCATTTCTTGTGCTCTATCGCTTAGTTCACTTGCCTTGCTTGTAATCCCATCTGTGTTCGAGTACATCACCCTGAAACTGATTCTCTTCTGTCCTTTCTCAGTATCTATTGCTTCCCCTGAAGTAGGGAAACATGGACGGACCGGGATGGGAGGGCCTATGAAGGGGGACCTGGGGGATCTGGGGTGTGTAGGGGGCTGGGAGGATCTGGTACGGGGTGGGTGGTGTAGGAGGGAGGGCATGGGTGGTAGAAGAGAAAAGAGGGCTTGAGGAGTGGGGAGGCTGGGGAGGCATGGGAAGGGTGGGTGAGAGAGGAAGACTTGGGAAGGGCGGGTGAGAGGGGATGTTTGAGGGGGTGGGTGAGAGGGGGGGAGACTTGGGAGAGTGTTAGATAATGGGAGGCTGGGGGGGGTGGTATGGGAGGAGGAGGGCTTGGGGGAATAGGGGGCTTTGCGAAGCAGATGAGGATGGAGGGCCTGGGGGAAGATTGGGTGAAAAGGATGGCTGAGGGGGATGAGGAAGAAGGGAGGGCTTAGGGGAGTGGGGGAGAAGGGAGGGAATGGGGGGATTAGGGAAGACTTGGGTGGGTGGGGGGAGAAGGAAGATCCTGGGAAGGGAGGGAGTGGGGGGAGGGTGCCCTAGGTGGGTACCTAGGGCACTAGGGGTTGGGGCAGGTAAGACATCTGTAGGGGTGACATCTGTAGTGATGAAGGGATGTATACTCACCTAGTTGTACTCACCTAGTTGTGTTTGCTGGGGGTTGGCTCTGGCTCTTTGGTCCCGCCTTCTCAACGGTCAATCAATCAATGTACAGGTTCCTAAGCCTACTGGGCTCTATCATATCTACACTTGAAGCTGTGTATGGAGTCAGTCTCCACCACATCACTTCCTAATGCATTCCATTTTTCTACTACTCTGACACTGAAAAAATTCTTTCTAACGTCTCTATGGCTCACTTGGGCACTCAATTTCCACCTGTGTCCCTTAGTGCGTGTGCCCCTTGTGTTAAAAAGTCTGTCGTTATCTACCCTATCAATTCCTCTGAGAATCATGTATGTGGTGATCTGTCCCCTCTAACTCTTCTGTCTCCCAGTGAAGGGAGGTTTAAATCCCGTAGTCTCTCCTCGTAGCTCATACCCCTCAGTTCGGGTACTAGTCTGGTGGCAATATCTTGAGGTTATCTTGAGATGATTTCGGGGCTGTTTAGTGTCCCCGCAGCCCGGTCCTAGACCAGGCCTCCATCCCCAGGAAGCAGCCCGTGACAGCTGACTAACACCCAGGTTCCTATTTTACTGCTAGGTAACAGGGGCATAGGGTGAAAGAAACTCTGCCCATTGTTTCTCGCCGGCGCGTGGGATCGAACCCAGGACCACAGGATCACATGTCCAGCATGCTGTTCGCTCGGCCGACCGGCTCCCCAACCTTTGAAACCTTGAATATTGAAACAAAGGCAAACCTTTGAAACCTTGAATATTGAAACAAAGGCAAACCTTTGAACCTTTTCCAGTTTAGTCTTATGCTTGACTAAATATCGACTCTATGTTGGGGCCGCATACTCCAGGATTGGTATGACATATGTGGTATATAATGTTCTGAAAGATTCCTTACAAAAGTTTCTAAATGCCTTTCTTATGTTAGCTAACCTGGCATATGCCGCTGATGTCTTCTGATGCCGCTCCTGATATGAGCTTCAGGGGACAGGTCTCGAGTGATATCAACCCTCAGGTCTTTCTCTCTCTCTGACTCTTGAAGTATTTCATCTCCCAAGTGATACCTTGTATCTGGTCTCCTGCTCCCCTACACCTATCTTTATTACATTACATTTCCTTGGGTTAAACTCTAACAACCATTTGTTCGACCTTTCCTGCAGCTTATCCAGGTCTTCTTGAAGCCTCAAGCTGTCCTCCTCTTTCTTAATCCTTCTCATAATTTTGGCGTCGTTAGCAAATATTTAGTGGAATGAGTCTATACCCTCTGGGAGATCATTTACGTATATCAGAAACAGGATAGGTCCAAGTACAGAGCCCTGTGGGGACTCCACTGGTGACTTCACGCCAATCTGAGGTCTCACGTCTCACTGTAACTCTCTGCTTCCAATTGCTTAGGTACTTCCTTATCCACTGGAGCGCCTTACCAGTTACTTCTGCCTGTTTCTCCAGCTTATGCATCAGCCTTTTATGGGGTACTGTGTCAACGGACTTCCGGCTGTCCCCAAAAATGCAATCCGCCCATCCTTCTCTTTTTTGCTTAATCTTTGTCACCTGATTGTAGAATTCTATTAAGCCTGTAAGGCAAGATTTACCCTCCCTGAACCAATGTTGATGGGTTGTCACGAAGTCCCTTCTCTTCAGATATGTTACTAGGTTTTTTCTCGCGATCTTCTCCGTGACCTTGCATGGTATACAAGTTTAGGACACTGGCCTGTAGTTCAGTGCCTCTTGTCTGCCATGTATGTATGTGTGCATGTGTACTCACCTAGTTGTGCTTAGGGGGTTTGAGCTTCGGCCTTTCGTCCCGCCTCTCAACTGTCCTGTTTATGGCATTAGCCTCCACCACATTACTGTCTAATGCATTACATTTATTAACTATTCTGGCATTGGAAATGTTCTTTCTAATTAACTCTGTAACTCAATTGGGTACTCAGTTTCTACCTGTGCACCCTTGTGCCAGTACCACTCGTGTTAATTAATCCGGCCTTATTTACCATGTCAGTTCCCCTGACAAATGAAAAATAGGGTGGTGATATCTACCTGAACTCTTCTGTCATCCAGCGACGCAAGGTGCAATACATGAAGCCTTTCCTCATAACTCATCCTCTTAGTTCTGGGACTAATCTAGTGGCATTCTATTGAACCTACTCCAGCTTGTCCTATACATGACAAGGTATGGGCGCCATGCTGGAGCCGCCAAGTCGAGGATTAGTCATACGTATGTAGTATACAAGGTTCTAAACGATTCCTGACACAAGTTTCTAAAGGCAGTTCTGATGGTAGCCAGCCTCACATACGTCGCTTATGATATTCTTTTGATATGTGCTTCAGGAGACAGGTTTGCTGCGGGGAAGATGAAACAATGTGTCTACCCTCCAGAGGAAGCAATGGAGGAGAGCAGCATTAGGAAGTCCTCGTCTTGGAGTGCCGTACAGGACAGAAGACTCAAGAATACTCTGACAAGGCCGCCTAAAGCTGTCCTAAAAACCTCCTATTCATTCGCTGTGCTGGAAGACGAGTTCTGTAGGGAGACTGATGTTCACACAAAAGACAAGACAAGGAAGGGAGAGCCGATAAAGGAAGTTAGAAAAAAAATTTGGGTTGTTGATGATTCCCAGGTGAGGTTTTTGGATAGAACTTTTTCCCACGGATAGAGATAGCAGGTTAAGCGTTTGTTCTCCGGGAGCAGAAATTGCGGATATTGTAAACAAAATGAATGATATTATGGCAGGAAATGGGAACAAACCCATTATTTGTATCAGTGCTGGAGGAAATGATATAGGACGAATTAGGAGTGAGGTACTAATACAGAGAAATAAGACAGCCATGATTTCTCCTAACTATGAATTAGGAGAAAGGGAGGAATTCCGATCATATGTGGCATTCTTCCAAGAAAGGGAGATGGAAATAAATGGTTGTCGAGGGCATTTGGTGTTAGTTGCTGACTTGACTAATATTGTAAATCAAATGCAATGTAATTCATTGATAACAGGAACCAATTCTAAGGAACGAATGAATATTTGCCTGAGATAGGGTTCAATATCAAGGGCTGGGATTGTTGATGTTGCAACTCAGAATTTGGTGTTGGAGGGGTTTGTTTGGGATTAAACTGTTAGTAGAAAGTGGTATGGGAATGGATATGGGGACAGGAGGCATTAAAAATGTGAGTTGGTGGATGGAATGAATTGGTAAAATGAGCAGGAATGGAGAAGGGCCTCAAGATAGCAATACCCCTTTAGGTATATTACACGAACAGTACGAGTCTAAGAAACAAAATTGACAATTATTGCAATTACCGAAACATGGATAAATCTAGAAAACAGGAAACTATTAGCTGAATATTAAATAAACATATTTAAACTATTTCACGCAGGTAGATATATTTGACGAGAAGGTAGAGTAATCATATATGTCAGAGAAAATTTTAAATGTTGTCTCAAAGAGGGAATCGAAACTGAGCCATACCCAGAAACTGGTTAGAATTAAACGAAAAAGCTAAAGATTTTACAATTGAAGTTATATACAGGCTACCAAACGTAGACAGACTGGAAGCAAAGCATCTGTGGATGAAATATTTAGAGCATCTAGGTTAAACAGTATTTAACAGAACAGGAAATACCGAAACAGAAGATTTTTTACAGAGTCAATTAACGATTGCTTCCTTACGCAACACATTAAGGAACCAACGTGGGAAAAAAAATATTTTAGACTTAGGATTACTAACAGAGACACAAATTAATGACATCGAAACAAGGAGTGAATTAGGGAACAGTGATCACAAGGAAATCAGATTTAGCATAGAATGGAATAAATGTGTAAGAGAGAATTCCGTTACAGTCAGATTTCCGAGAATCTGATTTAATGGGCTAAGAAATTTGTTGGGTGGAATAAACTGGAAACACTTGGGCATGGGGTTGGGCCGGTGTTGGAGCGAGATGTGAATTTACCGACGGGTGATGGAACAAGGGTTTGTGATGTGGATTCAAAATATAACTTAAGAACATAAGGACAAAAAAATCACGGAAACTGCAGAATTGGCCCATACATGAAACATCGGCCCATACCAGGCAGCTCCTATTTATATCCACCCAAACTCATTCATATGTACGTCTAACCAACGCTTGAAACAATCAAAGGATCCTAATTCTATTCTGTTTTGTGGTAATTGGCTCCACAAATCAACAACTTATTTAAAAATATTCAAAGGAAAGAACAGGAAGGTAGTGTAACATCCAAACTGATTAGAGCGAATACTAATGACCCAAAATGGAAAACAAAGGATCTGAAGAATCTCATAGATAAAACGAGAACTTGGTATAAAAGGATTAAGAATGAGGAAGTTGGTTTAAAACAAAAATTCGTCCAACTGGTTAGAAATGTTAAAAAAAATGATAAGGAAGGCAAAAAAACTATGAAGTTCGTATAGCAGGGAGAGCAAAGACAAATCCTATTTTTTTTTTTTAATATATATCTCACAAAGATTAGGGAAAAAAGTGAAATGACGATGATATGAGTAGTATTTTAAATAAATATTTTATCTCTGTATTTAATAAAGAAGAACTTAACATTATGCCTTTAACCGAACTAGTCTCTATTTTGAGGAAGAGGACAGGTTGACTAGTTTAGTGGTTACCAGGGAGAATGTAATTAAACAAATAGCTAAAGTCAAGCCAATCAAATCCCCAGGGCAGGAGGAATTCCCAGGGTGCTTAAAGAGGGAAGGGAATTATCAGGAGGGTAGAGCCCAGTCATTACGAATACTGTTATGATCTCAGGGAGCCGAAAAACGAGTCTCCCCTTCGAGAATTATTCTATCAAGCCTGACCTGACTAGGAGGTCGGAGATATACAGACATGAAGATTCATATGTAAAAATAATTGGGCAAATTTTACACAGAGTTTAAGAATGTGGGCAGTGAATAAGAAAATAGATAAATGACTGGTTATGAGATGTGAATAATTTGCTGGAGGCGTGAGGCTCGCTTCGGGAGGACTCTGACCTCACTTGAGTACCAGACATCGTGAGGGAAAGCTGCGCTCCATTTGAGCTCCTGTTGGAGAGGATCCCCTGTTGAATATTCCGTCAAGAGAAAGGAAGTGTGGAGACGTTCCAGCCATGGAATCGAGCTGGGAACGTGAGATCTCAAGTCCTGGACGGCAAGGAGAGTTTGTTAAGCCACCCAGAGACATTATCGTGGGCCGTGGGAGCGCCCTGATCAGACTCCGTCAGAGGGAAAGCGCCCTCGACTAGACAATCTGTGGTAAGCACGATTTTAAGCCAGTTTATAGTGATTACTTGTAGTTGGTTGTGTGCCCAGCGACAGTGGCGAATGTTTACTGATACGTTAGACATGTTTTGGTAAGGCAGGAAGCCAAAATAAGAAAGTGGAGATGGAGGAACGTCCTGGAGGACGGATCGACATCCGTCTCCTCTGAGCGCTGGCAGATGACTGAGGGAGTCCAGCTTCTGGCGGGGTAGCTGCCTCCAGGGCCACTTGGCTGGGCGGAGCATGGACCAGCCCAAACGGGGGAGTCCACTCTCACAATATGTAGAGAACAGATAGATGTTGGATGCAAACATATTGTGTGGATTATTTCGTCTGTGTTTATAAGGAAACTTTTTTATTGGTGTGTCAATGGGTTGCAGGTTTGTCTTTGGAAGAAGTTGCTGAGTGGACTTTGAGCCAGTAGAGTGAGTTAGTGGAAGAGACTCCAAGACTGTGGAAGGAGTAGTGTACTCCGAGGAAGAGTAGCCCCCACAGTGAAGAGTAGGACCTCGAGCTGTGAGGAGAAGCAGTGAAGAGGAGTGTCACATGCTTCTGTAACACCAGTGGCGAAACTCCAGTTCTCTTCGAGGAAACTTCATGGTGTAGCAGCCAGGAGAGCTGTGGAGGACCCTAGTAGAAGTGGTGAAGCACCATAGTTGCTCAAGGAAGACTTCATGGTGTAGCAGCCTGGAAGAGCTGCGGAGGATCCTGGTAGATAAACTCGGAAGAACCTGAAGATATCAGGGGTAGTGAACTTCCAGATGCGGAAGGGAAGTTCTGGTTGATTACTTGTAGGGAGTTGGTAGAGTGTTTGGTTGTCATTAGCGTGCAAGACGCAGTGAAAGGTGAGTGATTGTTTGTCATTTTTGTGCCAAGGAGAACGTATACCGAAGTATAGAGTTACTGTCGTAAGCTGGATTACCTGCAGAGACATACATATGTGTTCTAGGATTGATAGGGTGATCGATTGATCATTGTTGTATATCGAGGAACATTTATACTAATATTTATGTCACTGCAGCCATACCTGGTTTTCCTTATACATGTTTATAGATATATATATATATTCTCTTGCTGATAGTGCAACATTGTGTTATAAGACTTGATCTACTTGAGGAGGTTGGTAGTATTAGGTGGGGAATCAGGAGATAGGATACCACTTGATAAGCAGATGATAGAGTTCTGATGGTGTTGGAGTGAAGAGGAGTGAACCTGACTGAAATAGCATAGAGTGTAGGATTCATTATTATTATTATTATATGTGTATGTATTGTGTATGTGCTTTATCCAGTAAATGTATTCAAATTTGCAGGTGTTTGCCCTTGTCCTAGTGAGGTTTTCCCAGGAAGTAGGAAAGAAGGAGAGAGAGAGAAAGAACCAAGAACCACAGCTGTGGACAGGGTAGAATGGAATACTAATAACTCAAAGGGTATTGAGGAGATCATATCACATAAGGAGAGAGAGTGGGGAGTCACAGCAGCTCGAGTGGGTGTGTGCACGTGACAACGAGGCTAAGTGTTGGAGCCGCATCCCCTAAACGTGTGACGTTGAGCCCCTCTCCAAGAGGCAGAAGTGCCCAGGATAAAGTAAAGTAAAAACTCCTGGTAAAGTATAAACACTCTACCGAGTTTTGGGTTGGGTCGTCCATAAAGAAGGATCAATGACAACACCCAACCCACAATAATACATAGAACTTGGACGAGGTCAGAATAAGGATTTGGGATGGGACGGGGTAAAGGAATGTGCCCAACCACTTGGACGGTCGGGGATTGAACGCCGGCCTGCATAAAGCAAGACAGTCGCTTTACTGTCCAACCAAGAATGAAACGGGGTGCTTTGCAAGCCATTGTCTCCCATATTTAAAATCATTAGAGTCAGTCAGTATGCCGAAGTCATGGAAGGTTGCTAATGTGGTGTCAATTTTCAAGAAAGAAGAAATATCACGTGCAGCAAACAAACTATCCCCCAATAAGCTTAATGCCTATTGACGAAAAATTGCTTGAATCGATAATTACAAAAGCCATTCGTCTTCATCTTGAAAAACAGATTAATAAAGGATTCATAACATGTTTGACCTAACCGTTCATGTTTAATAAATTTTTGCTATCATTCTATTCCAGCATAGTTGAGGCAGATGATAATGGTTTATGATGTTGTGTATCTTGACTTTAGTAAAGCGTTTGATACAGTGCCACATGAAAGATTGATTAAAAAGATAGAGATTCACGCTACTGGAGGGTGCTATATTAAGTTGGATTAGGGCATGACCCTACCAAAGGAAACAAAGTGTAGTATAAAATCTAAATTTCCTTACTTGAAAATTTGTGGTGTTTAGTAGCAAGCTGGAGTGTGTGTGACGTGTGTGAATACTTGGTGATCGTTATGGATTGTCGCCGACAGCGTCAGCTGTGTTCCCTTCGTGATTTGAGTGATTTTGTGTTGTGTGTGTGGAGTGTGAACTGGGTAGTGCGTGGCGTGGGCAGGCCTCTTGGGAACACACACCGGCCGCCACCCCCATCCTCCCCCCCCCCTCCTTCCCCGTCACTGCGTCTCACAGGTCAGGTCAGCTGATTGGCCTCTCTCTCTCTCTGTCGGGTGTGGTACCTGACTGTGCTTGCCAAGAGTGTCTTTTTCTGGGGTAATTATGTCGCTCCATATTAAGATCTTAAAAGCTAGATCTGTCTCGGGATGTCCTCCAGAGTTTTTATGTTGTGTTTGTGGTACACAAACAAGATATAGAGAGTTTGTTCAGTGCAAGGATGATAATAGCCTTAATATTTGTCATACAAAGTGCAAGACAGACACTGACTTCTGCTGAACTCAAGTGCAAGATCTCAGGACTCAACGGAGGATTGCTGATCCTGTGGAGGACGATACAGAATCTTACTCTGCCACGCAGCAAGATCTTGCTAATTCCTACTTAGCAGCCCCATCTAGTGATCAACAGGCTGCTTTTGTTCAGTTTTACAAACTCTCCCAGAAGTTTCTCCAACACAATGCGGCTCTGATTGACATTCTGGGGGTCATTGACTTTTTCAAGGCATTGTGTAAAAATCAGAAAACAGTTTCAACAAAAGATTCAAGCTGCTCTGTACACAGCGCCGACGGTGACAGTCGCTGGTGATCACATTGCTAGCAACTCCGCGGCTAAAGCTTGGTGGGGAATCTATCCAGCATAATGCCTCACAGGGAGCCTCGACCCACAACTCCGACTCTGCAAATTCTTTTGCAGTTCTTCCAGACACACATTTGTTGCAGTCAACACCTTCTGTCACACCAACTGAGGAAACACACAGCAGTTCAAATATTACACCCTGTGTTACTTCCACTCCTGCCAATTCAGACACACAGGTACCTACATCTACAGCTGTCAATCAAGACTCAACTTAACTCAAGACTCAAAACTCAACCACCCGTAGTAGGTTTAGACGGAGTGGGAGTAGGCAGGACCACCCTAACCAGCGTTTTCGGCCTCCACACCCTCAGCCACAACATAACTATAACAAGGTACTGCACCACCAACCTCAACAAGGTCTTGAACAATGTCAACACCGGCCTCCACACCCTCATCCACAACATAACTATAACCAGGTACTGCACCACCAACCTCAACAAGGTCTTGAACAATGTCAACACCGGCCTCCACACCCTCATCCACAACATAACCATAACCAGGCACTGCATCACCAACCTCAGCAAGGCCCTGAACAGCGTCAACACCAACAACACACTCAGCACAGGTCTCAACTCTTAAGTAGGCGGCTTAGCTCTGCCAGTCAACTTACCAGCTCCAAATAAGGCCCTGTTCTAAATGCAATAGCCGGAGTCATATGGTTGCAACCTGTTGGAGTGATCTCTGGTGCAATTACTGCCACCGAAGAAGTCATCAAGAGGACTCATGTCGAACCAAAAGGAAACTGAACAGATAGGATCAAATGTTTAGAGACCTTATCTTGGATCAATTTAAGAAATACTCAGACTTGGTACACACTCTAACTTGTCAGCACCCTTACTATCTATACCCAAGCTCTGCAGGTGGTGCTGTGCCTTACTCAGCGTACTACACACCCCCAGCTACGAGGTCTGCCACCATACACAGTTGCCATCTCAAGCAACACACAGACATGAGGAGTCAATCAATCAGTATGCTGTCTGTCAACATCAGGGGCTTCATTTCCAATGTTGGCGATCTCATACACAGTTTTGTGAACATTCATCTTCCTGATGCGATTGTTGTGCTAGAAACATTTCTAGATGACAGGACTCAAGTAATTGTAGTAATTATAGTAATTGCTATAATTACTGGTTTACATCATGGATGTGCCGAGACAGGCAGGGTCAAGGAGGGGGTGTTGCAGTGTGCATCAGCAAATCTGTGCATGCACAACCCATTGACGTGGCCATCCCTGGTTATCTTGAAATTATGTTCTTCAAAATTTGCATAAATCCAGGTACCTCAATACTCTTATGTGCAATGTATTCACCTCAATGGCAGGGTGCTTCCTCACTAAACTTCCAGATGGACAACCTAGACTCCCTGCTAATGCAGCACAACTGTCAGCACATTATAAGTGTTGGTGACCTCAACCAGTATCTTATACAGAGGAATTTTGATGAATTCTTTGCAGTCTTCAACCTCGAAAATTTTGTGAGCTTTCCCACCTTGCACATCAGGCTCGTCCCTCGTTCCTGTCGTAACTGACCTTCCTGCAAATATTGGTCACTGCAGACCTCTGGGATATGTTGGTTCTTGAGATCACCAGGCTGTCTTTGCTACACTTGCTATCCCGACAGATCAAGGAAACAATCTGTTTGAACTACCTTACTTTGGACAAAGGGAACTGGCCAGTTCTCCACTCAGAGCTTGAAGCAATTGATTGGAATGCCTTGCTTCAGGGGGACATGAACAATCAAGCAAATGCTTTCTCCAGTCGTATACTGGACCTTCAGCATAAGCATATTTCTTACCGGCAGTATGAGACTAAGACCACTAATCAGCCTTGGTTTGAATATTGCTGCCAGATGGCAGCTGAGGCCACAAACAAGGCCTGGAGGAGATTTAAACGGTATCCCTCGACTCATAACAGAAACATTCATAGACAACCTTGTCGAATAATGAAAGAAGTTGAAAAGTGGACTATATCCAGATGGGAATCCGAAACTCGAAGAAAACTTGCATCTGGAAGGGTTGGATCCAAGGTCTGGTGGTCCCTGGTGAAGGATCAGCAGGGATACTCATCTGAAGACACAATCCTGCCTCTAAACAGAGAGGGTGGAACTATTGCAACCAGCAATCAGGAGAAGGCTGATCTACTGGCAAACCACTTTGCTGCCAAGATGCAAGACCCTGGTCCTGAACGTCAGTCTCCACATCTGACCCCAAGCACTATGACTAGGATAACTAAAGTGGTTATACAGCAGGCTGATGTTCTCCATCTCCTAAAACGCTAGACACAAGCAAAGCTGTGGTGCTAGATAAAGTCAGTCCACGACTACTACACAGCTGTGCTGAACTGTTGGCTCCACCTCTCACATGCCTCTGACAACTCTGCCTAGTTCAAGGAATTTGGTCCTCCTTATGGAAGAAGGCAGACGTTGTTCCAGTACAGAAAAAAAGAGCCGCTCATTAATTGGTAACTACTGACCATGTCCCTCTCCTCCATTACTGGTAAAATCCTAGAATCATTAATCGCTCAGCATATTATATAATTTTTGTACCATCATCGGCTAATATGTGATCGACAGTATGGTTTTTGAAATGGCCTATCTGCTGCTGCTGATATCTTGCTAAATTTCTCCACAAAGTGGCATTAGTCACTGGACGAGTCCAAGATCAGCTATGTTGTTGCTCTAGACATAGTAAACCTTTGATCGGATCTGACACTCTGAATTAGTAAAGAAGCTTCAAGTACTAAGCATCTCAGGCTCATTCCTAGAGTTAATAAAAGACCACCTTCAAGAACGGACTCTAAAGGTAGTCCTCAATGGAGCAGAATCCGAAAGCCACTCAATTGGTGCGAACATTCCATTCCTT